>NC_139834.1:5227377-5827377 GCF_963691815.1 Echiichthys vipera
CAAACTCTTTAATAAAAAGACACGGAAGGAGAATGGACGGCGGAGAGAATTTGCAGAGGGACAAGCCAAGCAGTGCTCGTTGACCTCCTCTCTCCCCGTGTCAGATACGTTAAAGGTGTCTCTTGTTTCTGATCTGATGAAGCCTCCAATGTGTTGTCCTGTCTGACAACTGAAAGAATTGACTTGTGTTGCGTTTGTCAAAGCAACAGAAGTATTTTGACAATTATATCATGTGGATCATAATGAGTACTAGACTTTTGGTTCTTAAAGTGTATTTTGACACCAATAGCCTACTTTTGTACTTTTACCTAAGTAAATATCTGAATGCATGCTTGACTAACAGAGTATTTCTACACTGTTGTAGAATGTTTTGGCAACATAGTGTGCTCTTTTTAACAAAAAACAATATAAATAAGAAGTGACCCTTCTTATTTACGCAGGCTGTGCTTCAAAAATCGTACTTTCTGTATTTTTTAGATGTTCTTTTAGGTATGTTTTACTCATTTACCTTTTACCAGTATATTAGGGATTTTTCTTAAATCTAATTTCATTTTCTCATTCAATTAAACTCAAACTCTATTGCTCATTCATCCCTTCCCAGGAGATTCAACAATCTAACCTCAAAGGACAACTGTTCACACATGGCCCGGGTGACCCCAACGACTGTCGTTCAGACTCAATAGAGCACTAACGAAGTCGAAACCAACTGCCCACTAACGACTGTCACTCTAACGACGGGCGTGGGCACTTGGAGCACAAAGGGTGTCAGTGACATCATCGGCCTTGTGAGAGGTTAAATACCTGGATCTCCACACCAGTTAGTTGGACCAGTCCCAGCCTGGTGCTGGTCCTGGTCCAGTCCCAGCCTGGTCAGATGCGTACATGAACGTATGAAGCCTCTTGGATGAGAGGTGAAACGTCTTCCTAGACAAACAACCAGTCCAGTTGTTCTTGACTGAAATTGCTTTGAGGATAACGACGACCTGGACGAATGAGAACATTCACAGGTCTATTGCTCCTGCTTCTAATGTATTTAAAAGAAGTACATTTTACGTTTGTGTCTTTTAAATTCAGTTTTTTCTTGTCGACCTAATGTATCGTTACTGAGCAGAGACACGATCATGTCAGAGTACAACTGTTTTATTTGCACTTTATTTTCATTTTTAACAGAGACTGGTACATTTTCTACTTTGTTCTCTACTTGAAAGCATTAAAAAGTCATTCATGAAGCTGAAATGTATCTGCCGTGAAATCATGCATTAGTCCTGGATATAAGAAATGCATTATTTATGCGATCTGCAGAAACCTCGATATTTAACGACTTTGGCACCATTTAAAGTCTGAATGGTATCGGTCTTTTAGTTGACCGCGATGTGTCAGAACAAATGCCCTGGGAGTCAGTGATGTCGGAAAATAAAACTCCACGGGACTTTGACCGTGTTTCGTGTCCCGTTCGCTTATTTTCCCCCAAACTACAATCTTTACTTAAACCTAACCAAGTCGTTCTGATGCCTAAACCTAAGTAGTGTCAGTAGTTTTTGTTTGAATTCACGGTTCTCGTGTGTTTAAAGCTGTGACCGCGGAGCGTCAAAAAGTGACGGTATGTGGCGAGTAGGGAATGAGAACTGGTCACACTGGTCTGCGGTTTGCAGAAGCGTGCAGGCCAACATTTTATTCTGGGTCGTTTGTATTTTATATCATTTAGAAGGCATAAAGCACAATCAGAAAGAGCTTCATCTGGCACGAAGTCACAATCTACCATAACTTAAATTCAAATCCAGAGCCAAGCACAGAGAAGCCAATTTTACGACCGATGGTGAAGCCAGTTCCCAGCACCTTCGCCTCCACACCCGACGGGCCGACGCCAACACCGGTGTCTGCTGACAGACCCAACGTAGCTTTCACCGGACCAGCAGAGGCTGAAGCACTGGCCAGTTCTGCTTTCGCCAAGGCTCTGACACCCGCTGCCCTTGAGATTTCGGCTCCCGCGCTGGCGTTGGGCCCTTTGGCCTCGGCATCAAAGAAACTCCATTCAGCGCGAGCGTGGCCCACTCCTGCGCCAGCGTACGCTCCAAGCGCCTCATCCTCGTCAAATTTTCCTGCACCGGCGTAGGTACCAGTTGCAAAAGCTTTACCAGACCGTTCAATGGTGTCAACCATTAAGTCCTCCCCGCCTGTGCCAACATGTAGATCTCCTTTCACAACTGCAAAAAAGAGACACTCCATTTAATCCCAAAAACTTTTAACACTCAAAACATGTTGATATTGGAATGAAGTATTTTCGGATGTATGGTGTGATGAAAAGAGATGTCTGTAAAAAACCTTTGACCCTTTTATGTCAACAAAATGAACATGAATTTATCCAATGTTCATATTTCTGTTTTGAGAATGTATGAAATATGAATGAATATGAAAAATGTGATTTAAGTAAGACGATGCAAACAAATAGTTTATCATTTTGGATTATATCACAACGTCAACTCAAAGCACTGATTGATACTGTGAATTTTTTATTTTCTTTAACTCAACTGCATTAAAAAAAAAATGCAAAGCCAGCTGGAACAGCTAATAAGGTCAAGGTTATGTGTAAAACTGATTTGGTGGCACCAGGGCAGGGAGAGAGACGCTGCCCTGGAATCTTCTCCCTAAAAACTCAGACCGAACCATGTGCACCTGGATGGGACCTGACCTGGAAAGCAAAAATGGGCAAGGCACCGTGGAAACAGCGCCTCCTCAACCACACAGGAGAAGGACACCTGTCCCCAGGAATACAGAGATACATAACAAAACCAAATCCACTTTTTAAAGTTATAATTACATGTACATTGACTTTATAATGTAGTAACCGTTTATTGATCCTGGTCCCATGTATTTTCCTTTTTCCAGAGAAAATCATAAATAAATGTTGAACGGAGGTTAGCCCTAATGTGCAGTCATAGGTACTGATACAGAAGCCTGACAGTCGGTCGACGTGGGCTGCAGTCTTCGCTGTGTGTTCAAGTCATTTTTTTTTGGTCGAGACATGAGCGACGAGAAAACACAGTCAGACTTCATTGCCACTAGTTCTTTGATGTTGGTTCGGTGTGTCTGGGCCTTTAGGGTAACTGAATTTTATTTCAGGAAAAGTTGCAGTTTAGTGTGACTCGAGATTTCAGACTTGTGCACAATCTTTTTATTTATGTACTTTTAAGGGCGTCATTGCCGCCCACCATGCGTAACTGTACGCCTCCGGTGTGCGAGCAGCTACACACCACAGCAGATGACACAGAGCAACTCACCTGCCGCTGCCGATGACCAGGGCGAAGTCAGTTTAGAATATTTAACGGATGTTCACTCAGGTCCCAGCCTGTCCATGTGTCCCACATCCAACTTCAAACTAACTTCGCCCCGATCTGCTGCTGTAGTTTCATTACCGTCATATTGCTTGGCTTTAATAACTCAATAAGCCAAAACAAAAGAATCAGCGAAACAAGAGAACCCCAGAATGTGACGCCTGTGTGTTAAGCTCAGCTGCGTAAACTATGAAAGTTAGCTAGGTGCTAATGCTTTAGCTTGTGAGAGGATAACTTTAAGATCAGCGTTGGTTGGAAAGTGTTCTCTTGCCTGTGCTGCTGGCTGATGCTGTTAAACCAGGAATGTCAGCTAAAGACGTTACAGGTTTATTGTTGTCCACATAATGTTAATGTTACTGCGTCTGAGTTTATATTTGTTTAACAGGAAAAGCTCACTGACATTAAACATCCCTTTATGTCGGGGCAGCCGGTGCCACAGTGGTTAGAGGAGACGCCCCATGTAAAGAGGCTGAAGGTCGTCAAGGCAGCAGACGTGGGTTCGACTCTGACGGTGGCCCTTTGCTGCATGTCCCCCCCCTCTCTCTCTCACCCCATTTCCTGTCTGACCTTTCTAATAAAAGGCTTGAAAACTGCCAAAAAAAATTTTTTCACAGTGTCCTAAGACAGGAAGCAGCACGACTAACAACGTTTCTGACAAACATAATCAGCAGGCAATACAAAATACATGACTATAAAACACTAAAGAATATGTGAAAGTGAAAGTGAAAACAGCAAATATTCAACAAAATCCACCATAATCATGAATATATCAGTCAGAATATCTACAGCCTGATGTGTCTGCCTCCAGCTGTCCCATACACAACAGTCATGGTGGTGTGTAATCCCACCCATCTCATTTATTTGTATTTTTAAAAAAAGCATAATCACAATTCATTTATTTAGTTTTATACTCAACGTTTACAAAAGAACATGGGAAATGGTCAAACCGATTTCCCAGCAGGCCATGCTCTTTTGTAAATAAATGAATTGTGATTATGATCTTTTTATTCACGGCCGTTATCAGTATCGTTACTGAAACCAAATAAACAGACATTAAAGAAAAGGAGGAGACGATGTGTTGGATGGGATTACCTGCCACCATGACTGAAATACCAGTCAGCTCCATGTTGTTTCATAACGAACTGTGCACAGGCTGTCAGATGTGGGTGAGGGGTAGTGGAACAGTGAAATCTTGTGCTGCATTTGTGCATGAGGAAACCCCGCCCTTATGCCCCAGGGCCCAGCACAAGGCTCGCTCCGGAGGCTAGCACAACTATGCTATGCCACTAAATGATGCCACATAAAACCAACTCACAACAGCACATTTCTGTAAAATGTAAGCATTATTATTCATATTACAATGTTAATTTACCATCTCTAAGGGGAATTTCATGCTTGTAGAATGCAAAATGTTTGTAATTAAATGTTAAAAACTATGTGGAAATAAGGCACAATCTTGTTCAATTTACAGTTACAAACTGTATCTTAAATATGGAAAATAACCGTATTTTTATAAGAAGGTAATTTTCTGTTATTTCGCAGCATTTTTTGGGGCCCCAGCTGATGGAAAATAACCGTTTTTTAAAGATTTTTTTACAGTGTATGTTAACTTGTCACAGTAGGAGCAGTGCTCACACAACCCTGCGAAAAGTGGAACATTTGAACATTGCACGTGCACACGTGAATGCGCGTCACATAGCACTACACTGCATATACAAACATTTTCGTTCCTGCCTGTAACAGGGAAGGTTTTCGTTGCCACCGTACTCTACGGGGGAATTTTTGGGTCTCTGTAAATCATAAATAAGTCATAGAGTGTGGTCTATACCTACTCTGTAAAGTGTCCTGAGATAACTTTTGTTATGATTTGGAACTCTAAATAAAATTAAATTATATTGTATTGTATGTGTTCACTTCACTGAATGAGAAAATTCTCAGTACTTTTCATTGGTCAAGTATCTCATTCACACAGGTGTATACGACAATAGGCCTTTCTAGATCTATTTATTCATGGGTGTGCATGGTAACCTCTCCTTGTCCTATATTTGACTCTAAACACTCACAGTTACAATGATACAACAGGAAGCACCTTCCTTATTTTAATTTTATATCGTCGCTGTGTATTTTCTATTATTATTTATTCTCTTCTTTTTTCTAATTTGTTGTTATTTCTATTCTTATCATCTGGTAAAATCAGTGTAATTATTGTGTGTATTTATTGACAACAATAATAATAATAATAATAATAATTTCCCGTCCACAGAGACCTTCTGAAAAACAATATTACTTTTTCATTTGTAGTGTCGGGGTAATCTCACTTGGTTGTTTTAATGAGGCACTGGTGTGTTTTCTTCTGAAACTGAACTTGTGTTTTAATATTAACTCATGAACACAGAATTATTTGATTTGTTCTCAAAGTAGTACAAAGTGATCCTATTTTCAGAATAGGGTTTGTAATGAAATTGATTACTTTATCCTCAAAATATTGGTAAAAAAAAAAAAAGGTCTTCTGACTACTCAAGGCGCTTCACAGTGTTTGTCACAATCACCCGTTCACACGGACATTCACACTGATGGCAGTGGACGTCTACATCTAATCTAATCTGACCATTCACACCACATTCACACACCCATGCGCAGCACGGGGAGCAATTCAGGGTTCAGTGTCTTGCCCAAGGACACTTCGACATGTGGACCGGGGGGAGATGGGGATCGAACTACCAATCTCTTGAACAGAGGACGACCCCACTCCACCAAGCCACAGCCGCCCCGGCTATATTATAACTTTTTTCTCAACAACACTGGCATTAAAATTCAGTTTGCTTATTTAGGTTCATGGAGACCTCTGACATCTTATACTTTAATGTTAACCCTCAAACCCTCAATTCTTTTATTTGTTGAATCTCACAATAATCAAAGTTCAAATATAACTGACAAAAAAAACATTAAAAACGTATTTACTTACTGTCTTGAGCGTTGTCTGAAAGAAAAGAAAGGCAAACGTTGTTATTTGATATTTATTTACTTCAATACTCAGCTAAATATGGACATTTATTTGTGTTCATTGACAGTATGCAGCGCTGCACACAGGACGTTACGTTTCCCTACCTGACATCTTCAGGAGACGTAGTTCACTCTGAAAGAAAAGGAGAAAATGTCGGCAGCCGATTACAACTAGAGTTTCTCTGAACTGCCTAAATAATGGTGGTCATGTATCTACAGCAGATAATATTCATTAGATTATGTATTACATTACATTCAAGCAAAAAACTATTGCTTTATCAACGGTCAAACTGCATTATCGTCTTAATAAAGTTAATTTATATGGAAATAACATTTAATCAATGTATTGAATACAGTCAATTAAAACATATAAATAACTGACACAGAGTGCACTTGTCAAATGCTGATCATAATGCATGCAGGATTACTTACTTAAATGAGCTTGTTGGGAGATGTTAAGCGCTGCGTGCTAAACTGCAAATGTTGGGGAGGTATATATACAGTGCTGTGCATCAGATGGAAACAGAAACTGTGCATTCACTCTGAAAATGAAAGTAACAACCCCACAGTAAACCCCCTCCTCCTCTATCTGCCTTTCAGACAGTTTATAAAATATTCATTTACTTTTGCTCTCTGTTCTACAGGATGCAGATCCTAAATGCACCACTTATGGACCACTCTAGTCCAGCATAAACAGCATATGTCATATGAAGCACTCAGATCTTGTACTTAAGTAAACGTATCAATACCACAGTATAAAGATCAAAGTATGCATTCAAACATTTACTGTAAAACAAAAAGTTAAAGTACAAGAGGACTAGCATCAAAATATACTGAAAGTACCTAAAGTAAAAGTGCTCATTATGCAGCAATGGTCCATTTTAGGGTAATGCATATTATATTGCTGTGTTGTAATTATGAATGCATTAATGCAAAGTCAAACTACTTTATAAACTCTATCTGATGGTAGCTTGGGAATTTCTCCTTGGAATCAAGATTCAAGATTCAAGAAGCTTTATTTATCCCGAGGGAAATTATTGTGCAACAGTTTCGATACAAAGGCGGAAAAGGATCAGAGTAACAATAAGCATAAACATAAATCAAATCAAAATAAAGCTAACGTCAGATAAATCAAGCAATGAACCAAGTGTGACAGAGTGCAACAGACGTCGTGGTTAAGCGCAGGTATATACAATATACAACAATACGCAGCGTGCAGTTTAGCAGCAGATTGAAATAAAATAAGTACAAACTAGATAAGTGCGAAGGAGCGATAAGTTATAAGTGTTAAAAATGTTAAAAATGTAGCAGCATGTCCTACAGAACTAAGTGACAGTATGGCACAGTGGAGTGTAGCAGCATTTCGTACTTAAGTAAGTTACAGTCAATCAATAAAACCTTTAATCGTAAAGGCTGAATATGTAAAATCTTTATTAAAAGCTATATTTTTTAAATAATACACCCACAGGTAGTTTTGGGGGGTACAGAATGAAAGTATTGCTCTTCCATAAAAAATATATTTAGTCTGAATTAATATTTAAAAATGTTTTTGACTGGTTTGACAATGACTTTCTGTCCCGTTCTGTTTCCATGGTAGCAGCCAATAGCGTTGGGCGTTGCTGGTTGCCAGGGTTGTCTCTTGTTGCTACAGAAACAAGAATCCTTCTGAGTTGAGAGCTAGCTGATCGATAACACAGCACTCACAGAAAGACTTCCAGCTGAAGACTGGCTAACGTTAAATACTGTTGTTAATGAACTGATCAGTCTTATTAGTAATAAATGAGTCACTGCCCTGTTTGATTCATCACTGACATGGAGCAGGCTGATCGCTGACACACTCTGCAACAAACCTGGCAACCCCGACTGCTGGAATTATGTTTTGTTGTTGCGACTACGATCTTAAGACACTAGATGGTGGTGTTCTGCTCATTCTCCATATTCAACCTTTAACTACAGTATTTAAAATGTAAGTCTGGCGAAAATGGACCTTGTGGTCTTCTTCTGGGCGGCTGTGGCTTGGTGGCAGAGTGGGTCGTCCTGTGATCGAGAGATTGGTGGTTCGATCCCCATCTCCCCCCGTTCCACATGTCGAAGTGTCCTTGAGCAAGACACTGAACCCCAAATTGCTCCCCGTGCTGCGCATGGGTGTGTGAATGTGGTGTGAATGGTTAGATCAGATTAGATGGTCTGTAGATGTCCACTGCCATCAGCGTGAATGTCTGTGTGAATGGGTGAATGTGACAAACACTGTGAAGCGCCTTGAGTAGTCAGATGACTAGAAAGGCGCTATATAAGTACAAGTCCATTCTTCGGCATGAAAATAGATCAAATAAGAAATCAAGAGTTTTTGATCCTTACCTATTTTCTACCTTTGAAACCTTTGAACAGATCTAACCCTAAACCTAACCCTTTGAACATGATGATGAGTCTGTGTCATACTGAAAATGAAAGTGGAGACATTAGAGCACTGAACAGCAGCCAACAGCTTCCTGGCTTCCACTCAGCTTGATCATTTTGCACTGACATTAAACTTTTTTTTCTTATTATCGTCTGTACTGTTGGTTTTCTCTATAAAACATTGGAATAAGATCTGTAGTTGTTTTGCCCACGGCTAGATGCAGGCAGAGCCAAAGAATGAGGTCAATAACAGGAAGTAGCACTAAATGTTTACTGGATGGACTCAAAAAGCTTCTGCAGACTTAAGAGAGCTTTAATTACTTTGCAAATTAAGATTTCCCCGTGGGATTCATGTTTGGTTCGTCAGGTTTTTTTGTTTTTCTCTTTCACTTTAAAGCAGACGCTCCGATTCAGTATGCAACTGTTATTTATTTATTTATTTATTTATTGTTTTAGCCTGTCTGCAAAAACTCAATAAAGAGATTTTTTTTTTTTTTTTTGGAGGGGGGGGGTTGATCCAATCAGGAAGTGCCAAAAACTACAGTTCTCTGAGTGTCCACTAGGGGCAGGTTTCATAACACAGCAGTTTCTCATTGACCCCCATGTTAAACAGGCCGTTTTCAATGCATCATTACACCTGTTTAAGGCCTGGTACAAAAAAACATTCTAGTCTGTATGTTTAGGTCATATCTCCATGACAACACTGAGGGGGCTCAATTTTTTTGTACCTGGCTTAAAAAATGGACGTAGCATCTTCGTCGGGGCCCGTTCTCTTAACTTCATCCAATCGTCCTCGCCAGGGCCGGGGTGGGTAATCGGGAGATGCGGGAGAATTAACAGGGGGGTCAGTGAGAAACTGCTCTATTATGAGTGTGTTGATTTTAGTCACAATGTAATTGAAGTTTTGTTATTACTCACTGTGTACGTATCAAAGTTTAATAAAAAATGATTTAGCATGCTTTCACATTATTATCAACTTAAAACAGATGGCATAATTAAAGGATGTTGCAGATAAGTTCCAGTTTAAAACTAGGTGCAATACAATGAGGGGGTCAGAAGACTGGGTTGAGTGTTCTTTCTACAGGAGCTGGTGGTTCATTTGAGGATCCATGTGATCAGGGGGCAGAGGATTCAACTCGTGAACGAATGAGAGCCAGTCTGGGATTCATGGAACCAGGAACTGCTTGAGCAACACTCTGAACCAATCACAACAACTCAATGACTTTATTGCGCTATAAATGCTTTGTGAAGGAGGGGCTTGGTGCTCTTTCTGCCTCTGTGATCACAGCAACAACTTGGCTGAAAGCCAAGATCCCTGCGACTCCTGACCCCAGAGAGAGTCCCTGGCCAGACGGAAGATTCTTCGCTGTGGTTTTTATAATAAACTTCTAAAACTTTAAGAAGTGCTCTGCCTGTCATTGAAAAGAACACAACACAAACCTGCCCCTACTGGACACTCAGAGAACTGACATTTTTAGCACTTCTGTATTGGATCAACCAGGAAATGGCTGTGGTGGGTGCTTGGTAAAAACTACTGTGGCATTGTTGCGTCTATGATGATCCAATAATCTGAAGTACTTCAAATTTATCATATTTATTTATCAAAGTTATCCTTTTTTTGCACTTACTGTGCGCTGATTTAGGAGGTAAGTACAGTGTGGTTTCCTTTGTGAAAAAAGAAGATATTATTACGTGAAATTATATTTAAGTTAGAATCCGTAAGATTTTCATCTAGGCCCTGTTTAGACGGAGACGCTCTAGAAAGGAAACACTAAAGTGGCGTTGCGTTCTCACTTTCTATTCCACGTTTAGATGAGCATGTTTTGGGCAAATGGTGACGGTGACACAAAAGTGTGTAAATTGGATGTAGTGTGCACGTCAGGTGTGTAGGTGGAGCTGTGAAGCACTGCCACACAACAGCACCCAGAGCTGGTGCATGCGTAGAAACTTTCTTCTACTCCTCTCCCTAACAGCGGAGAAGCAGGACGCCGTACATTGTAACATATTCAACCTTTAACTACAGTATTTAAAATGTAAGTCTGGCGAAAATGGACCTTGTGGTCTTCTTCGGCATGAAAATAGATCAAATAACAAATCAAGAGTTTTTTATCCTCTTCTATTATCTACCTTTGAAACCTTTGAACAGACCCAACCCTAAACCTAACCCTTTGAACATGATGATGAGTCTGTGTCATACTGAAAATGAAAGTGAACATCATAAAAATCATAAATGCTTTATTTTAAGTTGCAAAGACCTTTCAACATTAGAAGGGACATATATTAAGTGGGGGGTTTCGGGGTCCACCCCAAACCACTACCACAGCAACTTCCTGGTTGATCCAATCAGGAAGTGCCAAAAACGGCAGTTCTCTGAGTGTCCACTAGGGGCAGGTTTCATAACACAGCAGTTTCTCATTGACCCCCATGTTAAACAGGCCGTTTTCAATGCATCATTAAACCTGTTTAAGGCCTGGTACAAAAGAACATTCTAGTCTGTATGTTTAGGTCATATCTCCATGACAACACTGAGGGGGCTCAATTTTTTTGTACCTGGCTAAAAGATGGACGTAGCATCTTCGTCGGGCCCGTTCTCTTAACTTCATCCAATCGTCCTCGCCAGGGCCAGGGTGGGTAATCGGGAGATGCGGGAGAATTAACAGGGGGGTCAGTGAGAAACTGCTCTATTATGAGTGTGTTGATTTTAGTCACATTAGTCCAAATAAGTGGTTACCCTGTTTGATTCATCACTGACATGGAGCAGGCTGATCGCTGACACACTCGGCAACAAACCTGGCAACAAACCTGGCAACCCCGGCTGCTGGAATTATCTTCTGTTGTTGCGGCGTGAGCCAGCATGAGCAGATCAGAGCACACTTTTGTGTTTTTACACCTTTACATAGAAACACAACGGTGGAGCGTTGTTAAGATTTCCACTCTCGAGAGGGAGTTTCACTTTTTGGCGTTTTAAGCCCCAAAAACGCCGTCACCGTCTAAACGAAAGGCACATCTGATCCAATATTTTGTTGTTTTCAACCACGAGCGTTGTCGTGGAAACAGGGCCCTAGTTAATTGTGTGTTAAGTTCCTATTCATCACAGAGTGAGTTAAAACAATGGTGATTTATGTGACCCACTAATGAAAGCACCTGTTGCATCTGCGTGTCTGTGGAGACATTCCCTCTCTAAATGGAAATACACCGCCATGTCAGTGACGCTGCTGACGCTGTAGATACTGTGGGGGGTGAACATCATTTGTGTTCCTGCAGGCAAACACAGACATGTGTGCACAAAGTTAGAGCCTGAAAAGAAAGTTGTTCAGAAACCGACTTGACTTCAAACTGGTCATTTGTGCAGCTGCCACGGTTACAGATTTACACTCAGTTACAGTAAACAACAAGTGAAAGTAACAACTTTAGGGGAATTCTAGGCTTCACAATAAACCTGGCTGCAGTTGTACCATGTTCACTGTGGGTTTAGTGTCTTAGCATGCTAACATTTGCTAATTTACACTCAAATGTATACTGTTTGTTTATTTATTGTTATTCAGTCTTGCTTTCCTTTTTAGTGTAAAATTGGAGGGATTGTCATTTATTGTGTTACTGTAAATATGTAAGACAAATGTATAATTTATGGCATTTTCAGTGTATATTGTAATAATTAACATACATTGTACATCTTTAATTTGCATTACATTTTATAGGTATATGACACAGTGCCTATAGAAAGTCATGATACCCTTTTTAAATAGTCACTTTTTTTTCAGTCTGAAAATGTGTGATTTACACATTTTTACGAAAGCGTATAAGAACCATGTATGAAAAAAAAATTGCGGACCGGGGGAGGGGGGTAATATGTCGAGAAAAATAATGCAGATTTCTGAGTTCAAATCTACTTGAAATTTTTTTATATATATATAAATTGTGGGGCACAAAAATAAATCACGATAAGAAAAAAACAACTTTTGTTTCATATTTCCAACCGGAAGTTTCCATTTCCACAGTAAAGCAGCTGTGAGGACGGAGCTGTGTCAGAGAGAGTGCTGCTGCTGCTGTTGCCGCTGTGTCTTCTACCAACAGTTGAGAAATGGAGGGAAAGCGTGATGAAGTGACGTCACATAGGAACATGAAATCAGGCTTTTCCAAGAACCCTTCACTGAACTATCTTACTTCTGTAATCATCATGTGTGTAATCCAGGACAGATGATGACTGGGATCAGAAAATAATTGTTCCATTTCAAAAGACACCAATTCAATTTTTGGGGGGGCTGAAGTCCCATAGGGTCAACTGGAAGCAGAATTACAGTGGCGGGACTTAGCAGCCCTATTGTCTGTCACTCTTCAACTTTATTTTCTGTCGATTCTTTCATGTGGCGGGGCCGAAGAATTTGTTTTGGTTTTTTGTTGCCTCATCAGATATTAACAGGGTAGAAGCATGTGCATGTTGCATCCGATTAGAATGGGCTATAGCAATATTACAATTTTAGTCATCACGAGCGCACTGATGAGTCAGTCCGCATGCTGCCTCAGTACTTGCACTCAAAGTTCAATCTTATATTATGATTAAAGATTTGTCTTTGCCAATGCAGCTGCTGCCACGGAAACTTTAGGATTTAAAGGGTTTAACGTTTCTAAACATCAAAGGCGTGCGATCAGGATGATTTGAAATGTGCTGAAGGGAAATACAGATTCTACACTTGGAGGTTTTCAGAAAAAAAATAGGAAAAACGGATAGATAATCAAACCCATCTGAGGTTTATTATATAATGAATGTGGATTTGTTTACAAAACAACCAAAGTGGAGTGTGTAAAGTACTGCAATGCTCTTAAATGATGTACAGACATTTTTACACACGTTCTCTCACACAAACTGGATAAAACAGTGTTTGTGATCCATCACAGTTTATAAGTACTGCATATTCACTTTCTACAACGTAATTGCAGCAGGCAGCCACACACACAAACACTCAGACATAAAAATGTTCTCTTAATCGGATAAAGGTGAAGATCAACGCTGTCGTGGCCACACACACGCACGCACACGCACGCACACCATCTGCCTCAGGGCTGCATGCGGATGGCTCCGTCCAGTCTGATGACCTCTCCGTTAATCATGGGGTTCTCAGCCAGCGATGTCACCAGGTGGGCAAACTCTGCGGGGTCTCCCAGGCGCGAGGGGAAGGGCACCTGGCGGGAGAGAAAGGAGCGGACCTTCTCTGGAAGACCAGCCAGGAGCGGCGTGGAGAACAGACCTGGGGGCAGGAAGATTCAGACACCAAGGAGAGGTCACTTTCAAAGTCAACATCAAATATTCTTCCTCTCCCCTGAACCTGATGGACGAGAGGCTCATGCTCGTGACAGCGCGAGATGGAAACATTAATGGCGTCCTACTCTGCTGAGCGGAAACGCTAGCTCCTTTCTTCTGGTGATACGGTTGCTGGGTTTGGTTCAGTAGAAAGAAAATAGTTCCTACATGAAACTGCTCACAACCAGGTCTGTGGATTATTTTGATGTGGTTTTCTTCTAGATAGACATCGCTTTTTTGGTGCTTTGAGCACCACAAACCAATCGCCATCTAGTTAACTTAGGGATGTATGGATTAACTCATTTTGCTGTGGCGTATACAAAACCGTAAGAATTGTAGAAGCAAGGATATCTGTGGTGTCCTGATTCCTGCATTGTGAAAGCAAATCTTGTGAGTCACGTTTTGTGTGTGAGAGGAGAGTCGTTGTTTCCATCTGAAGCTTTGAGAAGAAGAGCTGTAAATATCAGCATTTCAGCCTCATGAAAGCGCCTGAAATCTGCGGCGTGGAGCTTTTTAGATTATCTCCAACACGAGAAGGGAGTTGTTGTTAATATTTAGAGAAAAAAAGCAAAAAATTGTGACAAAAAAGTCGCAATATTTTAAGATAAAAAGTTGGCAGTTTGTGACGAAAAAGTGGTAATATTTAGAGAAAAGGTGGACATGTTTGAGAGAATGATCCGGCCCTTTCTGCTCAAGTCTGTGTGAAAAAGTGAATTAGTGAATGTGACGTTACTAAGCTGGACCAAACCCGTTTAAAGTGGGCCGGAGGAGTTCACAACGTCTTCCCCTTCACTGTCTACATCTGGAGGGGAGATGGAGCAAAAGTCTGAATATTTTGAGGAAAAAAATCTGAACATTGTGACAAAAAAAGTCGCAATATTTTGAGAAAAAAGTCGGAAAATGATGACAAAAAAGTTTCAATATTGTTTTGTGTTTTTAAAGATTTCTTTTTGGCAGTTTTACGAGGGCTGGAGGAGTTCACTGTCTACATCTGGGGGGACATGTAGCAGTTACCTGGATGTAACCCCAGTTCTATGAGGACGTGCTCAGCCTGGATATTTTACAGAGAAAGTAGCAGACTGTTTTATTTTCCTTCCAGTGTCAAATAATAAATTCATTAACAGACGTGAAACTGATATCTTGGAATGAAGTGCGCCTTTAACTCAACAAAGTAAAAGAACCAGACATCGAAGTATAACACTTACTGCAGGTAAATAAGTTCAAATGTTAACTACTAGATATCACCATGAAACTTCCCCAGCTGATCACTGACATTAAAAAAAATGAATCTTCTGTCACCAGTTTTCAGAAATGTTAGGTTTCAATAAGCAAATGATGCATTTCTCTTGTCAAATGTGTGCTGTTTTTTTCCAGATCAGAAATGTGAACACTGGATAAAGTCGGGTCCAAAACTCTTGTTTCATTTCGTTGACATGTTAGAGTCAAAGAAAAATACTTTCAACAGCCTTAAAAATCCATTTTGGTCATTTTGTTATGAATTAAATGTATAAATGAGGTTGTGAATAATATCTGAACAAACCCTTTTGTAAAAACCTTCAGAATATAGAGAGGTATGAAACTGGTGTGCTGCAAAAAACTCACTTTAAAGATTCATTTAATGCATTTTGCAAAACAGTACGGATGAATAGGGTAAGAAAAAATACCAATTAATCTATGTTTAAATATGCAAATAAGACATTTTCTTACGTTAACTTTTGGTGACTGTAGGAAAAATCCAAAGACAAACAGAGAAAATATATTCAAATAGACACTTAAGTGTATTTTAGATGTTTTCTTTCCTTTAGTTCAAAGAAGACATGTCACGGAAGGTAAATAGCCCAAAGTGCATGAAGACAACAACTCACTATTTCCTCCTGTTTGAGCAATGTTTGCTAAAAAGGAGTACAGCCGTTTTGGAAAGAATTATTACGCTCTCTTTTATCCTCATTAAATTTCTGACAATTATGCGAGAAAATAAAATCGATCTCACCCTGACGCCTGTACAGTAAATATCAATATTAGCTTAGCTTAGCTTAAAGAGTGGAAACAGCTAAGCTGGCTCCATTCAAAAAGGTAAAACAGCAGCAGCACCTCTAAAGCTCGCTCATTAACACTTCTGAGGGCGCACTCCCACTGTGCCTCCGTATCGTGCCCCGTGCTTTAGGATCCTTGTCCCCTTCTCCAGGCCCGTTTGTACTCACACTACCTGGGCCTCGGAGAATGCTTCTTGCTGCCTATACGCCATCCCGCCGTAACACGACACACGCATTGATGACGTCATCGCGATGACTTCAGCCGTGGAATGTGCTGAGGCACGGTACGGATGGACAGTGGGAGTGCGCCCTAACTCTCTAAGCACTCACCAGGTGCGATGGTGAGGACTCTGATGCCCATGGGCGCCAGGTCTCGTGCGATGGGGAGCGTCATTCCAACAATTCCACCTTTAGAAGCTGAATATGCCGCTTGGCCCACCTGGAAGAATGCAAAAAAAAAAAAGAAGAAGAAGAAGAAAAGTTGAGAAATGGAGCGACCACTTAGTTATTTCTTTTATGTTTTTGCGTGCGTTTCAAATGACCTGTCCGTCAAAGGCGGCCACGCTGGCTGTGTTAATGATGCAGCCTCTGTGTCCGTCTGCATCCGGCTCGTTCTTGCCCATCGCACCCACAGCGAGACGGATCACATTAAAGGTCCCTGCGATGTTCACCTGCAGAAAACAGACGACAACAACGCAGAAGATTGTTGTGGCACACAAACAAACACTTTAATGTCTCAACATTCAAGGTTTCTTTATTGTCATTCGGCAAAACAGTAAAATGTAGAGTGCATGGCGCTGTTAAAACTACTACATTTAGTACAGTTTTTGAGTATTTGTACTTGACTTTGACTGCACTTCAGATTTATTAAAGCTGTTACTTGTTACATTTGCTTTGAAGTCATTGGATGATGAGAATACCTTTGCACGTTTCTAAAGTTATAATCAGTCAGGTTTGAGACCCCTTGTTTCTAGTGGCCTCTGTGGTGATAAGATGTAACTGCAGGCGAGCCTGTTATTTCAGAGCCTCCATCTTGTTACGTTCACTATGTGTTTTGACAATTTTTTTTGTTCTTTTGTAAACTTTATTGAAACACATTCACCTCTCTACTTCCGGCCTGTCCCCTATGGCGCGGACACACGCGGACGCGGACACACGCGGACACACACACACGCGGACACACACACACACACACGCGGACACACACACACACACGCGGACACACACACACACACACGCGGACACACACACACACACACACACACACACACACACACACACACACACACACACACACACACACACACACACACACACACACACACACACACACACACACACACACACACACACACACACACACACACACACACACACACACACACACACACACACACACACACACACACACACACACACACACACACACACACACACACACACACACACACACACACACACACACACACACACACACACACACCTTCTGCCCTTACTACAAGCCTGACTCAGAAGTTGAGGTTCCCGATTTCCAATTACAATCGAACGTAGCATAACCGTCTGGGCCGACAGACCAACTTCTGTCAGCAGAGTCACTAACATGGCGGCCTATTTCCATCTAGAGAGGAAATGTCTCCACAGACACACAGATATTGGAATACTCAGCAAAAAAGGCAACAAGTGCTTTCATTAGTGGGTCGCATGATCAATCCCCTTTGTTTTAACTCACTCTGTGATAGATAGAAACTTAAAAGACAAGTAAAAAGATGGAAATCTTACAGAGTGTAACGAAGGGCGTGATCACACTGTCCTCCCGGACCACGACCCGGACTTTAGGGTACTTGTCCCCCCTCCCTCTCCCCCCCGCGCCCCAGCCCCGTTTGTACTCACACTGCCAGGGCCGGCCAATGCTTCTTGCTGCCCATACGCCTTCAAGCCGTAACACGTCACACGCATTGATCGCGTGTGTGTGGCTTTGTTTACAAATCTTTCCGTAGACCTCGGAGTTTTTGTGCGTCTTGTCGACTGTTTTTGAATATTTTCATCCGACCAAATCTGCAGTAAACACAACGTGAACCTTTCACCACCATTGTTGTTGTTGTTGTTGTTTAATATCCGTGCATGGTCCGTCCTTCTATTTACATGTCCGAACAGGCGGACATAACGCTACTGCCGTAGGGCTCGTGCTCGTGCTCGTACACGTGCGCACGCTCGTGCTCGTACATGTGCAAACGGCTCCGCTAAAGCCCACCTCTTTCAAGCGGGCCGTGGCGGCCCAGCTGGCCCCAGTTGAGCGCGGAGCGGGTGCGCTCACACTACTTAAAGGTACTAGACTTTAGCTGAAAAACCGGTTTTGGCCGCGGCCAGAAGGACAGTGTGAGTACGCTGTAAGGACAGTACTTTGAGTAAATGTTTTTCCACCACTGGAAAGTCACTTATGTTGTGTGTGGGTTTTACATTGATGACACGCTGGAAGTCCTCCAGGCTGTGAGGGACGTCCTTCTTGAAGTTATAGGTTTTAACGGCGACAGCGATGCCGGCGCAATTAACTGCCAGGTCCAGCTTCCCGAACTTCTCTCTGGCCAGGGACACCGCCGCCTGCACGTCCGCCTCCGAGGTCACCTGAAGACAAGACGAGGACACAACATGAATAATAATAAGTCATAATAATAAAAATATTAACGAATAATTTGCTTGCACTTTGAAGGTTTAACATGTACCACCAGTCCAGATGCTGTATATGTTTAAATGATTTTATGGATTTGCTTCATTAGTGATATTTCTGTTACAGTCAGAATAGAAAAAAAACGTGATATGAGCCGAACAGTGGATTTTGTGAACCGTTCCACCCCTAGTAAATTCCCTTCTTTTTGAGTGTAATGGAAGAGCTGAAACTCCAATTTCCTTCAGGATCAATACAGTTTTTTATCTATCTGTCTTTTCTCCCATCATGCAACACTGGGGGAACATCAATAAATGGAAGTTTGAAGCATTTTCATTCTTTCAAATGTAAATCTGGTGTCTTGAATTATACGTTTTTTTAATCTGTTAAAACGGTAAAAGAAGCTGATTCCAAACCGTTGGTGCCCACTGATTGAACAGGAGCGATTGGTTGTGGTGAGTTCTGGACTCACGTCTGCAGGAGCGAAGGCGCAGCGTTCCCCCAGGCTCGCTGCCAGAGCCGGGCCGTCAGAGGAGGGCAGGTCCAGGATCACAGCCGACGCTCCGCTCTGCACCAGGCGCTCAACAGTGGCCCGGCCCAGACCAGACGCACCGCCCGTCACCAGGCCAACCATACCCTACTCAACACACACGCACGCACACAAGCACACACACACACATGCACGCACGAGGGAGGAGGGGAGTACAGGGAAATTAAAAACAAGTAAAACCAGTCAGTTGCAGTAAAATCAGACACACCTTTACACACGTTTTGGATCTGATTGTTCTGAATCTATTATTTACTCATTTTGCATCTATTTTTTAGACATGTTGCATCTTTGAGAGGTGGTTTTGCATCTATTTTAGTCTTTTTGCATGTTTTTGTAATTGGTTTGCATCTATTTTTAGTCATTTCGCACCTTTTTTTAGTCATTTTGCATCTATTTTTTAGACAATTTCGGTCTCTATGTTGTCGTTTTGTTTCTCTCTGTGGTCATTTTACATCTACTTTCAATCCTTCTGTGTCTCTTTGTGGTCGTTCTGTGTCTAGTTCCAGTCATTTAGCATCCATTTGTGGTCGCTGTGCGTCCCTATAGTCTAGTTTGTCTCTTTATGCTCATTTTTCAGCATCATTATGAGTCCGGGCCCCTGGCTTCATGGAGCCCTGGACCTGTGCCCTGTAGGCCCGGTCAGTCATCCATCCACGACTGTACTTGAGTAATAAACTGAACTTTCCACCACTGTGGAAAACTCAGAACCAGGGCGAGTAAAGCTCAAACTATCTCCAGCGCCAGAGAGCACTTCATGGGAGTGAAAACAGTCATTCTTTTTGTGATTTGAGTGGACTAACGCTTTAAAAATGTAAACTTTCTCGTCTCACATGTCAGTGTAACAGAGAAGCTTAAGCATCAAACCGTGAGGCTGCTGCAGCTGAGCTCGCGCTGGTCCCCGACATGTTCACAGCTACACAACAACACTTCCGGACCACGAGCAAAACACACTCAACACACACATAAGCGGCAACACAAGCGCGCTCACGGGGTAACGCGCCACGACCCTCACACTAAATCAGAATTACTGACTCGTGTTTGCCTTTCCTCACCTTGACACACCGAATGTTCGCCATGTTGGATTTGGAGTTTCTTCTTGAGCCTTTTCTTGTTGTTGCTAAGGAAACGAGACTGCGCGTCACCGCCACCAACTGGCGAGGAGGGTACTTTTAACTACGACACGATAAAATAACAACTGAATAGGAATCAAAATAGCATAAAATAAGCAGCAATACATTATTGAAAATGTAAAAAAGTAATAAATTAGAATTTAAATAAATATTAAAATGACTTAAAAAATTTTTAAATGAACAGCAGATACAAAAGATTAAAAATAAAAATAAAAAATAATGTGAAAATTAAATAAAAGACTATTTAAAATAATAAACCACTTCAATTTTAAAAGTAATAAAAAAATTTAAAAATATGTACTTAATTCAATTTATTTTAGAATAAATAAACAGTCAAATAAACTGTCCCTGTGGACACTGTAGAGGAGTATAGAGGAGTATAAGTACCTGGGGGAGTACTTCAATAATAAGTAGGACTGGACTGGAAACATAGAGGCTGTCTACTAAAAGGGCCAAGGTCGACTCTTCTTCCAGAGGAGGCTGAGGTCCTTTAACATCTGCCGGACGATGCTGAGGGTGTTTTCTGAGTCTGTTGTGTTCAGTGTGATCTTCTTCGCTGTCACATGCTGGGGCAGTGGGCTGAAGGTCGCAGACACCAACAGACTGAACAAACTGATCAGAGGGCCGGTGATGTCGTGGGGGAGGAGCTGGACACCCTGACGACCGTGGCAGAGAGGAGGATGCTGTCCAGGCTCCGGTCTATCCTGGACCAGGTCTCCCACCCTCTCTACGACACACTGGCCCAGCAGAGGAGCACCTGCAGCAGAAGACTCCTCTCACCCAGATGCACCACAGAGCGCCACAGGAAATCTTTCCTGCCTGTGGTCATTAAACTATATAACACATCCATAGGAGAGTCTGTCACCCCCTTTCTGTAATACGGACTCAATCATAAACAATCTGCCACGGTTGTCTCCAGATCCAAACTGAAAACCCACCTGTTAAAAACTGCCTTATCCCTCTGATCTCATTTGCACTGCGTCATTGTTATTTTAACCTGATTTGATCATTTTGTTTACTCCCCATTTTTATTCTTGTTTGTGTTGCACTGTTTTTAACAAATGTACGGTTTCCTTGAGTGCTTAGAAAGGAGCCTACAAATAAAATGTATTATTATTATTATTATATTTGTTCTTTGCACATTTTTACGTTACTTTGCAAATGATTACAGTACTTTTGATCTGTATATATTACTTTTGTAAATTTGATTTGTTATATATATATATATAGTTATACAGTATATACCTATATATACTGTTTTATATTTCTGTTTTTACATATATATGTTATCTGTATAATGTAGTTGTTGTTGAATAAATTGTTTGTATAGCTGAAGTGAAGTATTTCTGACTCATCCTGACTGGACATTATGCCCCGCCCACTTCGGTCTGATTTGACCAATCGTTGGGCGTCTCGGGGAACGCCCCCTCCGCGTTGTCCAATCACAGCACAGACTCAAGGTCAGCTCAAAAAAAGGTCATACATATGTCCAGTTTAAGTGCGGATTTCATGCAGTGGTGGAAGACAGACTCAGATCTGTTACTCAAGCAAAAGTACGAATACTACAGCTAAGAAATGCTCTGTTACATGTGAAAGTCTGCAGTCAAATGCACTGAAATACAATACAATAGCGTTACAATAGCATGGCCCAGATAATCTATGTTATTGGATTATACTCACTGATTCATCACTTCAATGTTGCAGTTACAATAAATCATTTACAGTCTATTCTAGTGTGTATATATATTTGTTCTTGTATTCTGTATAAACATAATAAAACTAAATAATAAAATATATTGGATTATAACTATTGAGTCATTCAGTTAAAGTTAATCACTTCAATGTTGCAGTTAAACCATTGACAGTCTATTCTAGTGTGTATATATATTTGTTCTTGTATTCTGTATAAACATAATACAAATAAATAATAAAATATATTGGATTATAATTATTGAGTCATTCAGTTAAAGTTAATCACTTCAATGTTGCAGTTAAACCATTTACAGTCTATTCTAGTGTGTATATATATTTGTTCTTGTATTCTGTATAAACATAATAAAACTAAATAATAAAATATATTGGATTATAACTATTGAGTCATTCAGTTAATCACTTTAATGTTGCAGATGGTAAAGGTGAGTCAGTTACAGTGTATCCTAATAAATACATGTGTACATATATTATACTGTTTCTTGTTTTAAGCTACTGTATTTGTGTTCTATCCATCATATATACATTTCTCTCGTCTGTTAATAATAAAACATTATTATAGTAATGTATATTATGAGATTATAACTATTGATCTATTGTGTGCCTCGCTTTTGCAGCTGGTAGAGGTAAATCATTTACAGTGCTTTATTTATAATATGAGTACACTTTGTCTCATCAAGTGTTTATGATACATTGGATTGATATTGCTCTTTTTAAAAGGACACTTCACAACGGTATGATATATCAATATTTGTATTTATATAAATATTAAAAACAAGGATTACATTCTTTATCTTTATCAGAAAGTTAAAAAGTCAAGTTAAGGGTCAACTAAATTGAGATTAACCAGAGACTAAAGACATGGGAGTAACTGGGGTAGTCTGAACAGGTGGGTTGATATATATATATATATATATATATATATATATATATATATATATATATATACACACATATATATATATATATATATAATGCGTTTACTGTTCTTGGTAATCTGCTGCTGAAACACAGTTCTCCATTTGGAATCAATAAAGTATCTAGATGAGGTGTAAAAGGTGCAATATTTACCTTAGTAGTGTAACTGTAATGAAGCAGCAGAATAAAGTAGAAGAATATGTGAATACTTATGTAAAATATAAGTACCTCAAAGCTTTACTTCAGTAAACGGAGTAAGTAACTTTCCACTTCTGGATTTCTATAAAGATTAGCCAACCTGTTTGATGATCAATCCAGGTGAAGATCTCCAATGTGACAAAGAAAAAAAAAGCACACACACATTTACAGTTGTTACGTATCCTTTATTTTAAGTGGATGCAAAAAAGACAGCATTTAAAATATCAAGTGTTTCTACCATCAACTAAAGGTGGATCGTTGAGATGAATCAGGATTTCAGGCACAATGTCACTTACTTTTTAAGGTGAATGAAAAAGGAAAAAGTACCATTTATTTTCCTGATGGTGCTGCAGCTTTACACTAAATATCTTTAACTTTTGGTCCAAAAGCCAAAGATATTTAGTGTAAAGCTGCAGAGATTTAGTCGCCCGACAGAAATGTGTCAACCATCTTAATAATCGAACAAGTTCTAATGTGAGGCTTTGCTGCTTTCATCTGCTTAAGATCACTTTCATTTGAATACCTGCTGGTTTCATAGACCTAACTAATCAAAAAAAAATCTAAAATAATAACTTCATATTAGTCAGACTTAATTTAGTCTAAGGCCAGAGCAGCAAACACATTTGAGACGCTGGAACCTGTAAAGCTGTGCTGATTCAAACACTTGATTACAGATTCATTTTCTGTAAATTGAAAAATAGTTTGAATAAATAAAAAAATAAAACAAAACTTATGGAGGTAGAAGTGTCTCAAAATGAGTAACACGTATCAAAATGATATGTATAAATATGCATAGATTTATAAATAAACAAAATACAAGTAAATGGTAAATGGACTTGTACTTATAAAGCGCCTTTCTAGTCATCTGACTACTCAAGGCGCTTCAGTGTCTGTCACATTCACCCGTTCACACAGACATTCACACTGATGGCAGTGGACATCTACATACCATCTAATCTAACCATTCACACCACATTTACACACCCATGCACAGCACGGGGAGCAATTCAGGGTTCAGTGTCTTGCCCAAGGACACTTCGACATGTGGACCGGGGGGAGATGGGGATCGAACCACCAATCTCTCGAACAGAGGACAACCCACACTGCCACCAAGCCACAGCCGTTTATTTATACACTCATTTGTATAAATAAACGTGCATTTGCAAAAATATTTTTGAGATTTAAAAATAAATGTTTGGATTCTGTATTTGTGGATCGCTTTTTTGCTTTTATTGATTTTTAAATCTCAAAAATATCTCTAGAAATACACATTTATTTATAAATATGAGTTTATTTGTATTTTGTTTATTTATAAATGTATGCATAATAATACAAAGAATTTACATTGTATCAATATGTTTGAGACAAAACACGTTTACTTATTTGTATGTCACGTTTTTACTTGTATATTTGTATTTGTTTATGAATCTATGCATATTTATACATATTTCGATATGTATTAATCTTTTTGAGATAATTCTACTTATGCAATACAGACTTTCTTAACCAATGCCTGCAATCAGGGTTGTTGTCAAAAAAAGGGAGAGGGTGCACACGTCTGTGAACGCCGAACATGGAACGTGGTGCATTATGCTGCCACACTGTGGAAGGCAGTAAGTTGTATGGTTGCATCTCCAAAATAGGGGTTGCAATATCCCAAACCCCACAACAACACAACTTACTACCTCACCACAGCACAGCTCCAGACACATCTGCCCTGGCACACAGAAAAAAAACCCACACCTAATTAATGTCTTTGCTTATTATGTTGGTGCAGATTTTGTGTCGTGTCTGCAGCAGGGACTTCTCCTTCTGCGTCTGAGAAACTGAAGACATAGAAAGACCAATCTGTAAACAACCAGGGACGTCGCGTTCACAGATATCACCAGCAAAATGAAGCCAACATCCACGGTGTAGATCAGCGTTGGTCACCAATGGCAACAGAGGCTTCAGTCACCATGGCGACTGAACGCAAGATGTGGATCCTGTCAGTCCTGCAGGTGATGGTTTGGGCCGCCGTGAGAAAGACAGTAGGCTGTATAGTTATCTCCCAGATCTGGTGTGATCCTAAAACTATACAAACTACTACCTCATCCCACAGCTCCCCCACTTCTCTTCTCTGGAGTCCAAGCATTAATCTCAGAGAGCACAGAGGTTAAATGAAAGGGTTTTTTATACAGAAAAGCTGTCACATTAGAAGCCAGGCAAAGGTGGACATTCACCGTCCTGTCCATGTAAAAACTGGGGGGCAACAATTCTCTTGACGCGACGTGAAGCATACGTGTGACGTACAACATCTGCGGCGGAAGAAGTTAGCCCTGTAACACTAGTGTCATTTTCAACACAACAATGAAAAAAACAATACGTTTTATATGTATTGGTCATATGTGGTCTCTACGGTCGATATTTTGGTGTGGCGGTTGAAGTGATGACCCGATGACTTGCTGTCTCTTGTTCCTGCTATCAGCTTTTTTCTGCTTTTAAAACTCCCAGCTGTGGGTCGCACCCCTCCGCCCAATGTGCCGGCAAGCCGCAAAACTCTTTTCACATGGAAATCGAACCGCCAATAAGTGTATCGACAAATTTAGGCCATCAATTTGCCACGATCGGTCTAAAAAAGGCCAGCTAAATTGCCGGCTTGCTGTCCAGTGTAAAAACACCTGATGTTGACAGGGTTCCTGTCCCTGAGGGGGGTGTCCAGTGGGGAACAAGAAAAAGCACTTTGAAAAAAAAAAGAGAAAAGGAGCAGGAGATGACAAACCACCCACGCATATCAAACAGCAATCAGAGAGCGATCACTTAGAGCGAGCGGGTTTAAGGTTTAATAGCAACCGTAGACTGGATATGTTTTTCACATATCTGCAGTTCAATTCTTCCTGGTCCATAGGAACATTTCAGATATCCAACGCCATTATTAGTACAAATGATGTCACTTTCACCATTCATGTGTTTTGGGCTTTCAATTCCAGATATCTACAATAACATGTTAGATGTGTAAAATGATCATTCTATATATCTGTAATGTCATTCTTACTCAGCAAAAACTCCCATTTCAGATACCTACAATCCAACTGTTACTAGTCAGCATTTTAATTTCAAATATCCCAAATGGAAAACCATTCCAGATATCCTTAATGTAGTTTTGACTATCCAAAATACATTCTGAGGAATAAAAAGGTTATAACGGATATGTACAACTGCAATGTTACTATTAAGAATGACATTACAGATATCCAGAACGCTGACTCTAGATATCTCAAATGTATCTAGAATTGAAGGCCCAATACACATGAATGGTGAAAGTGTTGTGGATGTCAAAAAAAACGATTGTAGATAAGAAGAATGCCATTGTGGAGATCTGAAATGGCCATTGTGACTATTAAGAATTCAAGTGTGAATGTGAGAAAAGTTATTATGGGTATATAAAATGTAATTCCCAAATAGTGAGTGAAGCCTTTGTATGTTAAAATGGTGTCCTATGTACCTGTTATTGTATTGTTTCTAGTCAGAACTCTAATGGTAGATATCTGTGCTGACCTTTTATCTAGTCAGACTGGATTTTGGACAGTCAGAATGACATTAAGGCTATCTGGAATGGTTCTGACACTAAAGAAATGTTTGGTAAGTTATATCCAGACCGTTCATTTGAAGTATGTAGAAGGAAATTGTGGCTATCTTTGAAAGCCCAATACACATGCATGGTTAAATTGACGTCACTTGTACTAGTAAGAATGACGTTGCGGATAACGAAATGCTGTTTTCCACTAGTAAGAACTGAATTACAGATATCTGAAATACATATCAAATCTAGCTATTCATTAATGTCATAACTACTCGCCATAGTAAAGCTAAAAAGCTAAACCGGGGCACCATCACCCCAGCCTTCTCGAAGCGGGAACCATTAGCTGTTAAGCAAATAAGACATTGTTGAAACTACGGCGATATCTAATAAAAGAAGCAAGATTGTTGCTAAGATACTTAATTTAGCTTCTAACTGCAGCTAGCCAGCAAGCTAGCTAGCTAACTAGCCAGCTACCAGTGTTATTGGCGGTTCTCGACCTCTCGTCAGTCCGCCTGCTGTGTCACATCCGGGCGGCCCCGCACGTCCTCACAGGTCCGCGGCTGTTCGTCGGTTGGTTCGTCGGTTAAAAAAAGTGCCGGTTGGTCGTGTTGAGCTCGAGGCGCCCGTTACTCGAGGTGTAAACGTTCATTTTTTCCGTTAAAGAATCTCAGCGGGATGTTTCCATGCCTCGCTTTCACCACGCCAAAAGTCACGTGACCGCGCCCTCAAAACGAGGCCCGGCTACGTCACGCTCTCTACGCCACTCGTACGTCACGCGCGTGCAAAAGGCACACTTCAAGCTAATACAAGTGAAATACATTATAAACAACCGAGCGAAGGACATCAATAACAGATTAATACAACACTAATAAATAAAATACGAGACAAAGCAACAATAGTAATAATACAAATAAAACAATAAAATAAATAGGCATTCTTATGCATCTGCTCAGATTGAAATATTACCGGTATTGTTTACTTGTATCCTTGTAATTTGGACTGTTTGACAATAAAACAATTTAAATAATTACCTCTTAAATGTGTATGTCGCCTTTTTCGTCTTTTTGTTCTGTTGTTATCACGAAATGTATTTATGGTCTTCTGCATTATTTTACGATAATGGTCATAATGAAGAAGATGATGATGAATGCACGTTACTAATTCAGCTTCTTCCCCGGAGCTGTTTGTGCTTTGTCGTCTCGCAGGTCTCTGCTGATCGTGGTGGTGCCTGCTGCCGTGGTCCTACATGACGCTTCCTGCTGCTATTATCACTGTTACTCATATATACTATCACTAGTTTAATAAACTATAAAATTTGTAGCTGTATCGTAGCTGCTATTGCCACTACTCATCATTGATCATGTTTGCCACCATAATTATTATCATGTTCATATTCTGTCACCTTAGCTGTGCTTGTTTCTACTATTCTGTTGTATTAACTGTCTTAACATATACGTTATATTCACATTACTATAAATATTATTATAGTTACTGTTAGGCTTTGCTTGCATCTCTGGAAGTGTGTCTGTCTGTCTCTCTGTCCATCTGTCCGTCTTTTCTCTCTTTCTCTCTCCTTTTCTTCCTCTCTCCGGTGCAGACAGATGTCCGTCCTCCACAGAGCTGGGTCTGTCTGACGTTCCTGTCTGTTATAGTGAAGGTTTGCGTTGCCACCGTACTCTACGGGGGAATTGTTGGGTCTGTGTAAATCTTGAATAAGTCATTGAGTGTGGTCTTTACCTACTCTGTAAAGTGTCCTGAGATAACTTTTGTTATGATTCGGCACTATAAATAAAACTGAATTGAATTGAATTGAATGATGATGGTGATGATGATGATGATGATGAATAAAGGGAGTAAAAAAACAAATATTGGACAAACAGACCTTGAATTTACAAACCCTTTTTTAGCTTAATGTTTCAGAGTGCATTTTTTATTGTTTTATTTAGGATAAATTCTTTATTTTGACTACACATAAGGATTTCATGAGGTGTTATGGGACATTTATATGTATCATTTTATATATGATACTTGTTCAACCTTGTTTTAGAGTTGTTTAAAAGAGATTATTTTCATAACACAAGATTTATTACAGTTTTTCTCGATTGCTAAGACACATTTCTTGAACGCTTCTCTCCTTTTCTCTAAACTGTGAACACAAACCCCAATTTTCAAGCTACGTTCACAAAACCTCAGACTCTTCTTGCAAAACCAAACTTTCACCTCACCACTTTGTTGTCAAATCATGCCCCAAGTCAATCAAAACATCATAAAACACTACTGAGCAGTCACTAAACACTACATAGAAAAATAGAAAACACAATGCTCAGGACATGAAGCTGAATGCATGTTGCAAAACAAAAAAACTTGCATTTAGCACTTTACACAAAGACAAAAAACTGAAATCTTGTGCATTAACATGTAGCACTTGTACAGTACAAAAAACAAAGATCTTTTGCATTTACAGTACACATATTATTTGTTCAAAACAAACAGAAACCGTATGCATTTGCCACTTGTGTACAGTTCGGCATTGTCCTCACGGACCATAACAAAACTTAAACATATAATTACTTACAGTATACTGTGGTACAGTATATACTGTAATATGTCATACAGTAATTTGCTCTCAACATGTACATACTTTACTATAATGTCAAAAAAGATAATTACCTATTCTCTTCTCTAAATCTTTGGATTATGGTGGACACAGTGAATCTAGCGATGTTTGGTTGTACCCTTTGTCCGACCTCCCTCATGCTCATACCATGGACAAGAACATGGTCAATCACAGTAGCTCTGATTTCATCAGATATTACTGTTCTTTGTCTTCGCTGATCACCTTGACCACCTATACCACCTTGACCTCCTCGACCTCCTCTCACACAAACTCTTCCTCTTAGATTTCTATCCATTGTAGTGCCTCACAAATCAGTGCTCTCTGAACTGGCTTTATATATTCCCTCACATCATTAGCCACAAGTGTGATCAATTTTGAGTTGTTGTGTTCAAGTAGTGACAACCGTGCTTTAATTGTGTTTGACTTTTGCCACCTGTGCTCACCATTCTGCAGCACATGTGCATCACAATGAAAATGTGTTGGTAAGTTGTGTCTAAACAGGTGAAAAGTGCTCATGGTTTTGCCAAAAGAGTGAATGATTCAATCAGTGTGTTCAGGCAACAGAGGAATTGGTTCAGAAAACAGGATTTAGTGTTTTAGCAATTGAGAAAAACTGTAAACAAAATAGCCACAATAAAAGCAGTAAAACTCAGATTTGTCCTTCTGTTCGACCAGAAGATGTCGCCATTTTGGATCAAACCATTTCATACGGCCATTCAGTTTCTGGCTGCTGGTATGCCTAGGTAACGCAAGATTTGGTCTGTGGGGCGCAAACAGAACGAGACTTCAAGTGCAAACTTCCCTCCACCCTGATCTCATCTCATCTTCAACTGCTTATCCGGGGTCGGGTCGCAGGGGCAGCAGTTTTAGCATGGGACCCCAAACTTCCCTTTCTCGGGCCACATTAACCAGCTCTAACTGGGGGATCCTGAGGCGTTCCCAGGCCAGTGTGGAGATATAATCTCTCCACCTGGTCCTGGGTCTTCCCCGAGGCCTCCTCCCAGCTGGACGTGCCTGGAACACCTGGAGGCGCCCAGGGGGCATCCTTACTAGTTGCCCGAACCACCTCAACTGGCTCCTTTCAACGCAAAGGAGCAGCGGCTCTACTCCGAGTTCTTCACGGATGGCTGAACTTCTCACCCTATCTCTAAGGGAGACTCCAGCCCCCCTCATGAGAAAACCCATTTTGGCCGCTTGTACCCGCGACCTCTTTCTTTCGGTCATGACCCAGCTTTCATGACCATAGGTGAGGGTAGGAACGAAGATTGACCGGTAGATCGAGAGCTTTGCCTTCCGGCTCAGCTCTCTTTTCGTCACAACGGTGCGGTAGAGCGACTGCAACACCGTCCCTGCTGCTCCGATTCTCCGGTCAAACTCACGCTCCATTGTCCCCTTACTCTTGAACATGATCCCGAGGTACTTGAACTCCTTCACTTGGGGTAAGGACTCATTCCCTACCTGGAGTAAGCATCCTCCGGTTTCCTGCTGAGAGCCATGGCCTCAGATTTAGAGGTGCTGATCCGCATCCCAGCCATTTCACACTCGGCTGCGAACCGATCCAGTGAGTGCTAAAGGTCACTGACCGACGATGCCATCAGGACCAAATCATCTGCGAAAAGCAGAGACGAGATCCTCAGCCCACCGAACTTCAACCCCTCTCCACCACGACTACGCCTCGAACAGGATTGGTGACAAAGCGCACCCCTGGCGGAGGCCAACCCTCACCGGGAACGAATCCGACTTACTGCCGAAGATCCGGACACAGCTCTCGCTTTGGGTGTACAGAGACTGGATGGCCCACAGATGTGACCCCCTCACCCCATGCTCCCGCAGCACCTCCCACAGTATCTCCTGAGGGACGCGGCCATATGCCTTCTCCAGATCCACACAACACATGTAGACTGGATGGGCATACTCCCAGGCCCCCTCTACGATCCTTGCGAGAGTGAAGAGCTGGTCCATTGATTGAAGATCTCTCGGACAGGGGCCTCCTCCAGTTCCCAGTTCACCCGCAGTACTAGTTTGGGCTTACCTGGTCTGTCCAGAATCTTCCCCCATCCTCTGACCCAAGTCATCACCAGATGGTGATCAGTTGACAGCTCTGCCCCTCTCTTCACTCGAGTGTCCAAAACATACGGCCTCAGATCAGATGATTCTGTAGTGAGGGAGTGGCGTGGGGCGGAGGAACTGTTCACCTGGGAGGGGGGAGGAGGGACCGGGGTCAGCAGCTGGGAAGAAAACAGACGGGGGAGATAGCGAGGGTGGCAGAGACGGGAGGACGTGAGAGCTGGCGGCCTGAGCTTTTTGGGAGCCAGTGGCACTGTGGCGGGTGGGTGCTGTTCGCAGCTTATAGTGCTGCCGACAGTGAAGACAGCTGAGTAGGAGAGTTCGTCGTGTCGATCAACCCTGTATCAAGAGGGGAGGCCAGAAACCTCCTTTTGGTAGCGAGGGACTGGGGAGTAGTCGTGCCTTACCTGTGCTCTCATGCAGCAGCCACATCAGTGACGCCGACCACGCTGAACTACTCCACGCCTGCCAGCTGAGCATTCTGTTCTGCGGTGCACAGCCCCGTTCCATTGCCTAGGCCCCACGGGGGGGTCTTGTCACCAGACCGGGCAGGATAAGTCCTTTGCTTTAATGATTTTCATATAAACTTACTTGTAGTCTTGTCAGTTAATGTGTTATATGATTTCCCCTCTTAAAGAAAGGTTTTAATTAACTGACGTCAGTGTGCCAGCGGCCCCGTTAAGGGCGGCTCATTGCTCTTGCGGTGCTCTATCTCCCCCTAGTGTTGGGAGTGGGTTTCGGCCCTTTGTGTTGTAGTGGTCCCTAAGGAGCCCGTGTGATTTTGAGCTCCCATTGTCGGTAGTGTGATACCTGTTCTAGTTGCTGTGAAGTGATTTGTGTGCAGTGTCCCTTTCTGGGTGTGTTCTCTCTCGTGTGCAGTGTTGGTGTCGCCGGATGGTGGAGTTACCTGCCTGACCTGCTGGAGCTGCCCTCATTGGCCTGCTGAGTGCAAACGTCCCTAACCCAAAAATGAATTGGAAATAAAGATTGTCTATTCTTATACATATCTGTCTGTGGTGGGTGCTCTCTGACCTCTAAATACCGGACCTGACCGGGTTAACAAAGGTGGTGGCAGCTGGACGCTACTCTAAACATCCTAAACAACAAAATTCATTACAATACGATCACAAAATCGATCATCGACCTTTGGCCTAAGGTGCTCTGGTACCATGTACACTTATGAGCATCCTTATGTTCGAACATGGTGTTAGTTATAGACAATCCGTGACTAGCACAGAAGTCTAATAACTGACGACCACTGGGATTTAGATCAGGGAGGAGCTCCTCCCAATCACGCCTCTCCAGGTGGCTCCATCATTGCCCACGTGGGTGTTGAAGTCTCCCAGCAGAACTATGGAGTCCCCTACTGGAGCCCTACGCAGGACTCCATTCAGGGTCTCCAAGAAGGCCGAATACTCTGAACTGCTGTTCGGTGCATATGCACAAACAACACTCAGAGTTTTCCCCCCTACCACCCGCAGGCGTAATGGGGCGACCCTCTCGTCCACCGGGGTGAACTCCAACACCGCCGCGCTCAGCCGGGGGTTTGTGAGTATCCCCACACCCGCCCGGCGCCTCACACCCTGGGTAACTCCAGAGAAGAAAAGGGTCCAACCCCTATCCAGGAGTACCAGACTGTGTGTGGAGGTAAGCCCCACCAGATCTAACTGGTAGTGCTCCACCTCCCGCACAAGCTCCGGCTCCTTCCCCGACAGAGAGGTGACATTCCACGTCCCCAGAGCCTGCTTCTGTTGCCTGTGTCTGGTCCGTCGAGGCCCCTCATCTTCACTGCCACCCGTGCAGCAGCGCACCCGACGCAAGTGGTGGGCCCACAGGATGGAGAGGAGGGAGGTGCCTTGATATTTTAAATGTAGGTCTTTAGAGTCATTTATAATTAACATTAATTATATATTACGTCACAATTAAATTGACTGACTGATCCCTGTAATTAAGTTTCTTTTTGCTCTGAGATATATTCACAACTGAAATGTAATCATCATTGAACATTTAGAAGGGATTCAAATACACAACTGCGAATTTCGTTTGTGAAATTTAAATGATTTCATTGCTTTTATTGTGGTGATCATACCGGTGTCCGATCTGTCTTAAGTAGGGATGGAAAATGAGGATGTTCTTTTGGGGACAGATTAGGTCATGATTGTGTTCAAAATTGCATATATATTTTTTTTGTATGATTGTACTAATCTATACTTTTGTTTTCTTGTTCCAACCTTGTACATTTGCAAATAACCTTCATAAAAACAAAACAGAAAAAGAAACAATGCGATTGCAAAAGTCAACCTGACAACTGTCACTGTCCGGCCCTGGTGATCATTTCTTTAAAAAAAAAGAAAAAAAAAAAGACAATGGACACAAGAAAATCCTTTTTTTACTAAAAGAATAAATTTTATTTCAGCACTGTAAGTCATTTCCCAACCAGTACAAACATGACTGCCATCTTTGTCTCTTTCTGAACCATTCCTCCCCTCCCTCTGTGAGGTCAGACCACCAACAGCCAGACAAATTAAAAAAAAACAAAAAAAAAACGCTTTCTTTCTCATCTCTCCACAAACAGTCCGGTGCTTCCATAATGCTAATGATGACAAATGATACCAACCATAATTATAACAGCGATAATGAGGAGAATATATCTAGAACAAGAATATGGATCAATTTGAACCCTTTTGTTGTTGTTGTTGCTGCACAGCTAAGTTTTGGGGCGGCCCTGGGTACTGTCGTGTGGCCGAGGGTGCGACTGACCCGACCCAGTCAGCCTGACTGGGTCTCAGCCATTGGAGGGCAGGGACGGGGATTATACTGGAGCTTAGGGGCTGTTGAGGGAGGGAGTGGCAGTGTAGATAGAGACAGACAGAATAGGGAACCTTTATTCAAAACTGGACAAATTGCTGCAAAAATCCTGCAAATAGAGATCAGAACAGGTACAACATAACCGGTGACTCCTTTCCACATTCTGTATGACAGACGATAATACTGTTTTGACTTCCACAATACAACATAGTACATTTCTATTCCGGGACTTTTGGTTCTCTTTAACAATTGTCGAGCTCTTCGGGCTGGACGGGGCACTCTCTGATCATCGCGTCATCGCTCACAGAGAGAGGGAATTTCCCTCACAACACTTCAGCTGAGATTTGATTCCATTTTTAATCAGAAATACATTTTTGTGGATTATTAAATCTGTCTTTTCAGGCTGCAATGATTACTTTCTCAATTGAACTGATTTTTGATGATAAAATGTCACAAAAATAATTTTTAAAAAATGTTAGGATTTCCAGAAGATATAACATTTACTGTCACATTACATTAAAAAAAAAAAAATTATCAATTAATCTGCCAACAATATCAGAAATGCTCTTTTATTCGACACACAGTACAGAGAGAAAATTCTTACATTTCAGACACTGGAGGCAGCAAAGTTTTGGGCATTTTTTGTTTGGAAAATAACTAAAATTCTTAATTGGTTCGTACGACTTTTTAGGGATGAAATTCAAGCGCTTTCAAGGTACTTGAGCCAAAACTCTCGACACGGTTATTGCATCTAAACTGGACAGCAGATGGTGGTCCAACGGAAAAAACATGTCAATCTCCAACAAATATAATCAAACAAATGTGACGACGGGATTGTTTCATTTTAAATATTTAAAAGATTTCAGTTTACATGAGTAACATGAGAAACATTACATCATGTTGAAGCTGAAGTCTTTTAACCCTGAAAACGCTTCTAAAAAAGCCAAAACGTCCGAACCTGCATCGAAATTGTTGATGTATTTTCTGTCAATAGCCTTGTGCGAGCCATATCTTAAGATATGTATAAATGTTTACATATTTTGCTGTTTATTCATACTCATATTACTGGAGTAATACATTTCGCAGCTAACTGACAAACAATCATTGCAGTTCTAGATAAAATTCAGCCAACGGAAAACCTGGAAATAGAGATTTTGTTTCCTTAAAACAGGTCTGAAATTGCAGATTTGTCTTTTAACACACATGCAAATTATTTCCCGCTTGCACAGTCCATTTGAAGGCTGACTCAGATGTGTGTGTTTTGAGGAGAATTCAGCCACGTTCAGCAGTTCCCGCGCATGAAGAGACGAGTTACAAGTAATACGTCGCTCTGTCAATCTGTGGGGATTTTAAAAAGGCAAGTTTGAGAGCACGACAATTACATGTAAGAAAAAAAAATGCAAAAGAGGGCGCCAAAACCCCAGCACGACTGAAAGCATATTTGTCGGGTTCCTTCGTGCGTTATCGAGTATCGTTCCGAGCGCGTGCACATGAAGAAGTTGCGAGGAGCGAGCAAATTTACCCGCGGTGCATGAAACAAACCTTGCTGTCCGCTCAAAAACGCCTTTCTTTCCCTGTCTGTCTGCGTCTCCACGAAAACCACCTCAGACTTGGATAAATCATACGTGCTGTAATGTCATTATATTTATATATAGAATCATACTCATCAGAAAAGTTGTTACTCGGGGGGGGGGGAAAACCGTCCATGTCGAGGGGACTATAGGGGGCTTTATAAGGGGTGGGGGGGATCCTAGGTGTACTTTGGTTCTCAGGTGTTTACAAGAGATGTTTTGCTGCTTTGTGCAAGGGCGCAGAGTTCAGCTTAGATTGATAATGAGTCGACCATGAAATTGTTATCAGGGATATTACGAGAATCATAACATAGTGCAGACGACAATTTTCATTTCGAAAAAAAAAAAACGGGCAATATTTACTTACGCACATAATAAACGGTGGTCTAAAGATGCCATATAAAATACAGGTAAGGAAAATCGCAATCATTACAGTTCAAATCTCTAGGTTGGCTAAGCGTATTTCAGTACTAACTGAAGCGATGGTAGAAGGATTAGATTAGAAGATGTAATAACATTAAAAATAGTAAGAAAAAACACATTTTTGCACAATTGAATAAAACCGTTTTTTTTCAGATTTTTTTTTCCAGACTCTGGCTAGATACATACAGAAACTTGATTATCAACGTTAATATAACCTTTACTGTTAGTTGGGTTCGATTAAGGGGGCGGGGCAGCCCGAAGAGAAAAAAACAAAACAAAAAGAGAGAAAGAACGGCCAATAGAAACGGTCCTAAGAAGGGCTAAAAAGGAGAGGCAGAGAGAGAGAGGTGGTAAGAGTGAAAGGGAGAACTGAAATACAGGAAGTGGCGTGGGTATGGGGGGGGGAGGGGTTAACCTGTGTGTGTCAAATGTGTGCGTGTGTGGGACTGCTTTTAATGCGAATCAGTGGGCATGGTGTGTGTGTGTGTGTGTGTATGTGTGTCTGTGTGTGCGCTCTATGAGGAAGATTAGGGGCAAAGAGAAGAAGAGAATTTTTTTAGGGGGGCGGAGGGAAGGGTTGAGAAAAAGTGTCATAGCAGGAGGGGGCGGGGTCAGGATAACAAGCATAAAAATCACTGATCAAATATCTATTGAACTAAAACAGACAAGGACGAGAGAGGGACACTACATCATGTATTGTGTTGACTTTTTTATCCATACTAGCTACTGTGTAACTCAGGGTTTAACATCTATGTTATCTGTGTGTGTGTGTGTGTGTGTGTGTGTGTGTCGCGTTGTGTGTGTTGTTGCTGTTGTTTTTTTCTTGTTAAAATCTGTCCATGCAAACTTGAAAATGTGTGATTTTTATTTCTTGATTTTTTTTTAAAGTTTTGTTTTTTTAAGTCAGTAGAATGTGTTACCAAAAATGATCTCTGATGAACCGACGACCACTCCACTGGGAACTGAAACTGCACAAAATCACTTCAGCACGAAAGCAGAGAGAATGCTGCTGGTAACAAATGCAACTGAATACCTGTGTGTGTGTGTGTGTGCGTGTTTTATATCTTTGTTTGTCTGCATGTATGTATGCGTGCGCGTGTAACTGTTATCTGGCGAGCGAATCGAGTAGAGGGCATCGTATACCGGATCACGCTCTGGCTCGCCGCAGAAAAAGCCATCTCCTAACAATGTACTGTTGCGATACACATTTGTACTCATGTCAAAAGTTGAAAGCAGTTAAGTATATGACTCCTAGTAATTCTAGACTTAGTATTTTCGGCCAGTGGAGCTATATTCTCTAGCCTAGTCTTGGTGTCCTTGTATTACAGCCCGACGCTCATTACCTACTCTTAACCTATGAACACCTACGGCACTCGTATGCTTAAATCCCTACCAATAACGGCTAGAACAAGTCATTTTGGTGTTGGTGTAAGAGACGGCGGCGCAGCGCGGCCTGGCCCCTCGTGACGGATGAGTGTAGGCCTACACTCAACGGCTGGGTCAACTGTCAAGGTTGAGTTCCTAACTGAGGGGATGTCTGACGCGACTACATTAACACTTACATATATAGTCAGGGTTTTGTCCTTCAAAAAACGGCATTTCCAAAGAGCTTTCTCTTTTTTTAATCCATGTCAATTTTGTGGCACAGAAAAGAGCATCATCAACATAGTAAGAAAATAAGGTGCTTCTTGTTGACTTGCCCTTTTTTTTTAACATGGCGAGCTCATTTCAACCTCTCCTTTTGTAAGTTTATAGAGATTACAATGTTCATGGCCAGCATCTCTCTCAGGCAGTGTCTTGTCGGCCTTACTGCTTATTTATCTATTTTTACATTTGCAGTTGTGCTACCGGCTGAGTGGTGCGTTGTGTTATTTCCGTAGTCTGATGAAACCTACTATGGGGGACACATCTCATTCTCTACAAACACAAGTGCTCTAATAAAAGAATTCATTCTCTTTAGAAGTCTCAGATTGTGAGCGGCACACTCCGGTCCGCCGCGAGGCCTCCCTCTCTCCTGTCGTGTGATCCGACCCATAAAGCCTCCGCCGTGTTCGGACCGAGGTGCTTCGGGGCAGGGAAGTGCTTCCTGCTGGTCTAAAGTGACACACCAGAGTTGTGGTGTTTGGGCTGTCGTATTGACAACCGTGACTCAATCACCACTAGAGTGGCTTGGGGGGGGGGATCTTTGAGGCTTTGTCGCCGCACCCCTTTATATATGTATATATATATAGATATATATATATATCTATATCTCTCACTGGCTGCCTCAGAGGGCGAGCCTTTTTAAAATACACTTTGGAAATAACTTTTAGAAATCTGAAAAGATTCCCAGGAATCCTCGACGTGGAGAATTAGGAGACTTTTCAGCTTCAACATCGTGACTGAACGCGTGAGGCCAGTCTGAAGGGAACTCTGCCTGGCAGCAGTTACCCGAGATCCACCTCACTGTCTATTTTTTTCCACTGGGCAGCATTATTCTTTTCTTTTTGGCCTTAACTCCAGAAGGTGCCTCAGAGTTTTTTTTATTTCTTTATCACCTGGTAGAAGACTGTCCAGTGTGGTTTAACATTTTTTAAAACAAAGTGCTTCTTTGTCTGAAACCACTCTGTTCACATTCTGACGTCTCTCAAATAGATCTCTACCTTTAAATGTAGTTCTACATGTCATAACGATTTATTCAGGCGCAGGGGACACCCCTCTCAGACTGTCAATTCACCTGTATAGGGGCGAGTTCAAATTCCTCATAAGTAAAGACGACATTAAGTGCTTCTGTTAGGGTAATACAATCAAAGCTTTGGGAGAAAGGGACACGGGGGATGGGAGGATAATATAATAATGCACTTTCTTTTGGAGGAGCGGGGTAACATCTTGCATACTTTAGGGCTTAAGGTGCATAAATTCATGGGGTCTCTTAGTACGGCTAAGCACTAGGCTATGCTACATGGGGCAAAGTAAGATAGCACGCTAATACCATGGTGGTGCAGAAGTGCTCCTGTGATAGATAACCAATCGATCGATAAAAGGGGTCCGTTGCTAGATCGTACACTAACGTTGTGTGTTTAGCAATGCTGCAAGCGGGGAGACGAGGGTCACTGCACAGAACAATGGTACATCACTTTGTTAAAATCTTACATTTTCTCTCTGAATTCATGTAAGACAAAGCTCACACGAGACGGCTATGGCAACAGACCGCATCAACGCGTAACTACGGACCGCGGCGACCAGGCCTAGATGCTGCAACCGCGGAAACCACATCCAAATCTGTCGCTGTAACCGCGAGCTCAGCATCTTTGTGCTGAGATTCAAACAATGGGACCATTTAAAAAACACTAAATAAGTTTAAATAAGTGGCAGGGCATAATGGGGGCGGGGCTTCAAGCTTATTTTACTCTGAGTGCGTGTGGGGAGGCATTTAGGATTTTCGAGGGGTGGGGCGCTTACAGACTCATGGAGAAAACCTCTCTTCGTAAAACAATGTAAAACCACATGAGAAAACTAAAAAGGAAGTAACAGCTAACTGCTCTAGCCTATCACGTGGAGCAGCAGGGACGGCCTCCTGCTCCAGGTGATGACATGCGTCAGCTAGCAGGGTGGGGCTACAAAAACAGGGAAAGGCAGTCAAACACAGAACTCTCTCAGAGCAGTGCATCCCGGGAAGGACGCTGTCACTCCTCCTTCTGTAGCGCTCCGTCTGACGGGCAGTCGTCAAGGCAACAGGGGGCCTCCACTTCCACCCCCTCTGATTGGTTGTCTCTGCTGGCTAAGGCACACGGGATTGGCTGGGCCAGGGGGGCCAGCTCCAAGGGCTGGCCGATGGCGGAGGCCGCTGAGCTGCCATTCAGCTGCTGGGTCGCAACCTCCGGCATGGAGGCCGCCTCCTCCTCTGAGGGCTTTGGGGGACTGCTGGATGGAGGGGGCGGCGACGTCTGGAGGAGGCGGTTGGACAGAGTTTTAAGATGGCAAGTAGGAACGTGACAAAGAGGGAATTCACAGCTGAGATCAGTGTTCATGTAGGGAAAAGAGTACAAGATTTTGTGTCAGAGTTTCATACCTGTGTTCTATTGGTAGGCGTCTTTTTCACCGTCCGTACTTTAGCTGTAATCTCTTTACCCCTCCTGTGATGAAGAAACAGAAATACGCTCAGATCAGAAAAGTATCCGTAGTGCTGCTTTAGGGCTCGATATCACAGTGTTTGGTTTTAGTAGAAAACATCTTATTTGAACTTTTTTGCTGAGTGTTAGCAGACCCCATTAATTTTTGACCAACGAGAAAGACTTAGTTCAATTTCCACAGACAGCTGGAGATTTGTACCGACTGCGCAGCCCGATGTGTGCATTTACTGGAACTGCTTGCGCCTCCGTGCAACTGGTAGAGGGCTGCAGCTCTCCATGGAGCGTATATGTCCGAGTGCGTCTTGCCGCAATCCACCTGCGAGGTTGCCAGCTGCGCTTCTGCCCGGCACACAGGCTTACGTAAGCTCCTGCCACCGCGCCAGCAAATCACATTTCAAGCTTAATCTTCTAGTAAGTACGTGGCTCCCACGACCAGGACGGGACCCACGGTGGAGTATAACAAGCAGACACACTGCTAACAGATAGTTATTAACATCCCTCGTAGCGATGTAAATCCATGCAGTCAGATCACTTCCGATCTCAGCTCTGATGAACTTCTCTAAATAGGAGTTGGGTTTTCAGTGCGTTTACATGCACACCAGTAACCCGAAAATGGTCTAATCGGATTATTGAAGTCCCCCACATTTAGAAGAGCGGGGCGGAATGACGGGAGTAACTTGACCTCCGGTACAGTAGGTTGTGCTGCGCCAACATACAGCTGGTCGGAATCGGCTTTTTCTTCCGGTTCATCTTTGTCAAAATCCCAGAATTACGATTACGGTTTAATGGTTAACCTCGTATTGTTTTTTTTTTTTACGTTGTCTTTCGCACCATCGCTTTCCTGTTTATTCTATTTCAAAAGCCACTGCCGCGGAGTGGGGAATTATAACCAACGGAGCATGACGCCAAACTCAATAATAATCCGGGAAGGCTGTTGACATGCACGAATAATCGGGGTACTGAAGGAGTTATCTAGGTCTGCAAACTGGAGTATGAAAACTACGATTTTACCTGGCGTACGGTGTTTACAAGGTGAGAGAAGCCAGAATTTTCCCTGTAAAGCGAATATAATCAGTTCTTTACAGTCGTTTTGCGTTTTTTTTAAATAAAGAAAATCCATTAAGATCATTTGTGAAAATCAGTGCTCACATGAAAGTGTCTGCTCCGTTCAGCAGGAGTCAGATTCAATCATCAAAATGTGCATCTTTACAGCATACGTAATGTTTTTACAACCTTGAAAAGCTGGTGGTTTCTCATCTAAAGACTATAACCACAGAGTACATCCACGCGCTACGACAACCGCATTCATTCTCAGTCGTCAGCTGTATGGATGAAAAGATCAACATCTCACTCACCCTCTCCCTGCTCCCACTGACACCACCTGCATGTTGAAGCCCCCTCTCCCGCGGACTGGTTTGTTCCCAGCCCACTGGCCAACGACCATGCCAGCTATCTCCAGCTTCCCTCCCTGAGGGGGGATGGACTGAAGGCCTGAAGAAAGAAGGAAAGAAGTGAGACTTTTCTTGCTGTACAGTCTCAAATAATCTACAGCTGTGCATAACTTGAATTAGCAAAGAGAATAAGTGTAGAGAAAAAACATAACTGTACCTGGGAAGGCTCTGGGTCTGTGCTGGGCGGGGTGATGTGGGTGATGTGGATGATGTGGGTGATGATGAGGCATGCCCATGGGGCGAGGTGGGTAGAGGGGAGGCATGGGGTAGAAAGGGGGCACCATAGCTGGGGGGAGGAAGGCAGGAGGTGGAAGAGGAGGGGGAGGAGGAGGAGGGCGGGACAGGTTGATGCCCTCGAGGATTGCCTGACGCATCTTCTCCACCTTGGACACCAGCTCCTCCTGCAGAGGCAGAGACGACTGTGAGTCTCTACTGTATGTTGACACAACACACAGCCCGGGTACGTCTGGGCGGGGCCACTGAACAGGTTACGATCGATTTGTACCGTGCCCGAACGCCACCCCTCCCTGCTCAGCTTTCGCATAAGTGATGTTGTTCTAGTGTAGAAAAGGGAGCTGCAGACAAACCCAGATCCACTCCTGACCGGAGGAGAAACTGCAGGTTGAAGGTGGCAGCGTAGTCGGATCTAGGTCTATGATGCCGTTTGATATTAGAGGCATCAGTATTAAACTGAGACTGTTTCATAACCGTGTACAAACTCCTTGTAGACGCTTTAATAGCAGTCCATTTAGTGTTTTGATTAGGACAGAACCTGAATATTTAAATACCCATTCGTTGGGTAGGATATTAGCTTTATCCAAAATGTACCTGCACACTGTCTTACTTGCAAAAATGGTTTAATAAATAGCAATGTTTTGGTACAAGACCTTCATCGAGCATCAGGTTGCCTTTGAATAAACTTTTTTTGGACTCACTCTTCCCTTTCCTACACACCTGTCTTGTACCTTTAAGTGACAGATATGATAAGTATCCTTCTGTTTTGCAAAATTTAAGAATAACAATGATTAAAGAAATAACACTTTAAGTGGAACTGAAACACACGTGTTGCAGCAGTGTAGAACATGAACGCAGGCTGAAATTCACTGACTTGTTCTGAGCAGAAGAAGTCTACTAGCAACTAATTTATTAACTCTGCAAAGCTGTGCCATCCATCTCAGCCGGGAACGGAGAAATGTCTAACTGAGTAATGTTATAACGGAGCAATCTGATGTGTGTAGAGGTGTGTGTGGTTATACTGCAGCAGCGTGGTGTCGTTTTCAGCTGATTCAACGAAGAAAAGCACACTTTACAGCCAATCATGCTCTCAGTTCAGTCCACCATCAGCTGCCACAGGATCACATACACACATACCTGCCCCTCACACATGTCCAGCAGGGCGGCCCGGTCACGAGCGGCCCGGGCCAGTTTGCTCTGAAACAGTTTGCCGTCAAAGAAGCCCCAGGGGCAGCAGTGTTCCCATGGCAACGGCTGGCCGCACACATCATTGATGAACAGCGCAGTGTCCACACCAGCCATGAAGAGAGAGGCTAGCTGCACGCCGCGGGCATCCACCTTCTCCACCTGACAGCAAAACACAAAGAACAAGAGCATTTAAACTAGAGAGAGTGACAGTGCAGAAGAAGCACTGAACACATGATGTGTTGTAGCCGTCATATTTTCACATCTTAAACCCTTTACACGAATAAACGGCACAAAAAAATCCCACTTCCTTTGTGTTAACATTTTTAAGACCATTGAAAGTTCGATTTAAGACATTTCAATAGCAATTAATGTCTTTGTTTGTTAGATTAATGAATTCAATGCCTTTTAAGACTTTTTAAGGATCCGCAGGAACCCTGATAAATCTATTGGAATGTATTGCTTTTTAATTGTATTATGTCGCATGGATGTCTGCCTATGACAAAACAAAATGTCTATATTTATGTTTGGATATGATGGAGTTCGTTTGAATAATTTCCAGTTAATTCCCATGGAAAGTCTCTGTAAATTCCGTTTGCGGCGCTAGTAAGAAGCAAGGGTCTCACCTTGAGCTCCTGTAGCTGGTCGGGTTCGTAGAGCTGGCTGGAAACAGCCTGAGCTAGAAAGGCATCCAGCTCATGTCTCTGGAGGATCCTCCCTCCAGGCCACTGCATCATATACCTGAGAGAGAAGGGAAACAAAGCGTACTTTAGAGAAGCAACACAGTCTGCAGTGTGCTGATGTCTACAGTTCACGGACAGGAGCATGCAGTAGAAACCCATTACAAAGCTCTCGTTATATAGGGCTGGTAAGTCTCGCCCCTGTAATACGGCTTCCTGTAGACCCCATGAGACAGAGAAATGGAAAAATTATTTTCTGGTCCCAGTCATTATCTGTCCTGGATTACACACATGATGTTTGCGGATTTAAATGATCATTTTTCATGTTCAGAGTTTGACAGTTTATTGTAAGATTGTTCAGTGAAAGGCACTGGAAAAAGCCTCATGAGAATGACTACATTTCATGTTCCTATGTCTTTCCGTCCATTTCTCAACTCTGAGTGCTGCTTCCTCGTGTTACGGTCAGACGGGAAAGGAAAGAAAGAACACCCGTTCTTGCTGGAATATGAACATTCTGGCACAAAACACACTGACATCTTGATCTCAATCTTGGCAGAAGACTTAAACAACTAAATCACTCACAAAAATAGTTTAATAAGACTTTTCTGCAGATGGACAAACCGACCACTTAATAAGAGAACATGCACTTAACATCTGGAGAGTTACTGAGCAAAATATTCAAATTAACTCATGGGCATATTGGCATTACATTTTAAATGTCTTGCCAAAGCACAATCACAAGAGACAATGCCTTCAACTGACAAAACATAAGATTAAATAATCGATTCATTGTTTTACTATAAAATGTCAACAGGACAACACACACCTTGTAGCACACTAAACCAAAACAACAACCAGCGGTGGTGTGGAGCCCCATCATACCTGAGCACGCAGCACATGAGCAGCAGATGCTGTGGGACCTGTGCTGGGTTGAGGAGGGCTGGGCAGTCAGAGCGTAGGCAGGCCAGGAAGGCCCTGGTTCTCCTAGAGCGGTCCTCGCTGGCGCGACCCAACCACAGCCGCCGCAGGTTGGGGCAGGTCCATTCCCGAAAACACAGGGCCGGGACCAGCTCCGGAGTCAGGGCTGACTTGGCTTTACCGCTGCTCCACTCTTTGACGATCACTGGAGGAACTTGAAACACAAGAGGCAAGGAGAGCGTAAAAAATCGACATGGATTGTTTTTAAAGAACTTGTTGGTATGATCGATTCATAAGAAACAACGATATAGATGTTCCGGTGCAGCGGGGTTTGGAGCAGTTAGGGCGACATCGAGGTATCACGGCACACAAGTGTATTTATCAAACGGTATCATTTTCAATACCATCAAAAATACAGACGCTCATGCAGAGATGCTGTTTTAAGGTGGTCAACCCTCAACCCGAGGTCGGTCTCTACTCCTGGAACAAGTGGCTGGCCCAAAAAACTGCCAGTGACTGCCAGTGGAATAACTTCATTAAAGGAAAAATACAGCTGCCTGTTTTGATTAGTTTGAGTTTAGTTTCCATGATAAAGGTGAGCCAACCAACACGGACGGAGCTGCCATTATGTGCCTCAAGAAAGTTGCAGCTTCAGCCTCCCGTCAGAGCTCAGGCGGAAGGCAGAGAGCTCAGAGTCCGACAGCAGCAGCTCCTCCTGCGGCCAGGTGAGGGGCTTGCCCCTCCCTGACCATGATTGACATTAACAAATTGCATGATGTCAAATGCATGATGATGAACAGTAAGTATACTTCGCTACGGAATAAGTGTCTGTCGGCCTCCTTCGCTTCTGTTTGAGTTACTGCGAACAACCCGGCGCCGTCGCACCTACGCACCCGGCAAGAGTCAATGGAGGAGGGGCATTTATTTACAATCTATTCATTATTCTATGAACAATAAGTATCTAAACCCAGCGAGAGATGCACGATCCAGATTTTTCCGATCCAATCCGATGCCGATACCTGGGCTGAGCGTATCGGCCGATACCCGATACTTCTGTTGAATGAATGAAGCGTATACCTGTCCATGTGAGTGAAGGCATCATTCACATTTAGCCTTGTTAAAAAAAGGTAACAAATTAACACAGAGAATAAACGTACTTAATATTATTATTAACAAAGTGTACATAAAATGCAAAAATGAATAAATAACACTTCAGGTAAAGTGCACTAAAAACAGATGTTTTAAAGTGTAATATAAAACCCTGACTGTTGTTGCAAACATAGAATTGAAGTAATTAGATGCTGCATCTGTATTGCCGTGTATGATAATAATAAAAAAGAAATGACTGAACTAGAATCCAATCCAGCTAATTAGTCGGTGCATCTCTAAATCCAGCAACCCGGCCCCGGATAAGCGGTTGAAGATGAGTGAGTGAATGAGTGTGATTTCAACCTAAAATGACATGTTTCATATTTCTTAATATCTCTACATTTATTTATTTATTAGAGAAAAAAGGGAATGAATGAAATCAGTAATTCCTCATCGGTCACGCAGGACCGATTCTCTATATATAGATCTGTGGAAAGCTTTAACCTTTGGCTGCACTCCCAGAAACAGATCTAAGAATAAATGTGAGCACATGTACAATACATATATTCTTAAGAACAACAACAATCTACTCACAAGCCATATTCTCTACTCAAGTCTAGCCCAGACCTTACCTTCCAGGGGAGCCCTTTTGCGGAGAGCGAGCCTCTCCAGGCGGCGGTGTGTTTCAGCCAGACTGAAAAGGACGCCGTAGGCATACTGTCTGGCAGCACGGAAGAGCAGAGAGGCAGGAGGCAGCTCAGAGTTACACTCGTCCTCTATACACACTGGCATCTTCATCTCTCCCTGCAGGGGCGCGGCGTGTAGAGGGAGAAGAAAGGACAAAGGGAAAGAGGAGGAGAGATTACAGGGACGCTGTAGTGAGGTCCATACATTAACACATCATGAAGTAAATGTTGATTTCATAATGTTAGAATAAAATTCTACAGAATAAAGACAACACCAGCGTAAAGATTGGTTCCCGATAAACCTCGCTTGCAACTGGGAACGATCTCCCGGGGAATATGAAGGCTCGCTTTACGGCATAAAAGAGAAAAGCCCTGATGTTGCATCTATATTTACTATGAAAGAATAAAATAGAGCGCTTACCATACAGCTTACAAGTAGGAATGTCATCATGTGAGGTTTTGATATCACGATTATTGTCAGGGGAAATATCACGGTTTCACGATGATTAATGAGTGAATTTATTATTGGAAACTCTGGAAGGAAAATAAAACCCTTCAGCCTACTTTCTCTGTGAAATATTCAGGTTGAGCACGTCAACGTGTCCACTTCTTTCTCAAAATATTGTGACTTTTTGTTTCCAATCTTTCAACTTTTTTCACCAAATATAAATCTTTTGTCACAATTTTCCGACTCTTTTCTCTCAAAATATTGCAACTTTTTTATCCAATCTTCCAACTTTTCTTACACAGTATTACAACTTTTTTCTCCATCTCCCCTCGAGATGTAGACAGCAAACGCTTTGCTTTTTTGACTGCAATTCCTGATAAAGACGTTCAGCTGTGTTAAATCTTGAATATGTCGCCAAATGTCATTAATATCTTAGAACAGGTACTATTTCCTGCTGAAACAGGCGGAAAACATCCAGAGTAACTGTGAAAACTACCTGACAAAAGAAGAATACGGACGAGTCAAGGAAGGCAAAGAGGGAGAGTGATAAAAAAAAAAAACTTTTAAAAGCTACATTGTTTAGCCGGTGTCGGGCTGACTGGATCGATCTCCTTGTTCTTGTGAAAATCAATGGACAGAAAATATGTCATCATTGCACAGTTTGTTTAGAAACAAATGTAGTTTGTCCTGTGTCGTTGGTAACGTTAGCTCTGAAGGAAAAAAGAAAACGATCCTGTGTCTTTGCAACGGCGGCACCAACAATATTAGCACTCTTGCAAACATAATTGAAACATGAATGAAACGGGGGGGGGGGGGGGTTGTCGGAAAGTTCACCTTGGTCAATATGTGGTAAATCTGGGGGTACATCAGTCCTCTTCGGTGTCTGTGCTCGGCTACACGAAGAACCTCGGCGCTAACCTTAAAAGGAAGAAATGAAAACAGGAAACGTGTTGACAAAGTGCAACTTTTTCAACACAACCTACAACCGTGTTATTTGGCTTGAAATATGATTTCTGTAAAACTCTCATGGACACACACCTGAGGCAAAGGGGGTGTGGTTATGTCCATGTGACTCCGCGTCGCCATAGACAGCAGTGACGGAATGTGTGACACACTACCGTTGCCTTGGGAACCGTCTCCAGGGGCCGAGCCCCCTCTTCCAGTAGGATCCTCCCACCTAGAGGGCTTGTCCGTCAAATGGCTGAGGAAAAAAAAGGGTTTATGGTGGTGTTGAGTCATCCCGTGTGTGTGTTTATACAATAGCAGAATTTCTGCACAGAAAGCGTTTACTCAAAACACATTTTTGAGCCGATGAAAGAAGGTGGCTCAGGCTCTATCTGCTGGAAGTTGCTTGACATTCTGTATCCTCTATACCAGTGGTTCTCAAACTTTGTACATGACATACCAGCTCAGAAAATATCAGGCTCTCTCAAGTAGCACCACTAAGACCAATGTTAAAATACAGTAGAGTAGGCCGACACTATTAAGGTTTATTCTAATCAGAAGATTATCTATTGTTGAGCCACGCTGTATGAAGGGGTAGCATCAGAACGGACATGTCAGTGTTTTCAAACCAATCATTTTACCTCTGCTCACTCTCTTGAAATGCAGTGCTGTACAGTACCTGTAACCCGTGAACACAGACTGTTACTCCTGTACAACGCGTGGCTTAGTCTTGTATGCGTTTTAAAATCCTGGGAGATGATTTGATCTGCCTGTATGCCTTTCTCCTCCAGGGCAGTTATATCAGTGCCAAGACATACTGTAGTTGACTCTGTTTACCTATATCTTCTCATCTCCATGCATACAACACAACATTCAAGTGATGACTCAGTTTTGTACCAAAATTAAGAAACTAGATAAGACTTGAGCAGAATGTAATATTGAATTGCACTGTATTTACTGTACATCATAAGAGTTTGGCTGACAGGGTACATCACACACGTAGGTGGGTGGGTGGGTGGGTAGGCATGCAGGCATCAAGCATTATTATTTTATACGAGTAACGTATCAAAGTTTAACGTACTGTTAACACCCTCCACTAGGGTGAAACGGTTTTCATTATTGATTGACCTGCCGTTTCTTTTCTAGATTAATCGTTTATCGTTAATTTTGAAAAACATGCTCAGGTCATATACGTTGTAAAAACTGCTGAAGGAGAAAAACGTTAAGGCGAAGTGCATGTACCTAGCCCGGCTGAGGATGATGGTGGGATCCCAAGGAAAAAACTTTCCAGCCGGTGCTTAAAGATTTCAACATCCAGGCTTAAGTTGACGAGCAGGATAAAGTAGAACGAGAGCTGGCCAGACACAGGTGGGAGATACGGGTCGCTAATCAAGGAGGGCGGAATGTCAGCAACTTTACGGAAGAAGACTGTTTTCGTTTTTTTCTTCTCTTGAAGTCACCGGTAATATTGTGCAAAACGTATTCACAGCTATGAGCAGCTGTGAATAATTTACTGTCAGATGGGCTTTAATGGTCTTATTACCCTCCAATTTCAGTGGTGTTGTTGGGCTATTTATATTTTATATATACATGTTTTTATCTATTACTTTTTTTGAAACCTTCAAGTTTATACTTATTTTTCTCTTATTAATATTTATTTACACGTTGCTGAGTTCAGGATGTAACAATAGCAGATTATCTGGTCGTTCTGGTTTGTGGCATCAGCTGCGATTGACTCATTATGGGTGATTTACACTCATTTACACTGTAGGGCCGCAGCAGTTTACCCAATGGAGTGGGTCTGCCGCACAATGTGACATTATCCCGGAGGGTTTCCAGCAACCTCTGCCCAGTTCTACACGGGGACTTGCCACTACTGGAGACAGGCCAGTTGAGGACTTGGAAGCCAGTTTGTTGTGTCTGATTTCTGATGTTCTTTATTGGAAATTGTACATAGTTTTTTTCCCTTTTTGTGTTACTTCCTTGACAACTGCTAGAACTTTTACAACAGGTGATGGTGCACAAGGATTAAGGATTAAAAGAAGTGTAACATGGATGGTTTGGCTGTAGTCAGCTACGATATAAAGGCTCTGGGAAATCCATTTAAAAAGAAAGAAAATACTTAACCAACTCAACGCTTTATAATGTTCAGCCACAATGTTACAAGAGAAACATCTCTCTGAGGCAGAATACCTGAAATTAAAGAGGGACTGGGTGGAACAAAAATACAGTGCATCTAATGGAGGAGGGAGGAAAAGGGGCGTTGCTATCCTATTTAGAAAGAATGTTTTTTTTTAACTGTGAAAAAGTATTGAAAGACTCAAGATGCCGAGAAAGCATTTGATAGACCGGACTTGACATTTTTGGAGCAAACAATGGCTCAAATTGGCTCTAACGAAAACCTTCTAGAGTTGGATTAGTGTTTTATATGAATCCGCGGTCAAGAGTCAGAGTTAATGGTCAATTCTCCGATTTCTTTGATCTGAGACGGGGGACAAGACAGGGGGACGTGCTCTCACAAGCCCCGTTCGCTCTAAGACATTGAGCCTCTTGCAGAAGATTAGAATCTCATCCCCTTATACAAAAAATAGGGGATGAGAGTGGAAACCAACATAAAATAGCCCTATACGCAGACAACATTTTATTATTTATTGAAAATCCTGTCCACTCAGTCCTGGTTCTTCTACAAAGTCTTAATGAATATGGTCTAGTATCTGGTTATAAAGTTAATCGTAGTAAATCAGAAGCGATGATGGTGTCTGGGGCATGGCCTAACCAGCTTGATGACATAGTGTCCTTTCACAGATCTAAACAAGGTTTCAGATACTTAGGGATCATATTCACTCCCCAGGTAACACAACTATAAAAAAATATTTGGGATATTTAGGAATGAATTGGCAAGACGGGATGTGCTACCATTATCCGTTTAGGGCAGAGTAGAGACTGTTAAATGGAATCTGCTTCCCAGAATTGTGTTCTTGTTTCAGTCTCTCCTAGTCGGGATCCCGACATCAGCCGTCAATATGCTGGACGAGCTTTTATCTAAATTTATATGGCAAAATAAGAGACCAAGAGTGAGACTTAAAACACTCACTCTTGGAAAGGACAAGGGTGGACTCAGCCTCCCCAATTTAAAATATTACTATTGGGCAGGAAAACTAATAGCAGTGGTAGCTTGGATTAACAATGACATAGAATCGGGATGGGTGAATATAGAGCAGACTTCATTGCCAGTAATACCTTTATCCACTCTAGTGTTTCTAGACAAGCAGTCCAAGAAGAAATTTTATCTCAAAAATGTATGGGTGATTAGAGGGACAGCTGCCCTCTCGGGGGCTATGCAGATTACTGGATATCTGGATATCACTTTTAAGAGGTGGGCAGGCAGAAACCTGAGGCTTATTGACCAGTTGTTCAGTGACACTGGTGTACAGCCATTCTCATATCGCCAAGACAAATTCCTTCTACCGAAAAGTGATATTTTCCAATATTTTCAGATAAGGAATTACATCACAAATCATACAGACTGGAATATAATTAAAATGCTCCAACAAACATAGACACTAACTTTATTCAAATAACTAACAACTACCAAATAAAAAGCATGTTTCCCATATATACAGAAATCTGTTACAAGATACACCAGACAATACTTTTTATATCAAAAACAAATGGGTATTTGATGTCATAAAGGTATAAATAGTAACATGTGGAAGGAGTTTGATTGGAAGATGAACAAGGTTCTTTAAGGGCGCACTCACACTGTCCTTCCGCACTGCGACCCAGGCTTTAGGGTACTTGTCCCCCCCTCCCTCTCCCCCCGCGCCCCAGCCCCGTTTGTACTCACACTGCCAGGGCCTCGGCCAATGCTTCTTGCTGTCCATACGCCATCACGCTGTAACACGTCACACGCATTGATCGCGTGTGTGTGGCTTTGTTTACAAATCTTTCCACAGACCTCGGAGTTTTTGTGCGTCTTGTCGACTGTTTTTGAATATTTTCATCCGACCAAATCTGCAGTAAACACTCCACCTCCGCATCACATCAACGTGAACCTTTCACCGCCATTGTTGTTGTTGTTAAATGTCCGCGCATGGTCCGTCCTTCTATTTACATGTCCGAACAGGCGCACATAACGCTACTGCCGTAGGGCTCGTGCTCGTACACGTGCGCACGCTCGTGCTCGTACATGTGCAAACGGCTCCGCTAAAGCCCACCTCTTTCAAGCGGGGGGCCCGCTGTTGGCTTTTAAGCGCGGAACCGGTGCACTCACACTGATTAAAGGTACTAGGCTTTAGCTGAAAAAACGGTTTTGGCCCGGGCCAGAAGGACAGTGTGAGTGCGCCCTCAGACACCTTCTGTGGTAAATTTGTGGATAACCCAGCTGCAATAGACTGTTGGAGAGGATGTGGAGTGGTTGGTGATCACTCACAAATATTTTGGGATTGCCCCATGATGCTTCCTTTTTGGAAGGGGATAAAGAGCAAGATAGATAAAGTTCTGGGAATTAATATACTATTCACCCCAAGTCAGTTTCTTTTGGATCTAACTCCTGAAGGCAGGTACACTAGAGATCAAAAGCACTTGTTACATATACTCTTAATGACTGCTAGGAAAATGGTGAATATAAAATGGATGAATCCACAGCCCCCTACAGTGGCACAGTGGAAACAGAAGCTGAGGGAGGTGTATGGAATGGAGGCTTTAACTGCTCAATTACAATTAAGGTCTGATGTTTTTGTGAGGAGGTGGCTACCTATAGCAAGACACCTCTCTAACTAAGGGGGAATCCTACAGTATGCCAGAATGTACTAACTGTCCACTTATTTATTGATTTCATATGTTTAGTATTAGTATTATTCTTTTTTTTTCTTTTTTCTTGTCCTTCCCACTATCATACATACCGTAATTTCCGGACTATAAGCCGCTACTTTTTTCCCTCGTTCTGGTCACTGAGGCTTATACAACGGTGCGGCTTTTCTACGGCTTACGGTAACACGGGGCGCGCACTACCGAGGATGCGCGAGACCGAGGCAGACATTTGGCGCCAGGTAACGAGAGCAAAACAAAGAGTAGGAGAGCGTCAGCGACAGTTTGCGCGAAGGAAGTGTTCATGCAAACACCCTCAACATGGAAAACAAACGGAGAAGTGCATATGATGCTGCTTTTAAGTTAAAGGCAATCGATCTGGCTGTCAAAGAAGGAAATAGAGCTGCTGCACGTACCTGGTTGGTTATTTTGATAACGTAAACGGCCGCGGGACTGCACTTTTACTGCCGTGTTACAGGCGAGCACTTTGTATTACTTTGCACCGTTGTATTATTTGTACTCTGCACGAATGCTGTTCGCCATGTCAAAGATGTGAAAGTTTGATTGAATGATTGAAAGATTTATTCTTAATAAATGGGACGCTTTGCGTTCCCAAACAGTCATCTCTGTCCCGACAATCCCCTCCGTGGTAGCAGGAACTCCTATATACTACGGTAATTACACATCAAAACGCCTGCGGTTTATAGTCGGGTGCGGCTTTTATATGGAGCAATCTGTATTTTCCCCTAAATTTAGCTGGTGAGGCTTATAGTCAGGTGCGCTTTATAGTCCGGAAATTACGGTAATTTGTGATGTTATCAAGGAATGTTTGTGTTTCTCTTCAATAAAAATAAATTCAAAAATAATATTAATATAAAACTGAGAAAAGCATGAAATTTCCATACTTGAGAGGCTGAAATTTTTGCATGAAAAAGTATTTTCACTAATCACTGTCAAAAATTCTAACTAAAAACCCTCGCAGAGTCATGACATTTCATAAAGCGGTGGCAATAATTTTGGGGGAGCTGTATTCCCAGAAGCACTACATCTTTGAGTGCTTTTTAGAAGTCAGTTACCAACCTTTCAATGAACACTTCCTGTTACGGGCATTACTGTTGTAATGTGATGTCACACCGTGAAAGCTAAGCTCTCCCTGTGATTAGTGAAAACATGTGTTATGTAATGTGCTTTGCTCCACCTCAAACACCAAAATCCCCTTTCACTCGAATATAATTAATTGGGGAGCTAAAAAAGTAACGGTGTAGAACGGAGTTTATCGTCTTACTTTGCGTTGCTGTCGTTGGGTTCGTCTCCATCTGATGACGATGAAGGAGATGGAGAGGGAACAGACTGAGTGGCGGTGTGATGATTGGGTAATCGATTTCCCCCCTGAGTGGAATCATATGGAGCCGACCAATCAGAGAAGCCCATCTTGCCCGCCAGCGAATCGTTGCAGTCTTGGGACGGTGGTGGGTTCTGGAACAGAGGGTTGGAGCCAGGTCCGTATGGAGCATTTTGATAGGGTGGCTTTAAGCCAGGCACCTGGGGAGGAGGGAACTGTGATTGGACAGAGGGGAGAGAAACAGAAGAAAGGAGAATTAATTTGAATTTTATTTCAGATCCAACCAGAAGCATCTAATCAAGGCTGGTGGGAGGATTTGGGATGAACCCTCCTCCTCCTCCTCCTCAGCCTCAGTTTTTCCCTGAAATGAGCACATGCCATAAAGGATTTCAAAGAGCAAAAAAAAAAAAAGTAATCCACTCTTACTACATGTAGGTTCATGTAGCGGGCAGAGAACAAATGACACACACATCAAAGAGGACAGAGGCTTAACCCAGCGAAGGAATCTACCTGATTCTTTCCAGGTTGCATCGGTCCCATGTGGCCAGGTGGTCCCCCAAATCCAAACCCGGGTACTGAGCAGGAAAAAAAGGATGTAAATCAACAGTTTCTCTGCACAAATAGACATTCAGTTAGGCTGTATCAAGTGTCTTTTTTAACATTCAAGCTTCTATAGAGTGCTCATGAATGAGCCCTAGAACCTGGAAATTAGGTTTCCTCCTCTTGAAGTCAATGTTTTTGTTTTTGGAATGGGTTTTTGGTTAACGTCTATCGGCCAATACCCCACTCCTGAATTTCAAAGCTGGTACGGGTCTTAAAAAAGGCTGCTGCTAACAAGTGGCTGAGTGAGAAGTAATCAGCTGGAAGCAAGTAATGGTGGGACAGTGGTGTAACATAACTTTAGCTTTTTACTTCAGTCAGTTACATTTTTGCTTCTTAAACCATAAAAGTGGTGTTCATTTGTGACGATCGTCTTGATGAACAAAATGTGCGAACCGGTTTGGCTTTTGTGAACAAAGTGTTCTTCCGGTACGAACCGCTCTCAAACAGCTCTCGAACAGCTCTCAAACAGCTCTCGAACAGCTCTCAAACAGCTCTCGAACAGCTCTCGAACAGCTCTCGAACAGCTCTCAAACAGCTCTCGAACAGCTCTCGAACAGCTCTCGAACAGCTCTCGAACAGCTCTTATGGTACGAACCAAAAGAGTCGTACAGGAGAGCCGTTCTCTGTATCGCTGTTCTCCCCACGTGCGATTCTTTGCCTTTCTTCCTCCTCCTGTGGCCGTGACAACAGTCAACGTTTGATTGATAATCTCAGATGAATAGTAACCCCCTTTTGAACAACTCTCGGAAAACGGAGATCTGGTTCCCATCAAAGAGCCATAATTCCCATATACTAGTGTAAGAATCAAACTTTTATTCACCAAGGAGCTTGTTTTTGCAATAATCTAGTGGAAAAATCCCATTGCTGATTGCCGAGGGAACCAAGGCAATGCTAACCTCCTGGTCAGCCTACAAAGGTACGTCAGCCTAATTCAGCTCTATGTAGTGATTCATCTGATTAAATGAGTTAAGGCTCATTTCTGCTTCCTTTTCGTGTGTAAAGAGAGACCTACATCATCAGCTGCCCTCATACTTTCACGCGTCCTCTACGTTGGAATGATCATTGAGCAAAACATCCTCTAGAGGGCGTCGCTCAGATTCAAAAGTTACTCCAATAAAGTTTGAAAAAAAGAAGTTTATGACAACACCAAACATGCCGACGATGGAGTATGGACAAAATGTACGCAGACAGAAGGCTTTGTACGTATCCGTATGCGTATCTAATGTAGAGCATAAATTAGTCTTTTTTAATTGAATGTTTTTTTTAACAACTCAAATCACTTATGAATGTAATTTACCTGTTATTAAAACAGGTGCGGCAACAAATATTAACTGAAGCAGAATATTTTGTTGGATAAAAACATGTTGTGAATTTATGAAATTATTATATCTATCTTTTTCTTTTCAATTAATTTTGACTTTTGCACTTTGTTTTTAGAAATGTTTGGATCGCACAAGTTGGAAACCACTGGAATCTAATTCTACAATACTAATAATATTAGCGTAGTAATCTTTCTTTGCAACAGTGCAGAAATACCAGTTTCAAACAGAAGCAAAAAAAAAAAAAAAGGACTGTTGGCTAAACTCGACTACTCACAGATGAAAGAGGAGGGTCCCATGTTGGGCGAGCGCGGTTTGGAGGCAGCTGAGAAATACTCCACAGCCTTCTTGAATCGCTCCACCTTGTCCTCCATACGGGACTGGAAATGAAGAAAACAAACATGCTGGGATGATAACAGTGATGATGCTGAGGGATGCACACATCTGTTGCTGAGTTATTCCCCATCCAGGCCAAAGCAAAAGGACCTGGAAGAAACTGGTAATGGAACTGGAAAATGTTGGTCGTTACTGTTAATTTGTTTCCCAAACTGACCTAGCGTTAAAGAGTCTGAAGTGATTCAGCTTTAATATGAAAGTTTGAACACAGGCGGCATTAATAACCACAGAATGTAATTACTGGCTTCATTTAAGACCCACATCGATAAAATACATGAATTTCCTTAAGAATCAGGGTTGGAGTACGTTTTTTCTCAACATGTTAGTCGGGCTCGCAGCCACAAACCCATTTGTTTCTATTGGCAATGTAATTCTTTTTAAAAACAGGTCAAAAACTTTCATTTTTGATTAAAAAAATCTTTCAAAAACACAAGGGCACTGGTTGAAGTTACTCAAAATGGAGTCAATTGGGAATTTGTTGGGACTATTTTCAGCGGCAGATGAATACACATTTGGTGCTCTGCTGAGTATTTCTAGCAGCAGGACAGCGTGTGTGTGTGTGTGTGTGTGTGTGCTGTGTGTGTGTGTGTGTGTGTGTGTGTGTGTGTGTGTGGGATTGAGCTGAAATGGACAGCAGAGCCACTGTTTATCATGAACGAAGGAACATGTCACTGTGCGCAACAGTGTGGCTCGTTGATGTGTTTTAATCGTTTTTGCACAACAGTGGAGCTCTGTGCACAGAGGAAGAAGTTATATATCAAGCTTTGATACACAGTGGGACGGGCGTTTTCAGTCATTTCAATATTCAGATACTCACATTACCTGACGAACGAGGACTCGGGTACTTTTAGTCATAAAAACAAAAAAAAAACAGGAGGTCCGTTTTTGTTTTTTTAACTCGCGTGGCTCAGAGCGAACTCAGCGTAATTATATATTCATATTCTTAATTTAACAAACTAACAAAATTCTTTAAAGCAAGTCATTTGGTGCCTATAGCGCCCACATATAAATCTAAGACAGGTTCCTGTTTATATGATTCACCTGCAGACAGACTCTCTCTTTCCTCCTCTGCCGTTAATATTATAAATTATAACTCATCTACCCGCGGAACACTTGGATGGGCTCGGAGTATCCAGTTATGCATCGGTTCCGTTTTGCGCTATTAAAGTGATTTCAAGAGCTTTGCGGGGAGCGAGCTGAGAGAAGCAACCCAGTCTCTCACAGCATATCGGTGCGCAGAGATGAGAGAGAGGACACTGTCACTGACACGGTTCTGTTTTTGGCTGCCGTCAAGTTTTGTGGAAGGCGAAGGTGAGCGGATTACTTTTATCGAGTGTCAGTACAAGCCACCGTCACGGCAAACAACGGCAACAAGGGTGGAGAAAATGTATTATGACAGAGCGGCAACATTTGGAACATGTCAGAAAAGGCAACAGCAGTGCCTCACCGCTGTGTAGCGAATGTATTCAAACAGTGGAACAGCGTTTTTCTCGCATATGAGATATAGAGGGCCTCACTCTATTATAACATACGCAGCGCAAATAGTGAACCGTTGAACTGTTGAATATTGACGTCAACAACAAGTACTAGGGTACTCAAATAACCGTGTCCATCTATAATACACACATAACAATTATTATTATTATTATTATTATTATTATTACCAGACTCATCCTTAAGATTCAAGTCAAATGCCGAGTTCAAACCGGGGGCAATAGATGCGACAGGATTACATACAAAGTCAATGTACGCGACTTCAAGATGGGTGGCACATAAGGCGTGTTTTACGCGAGTTGAAAATATTGAATTTTTCAAGTGAGTCGCTCGATACCCAATCAGCAGAGTGGACTAGCTGCAGTCCTGAAGACCCCCATGGACCCTAGTTGTTGTCACAGTACCACCCACTAACAAGCAGCCGGCAGCCAGGAGCTCGGTGTGCCGAGGTGAGACCAGGGCTGCCAGCTGCGGACTTTAGCGAGGCCTCGACCGGGGCTGCCAGCTGCCACTCTCAGTATTGAGGCCTTGCTAATGGGGCATAAGTATACTTTTATATTTCACAATTATTGTTTTCACCAGACCGTGGTAATGATCTCGATATTTATGACCGCACTTGAAGGCAGCCTTATTTCACAGAGAAAGACGAGATGCTACAAAAGTTAGGCTTTTTCACCCCCTAATGCTTCCACCAACGCAGCCTACACCCATTCAAAATGAACGGGAGGACTTGTGTTATCGCCAGGGCAGCCTGATCTCGTCTCAATGCATGCAAAGAAATCTGTCTACATCTGGAGTCTGCTACTGATAATGGAATATAAGGATGTACTGCTGTAACTCAGAGAGGCAGTTGTGTACTGGACTCACTGAACATGGCAGCGCGCTCAAATATTTCAAAGTGCAGGCATACTCCACTTTAAAAAAAAAAAAAAAGAGAGAGAAAGGCAACATACTAACAACAAAGGGGTGCTTCGAGTCCTTTGCTTAAATTAAGTCAATTTCTGGTGCTTTAAGAACATGGTGGGGCCAGTTTAACCGGTTTTAAGGTTATATGCAACACATTAAATCACTTTAGTTGACATTGGTAGTATCAAACAAGGTGTCCAAAACCGAACATATTTCATTTACAGTCATTTGAGACAGAAACGCATCAAAATCCTCACTTTTGAGACACTGGAAGCATTGAATTTGAAGCATTTATAAACATATATCAATTATTAAGAACATATTTTGGTTTCAAAACGGAAAATTTCGCTGAAAGGTGAGCAATTTTCATGCTTGCTTATGTTTTATATACATCTGTGTTTATACTGTTCATATTTTTCTACAATTTAGTGTTTTTTTCTGGTGTTTCTATGCTATGCTGTTCTAAGGAAATTTCCCCTTTGTGGGACTAATAAAGATCAAAATTAACACTCCAACCCTTGACTGGGGACCAAATTTCCACTTATTTAAAAATAAATTAGCAAATTTGTATTTGTAATGAACTGTACACAACGCAGAAGCTTCTTCTGATGAAATGAAACTAGAAACTCCTATTAAGCACAAAGATTCATAAAAAGTGTGGTGCAATTCTATGGTTCGACACTGATGTGTGAGGAAGTACCGATGCTGACTCAGGGTCTTGTGTCAACACTGATGACCTATTTAACCACCAGGAGCGTTGTGGTATGTATGGTTACAGGCGAAAACACGTACTTGAGTCAATTTAAGTTAAACCCAAGAATCAGTAATAATTACTGATGAAGGGGCGGTGCAGCGTACGCAGGACCCACCTGTGATTGTTTGAAGACATCTCTGGCGATGGCGTCGAGGTTTCCCAGGTCTTTGATGGAGGAGACGTACTCCGAGACGGCCTTGATCACCACCTCACAGGGCGGCAGCACCAGCTGGTGGGCTCGCACCTGTAACAGCAACAACACAGGTTTTAACCCCGGTTGTGTGGGGAGGAGCACCGTGAGAGAGAGAGAGAGAGAGCCGCAGCAGGATATTTAACTGTTATTCACCGTTTTATTTAAAGCTATTCTTACCTGGCATTTTACACTTTTCTTTCGTAATCTCTAAATGCTCCTAATGAGCGCATGGCACACTAAAAAGGAAAAGCAGCCTACCAGGTGTTAAACTCCTTAAGATTCAATTCTCATGTATTTCTGATAAAAGTCTGGCCAACCATTTTATTGGGCCCCGAATAAAATGGTTGGCCGAGCTTCCTGCCTGTCATCCACTGCTCTGTTTGCTCGGCTCATGCTGCGTTTGAGTGCCACAGGAATTGCCCATTTTCCGACTCCAACTAGGCAACGTGCACTGGAATGCACTGGAATACTAGTGAATTCAGGGGAAATCTACTTTCCCTGAATTCAATAGTAGGAGGTTCCACTCTGACAGGCTTTCCAGTGTACTTTGCCTAGTTGGAGGCCCGAAAATTTAGACTTCCCATGATACTGGAACTCAGCATTTCTCTCTCAAGGCACGTGTCAGGGGAGGAGGGAGCGCCAGAGGTCAGTCAGGTTGGAGAGGGTGGGACTATCAAGAAAGGTAAGAGTTGCTTTAACGGAAGGAAAAAAAAAAACATTACATAGCATTTCTGTTAAAAACTGCCGCCGGTCCACATGTTCCAGAAGATTTATAATATCTATTATTATAGATAACGTGTACATTTGCATTACGTTTTTAATACAATATCATAGTGTGTTCAGCTTATCCATACCTTCTTTTTAAACGATGTTCCTGTGTTGCACAAAAATGTGTTTTTTTTAACTACTCTGGGACGATTAAAGGGTTCTGAATTTGATTTGAATACGTCAGATGAGTTTTCACGATCAAAAAGAAGAAATAAGCAGAACAGAAAATCCTGGTATTACTACTTATAGTACTGCTGTGTTACTAGACAAGTGATTGATTAGACCACAGCTTAAAAAAAAAAGAAGGACCGGAAGTTTTCAGGTTTTGATAAAGCATTGAGGCTGGACTAATGTACTGGTCGGCACTAATGCTTATGGTGACTCAAATTACTGGCTGATGATCTATTATATCTTACATCAATATTTTAAACCAAAGCATCAGTTTTAAAAGGCTTCAATTTGTTCAAATGTTTTCTTCAATATCACTAACTGTTTTGTTTTTTGTCTGACCGTTCTCTTTATTTCTGCCATTATTTTAAGGGACAGTTTGGATGTTTTGAAGTGTGGTTGTAAGCAGTAGTAGCTAAGCGATGTAGCGTTGCTGCTGTGGACTTATTCCGCAGCTAAATGTATTTAAGTCACCCAACAAAATAAATACAATAAATCAATTTCAGTGAATGTCAGAAGCTGTGATATAGATTATTCTACAGAAAAAAACAGTTGTTGGTGGCAGCTCAAAGTATACAGGAATGGATTACAGCTAGAGATGGAAATACTCATATTCAAGGAGCTCATCTGACAATGTCATTTCTAATTAACACGCCTTGTTCTATCAGAATCCATGTGTCGTTGGTAAGCCACACAACTGCTCCCCGTGTGTATGTGTGCACAAACTGTATGTGACTGGGCTTGTATGATACATTTCTTGGTAGTGTATGTGTTGAAGTATATGTTTAGTATGTAAAAAAATAAATAAAGATTTTGTAAAGGAACCTTCCACTTATAAAAGTGGTCAAATTGGAAATAAAAGCACGTCCCACGTAAAGGTCTGGTTCTGTTTCCACTTGAGGAAAATCAGGGCTCATGTCACTATTTGATTAGTTACAGTATAATGTGAGTATTACAGCTAATATTCTCGCAGAGTAAGCTGTTGTTTGCAGAGGACTTAGGACTTTGTAACAGCACAGTACCTTGAGAGAAGCTAGCGGGTGTTCTGGTCCCAGCAGACTCCAGTGGAAGGCAGCCAGGTCCTCATCAGGCAGAATATGATTTCCTGCGAGACAGAAACTCTCATATTCAATGTTTTGCTCCATCAATGAACAAAGACGACAGGCAAAAAATAGGGAAGCCAAAAATAAAACTCACAAGGTGTGTGTTTCAGTGAAAAAAATTGATGGGTTACATGGTTGATTGTGTGTGTGTGCGTGCGTGCTTGCGTGTGCTAGGGATGGGCGAGAGTTTTTCTTGTGTGGGCGCATAACCTCTTGCTTCTGCGCTTGACCCGAGACACAAACACCTCAGATTTTTGGAGCAGCACCTCACCAGAAGTTTTCTGACCTACATGATGGAGTTACTGTGCAGGAGCGATCATTAACAGAATGAGAATGCAAATTTAATTACGTTTTCGAAAGGAAACAGTGTTTTGAAGTTGTGGTTGTAAAAACCAATCCTTAAAGGGGAACTGTGACTGTTTTGATTGAGATTTAGCATTAGGTGTTGGGTAGGCTGTTTTGAGTTGAGACTAAATGCATATTATAGGACACTTTAGGTCCTAGGGGACATACGTAGATTTGGTAAAACGAGTACTCGATGACCCTCAAGGAATTGATGCAATCCCTCGGTCTTTGAATTTACTACTCGTGCCCATCCCCAGTGTGTGCGCAGTACCTTACCCAGCAGAGCAGCGAAGCAGGGCAGGTGCTGTGTCTTCAGTCCGAGCTGCCTGGCGGCCTCAGACAGCAGGTACTGGTGTGTGGTCAGGTTCTTGCCGTTCCAGCTCAGTTTGAGAGCGTGCGACGAGAAGTAGGCGGGTACGTTGCAAAGGGCAAATTCAGAATCCTGAGCGATCAGGCCGGCAAATCCAAAGTCCCTGTAGAGAGACAGCACTTCCTGGTGGTGGTCTTCCAGAGTCTGTACAACCTGTGGATGCAGAGTGGATGAACTCAGTCTGCTGCGTCATAAAAACATCCTCTGCGGAGCAGGTTTGCCCGTTTTAGATTTTGTTGTCATAATTCAAGTAAAGGCAGCACAGTAGTTCAGAGAAGTTTTTTTTTTGACTGATTCTTTTTTAAAAAGGTGCTCTACTTTAAATACAGAAAGAAAATAGCGGGATCCTAATGCCTCAACACAGCTCTAATATGTGAAAAACAAACCGTCCATCACAGACAAACTCAGAAACTCAGATTTCAACACACACAGAAAGAGAGTGACTGCATTCTCTGCTCGGGACACCATTATTCCACTATAACTTTGCAAAACGCCAGACTTTACTCAGTTTCAGCTTCTTTAATGTGACAGTTTGCAGCTTTTCTCTGAACTTAGAATTAGAAAGCCTTTATCGTCATTGTACAGTGCAAGGAATTAAAAAAGATGCCACACACGCAGAGAGGTGAAACGTCTTCCTAGACAAACAACCAGTCCAGTTGTTTTTGACTGAAATTGCTTTGAGGATAACGATGACCTGGACGAATGAGAACACACACACACACACACACACACACACACACACACACACACACACACACACACACACACACACACACACACACACACACACACACACACACACACACACACACACACACACACACACACACACACACACACACACACACACACACACACACACACACACACACACACACACACACACACACACACACACACACACACACACACACACACACACACACACACACACACACACTTCACTCTCAGTGGTTTCTGTAACATGATAAATAACTGTATGTTGTTTAAAAATATAAACACAGACAAACCCTGAACAGCCACACCACCCTTTCACACAGTGGAAAAGCAAATCACCACCGTGTTGGGCAGGTGCACCAGGTCGAGCCGAGCCGGTACCGTGCAGTTAGACACCCATTAGACTGAGACATTGTGAATGAAGCTATGATGAGACTAATCATCGGTTTAAAGCTCTACAGTAGCTGTTTCTGTATAATTACACAAGGACCATGAAACAGCATCCCAAACAGTAAAGATCTGCCAAAAATGGACTGGCATCTGTGAAGCTCATCGGCTACCATGCTAACATGCAATGATATACTCTATTCATGATGGGATATTGATAGAGGGCCAGTGGTCCTGACTGTGTGTATATCAGCATTCTAAAGCTCCACAGCAGCCCTCGCAAAAAATACATCTGTGGAAAATGTGTGCATCACCAAACAGTTCCAAATCACTGATTGGTGCGGCAGGAACCTGAACCCAGGGCAACGTTATTGCTTCATAGTACACTCATGCGTGATAAGTGTGAGGTGCACTGTTATGCCAGAGCTTCACCATTATGCCAGAACGGTTACGTTAATCTTGTTAAACAATGTCACTGTTAACCAATCTAAAAATTAAAATATTGCAAACTTACAAAAAAACTTGTTAAAAAATGTTTTAATTTACGTTCAGCAATTTTATGTCTTATTTCTTCTTTTTTTTGAAAAGTTGTATTTTATAAGATGCAAAAAAAACCAACATATTTGCATTACATATCAGCTATCAGCCCCCCTACTTTCTAAATATCAGCCATTGAAAAAAACAATACCGACAGCGGACCACTCTAAGCATGCATGTAGCAAATGAAAAGGCCACCAGAGCTGCACAGAGAGCAACAGCAATGACTTCAGTAAAGCTGTAATTCAAGCAGAGGCGAGAGGAGCTGCAGAAATAGGACTGTTTCTCAGAATACAGGTGAAAACAAGAAAGTACACATGGGAACTGTGAGTAATGATGCCACACACACACAAACACACACATACACACACGTTGTACTGTAATGTGGGTGGGATTTTTCTATTCTCTTATCCTCTCGTGATACACTATGGTTTTGTGTTTTTCTTTATGTTTTTAAATGCAAGAAGCTGGAAAGGTAGATCAAAAGCAAAAAGAGGCAGCTAGAAAAAAGACATTGAGCGGCCTTGCTGCATTTACGGCAGGTCCTGAAAATAACATTATGTGTAGAGTAGGGCAGATATAGTACACCCACCTACCATATTTTATAGCAGAGGAAATACTATTATGCCAAAAGGTTGATGCACAAAAAAAAAGTATATATTTTTTATTTAAATATTCTCAACCACCAACTAACTAAAATGCGCAAAATAAGTCATTGCAATTGTACCACTGTCTGGCAATAGTGAATCTATAAATAGTCTATCCACTCAGCAGTTGTTCAACAATGTATGAAAGGTTCAATGAGTTCATGTTATGTAATATATAGGCTAGGCTAGGTCATGTTAAGCACAGACTGGTTTAGCCAGTAGCTGCTGCTTCATATATGCACTAGATACATCCCTCCTCCTCGGTAGAACCAACACAAATGCATGCATGAGAGCAGAGCAGGCCAGCTACAGGCATCACAGACAGAAATCTGTACTCTGCTGGCTAAAACAAGCCAATGCAATGGACAGATCCGGTCTGTATTTAATATTAAAACAACAGATTTACACATGTACTCCTTACGGTGGTTAGGGCTGGTAGTTGCACTTGTCCCCCAAATTGGAAGGAGTTAAAACGGCGCTGGATGATGTAAGCTGCTAAGTGTTAAATGAACAGCACGCTATATGACCACCATAAAAATACAACTTTACAGACAGCCATGATCACACATTGCTTACCCGCACTCGGAAGCGGAACATGGCGAGGCGGACGCAGTGGCTGAGGCAGGCCGGGGGCAGGAACCATGCCCGGGGAGGCGGGGTGGCCTTGCTGCCGACGTGGTTGACTATCAGCTGCGCCGTCTGTCGCTGGCCCTGAGCTCGCCGCGCCCACTCGGGCCACCGCTCCTTCCCCAGTGTGCCGTTGAAAACCACGACCAGCTCCAGGCCACCCTGGTACAGGCAGGCCTGCGACAGGGCGGCCAGGTAGCCCAGCATGGCGTTCCACTCGCCCCCGCAAACCCAGTCCGTCTGGTAGCCGCCGTAGAGCCGCTGTAGGCCGGAGTCCGCGTCGATTAGGATCCTGGCAGGCGGGGGCGGGGGAGGCATGGGCCCTGGGTGATGTGGGTGGTGGTGTGGGTGATGGTGGTGAGGGGGCTGGCGGGCCGCGGTACGGGCAAGCTTTAGGAGGTCCACCGGGACTGCGGCCCCCGGACACCGCTTCTCTAAATACTCCTGAAAACCCTGTACTCCCATGACGGTGTTGTTGAGCCGGTGTGTGTGGCCGGGAGCGGGCTCTGAATACGTTCTGTACGCCGTGTTTGTGGTGTGATGTGGGGCGAGACCGGAGCTAGCTGTGCACTTTTGGCAAAGCTAGCTGGTCTGCGATGTAGTGACTAACTGTAGTTTAGTTAACCCTGCAAAGACAACTTCTGTCACCCAGACTAGCGAAATGAGTCACCGTGCACCGCTGCACACGTGTGTCTGCTATCGTTACTTATTCCAAAGATTTCTAAAATGCCAAATGCCTCAGTTTTGGTCGCGGGTGCTCAGTTTAGTGTCCATCCCTGTGGATTTTTGGAGAGAAGCCAGCAAGGCCAGTGTAGCTACAACCAGAAAAAGTTCAACACATTTCCTGCTCCCATAATTTGGCTTTAACATAACCAGCTTCAAAAATGTAGTTGGTAGCAAATAACGGATATGCAGCAAGGTGGTGGTTATTATTGAAAAAATGCCAATAAAATTATAATCCTGCTGGTTTGTGCACATGAAACAGATGCAATACTGCGCATTAGTTAGCACAACCACAGCAGCAGGCTGGATGGCCGGTTCGCGTACATCATGTAAAACCGAGCAGTTTGCTAATATTTTTTTTATCTGACAGTTCAAATATTTGACATTTATTTATGCACTGCCTCCGTCAGTTATCACCACATTTGCACCGGTAACTTGTTGGCTCGCAGGTGTCAGAATATCAATTAAAACAAACTAACAAGCTAATGTGCCTCCTGGCTGACTGGCTAGCTGTTCTAACATTTGCTAACTGTGTGGCTAGCTGTTAGCTGCTGTTAGCTTGCTGGCAGGGTCCCCGGCGTGATTTGACGCGTCAACTCCCGAAGACAAGTCCCGGGGGGGCAGACACGACGCGGAATGAGATGGGTGTTTAACGAAATTAAAATAAAAGTAACTAAAATAAAAATAAAAATAAAAGCCCGATGGTGCCTCCCTCGCTTTCTTCCACACTCACGGCTTCATGTTGCAGAGGGGAACGTTACTTCCAAGCGACATCAGCCATCTTGCGACTTCCTCGCGGCCCAGTGGAGTGGGAGGGAAGGCGGAGGGAGTGGAGGGAGGAGGCCCGATCGCGGTGGACGCTGGGAAATGTAGTCTAATATGCGTATTATGTCCGATCAAGGCAGATGTAATGAAAGGCAGACGGAACTACAACTACCAAGCATGAGGATAGCGACGGTTTGGACGAGGATAAAAAAGCTGGAGAGTAGAATTTCTCCAAGTTTTTTTTTTTTATTGAAAAGATTCAATATTATAGAAGAGTTATACACAATATCAAAATGTATTTCTAAATGTAGAAATAATGATAACATAAATTAAAATGTACTAGGTACTAAGGGAGTACATTTGAATGACCTAAATAATCGAATAGTTTTTGCCAATTTATTATTTTGAATTTTAAGTTTTCCATAGTGGTCAAATATTATTTAAAATCTGAATCTTTACAAATATAAAAGGGGGGAGATTAGAGTGAGAGGGAACGGCAGAGGGACGTAGAGAGGAGGCGCGGCCGCGAGGGACGCTGGGAAATGTAGTCTAATAAGCGTACCAGGTCCGATTGGGACAAATGTAATGGGAAGCGCAGGAAACTGCAACTACCAGCATGATGATAGAGACCGTTTGAACGAGGATTAGAAAAAAAAGTGGTTCACAAGTGATTCAAGTAAAAGCGCCTCACGTCATTTGTCCGTTAACCGCACGGTTCTGATAATATTTCCTCTTTCATATCAACATGTAAATATTTATGATATAACGGTAGCTAGCTGCTGTCATTGTAGATCAACGCCAACTCTGTGAAAATATACGTATTGAAAAGCAGCTCATTCAAAAGTCAAACATGAACCAGCAGTTAGTTAATGAGAAATGACTGAGTGGTGTAACAGGTAGAATGGCGATGTCCCGTCCATGTGGAATCTGTGTGTGTGTGTGTGTGTGTGTGTGTGTGTGTGTGTGTGTGTGTGTGTGTGTGTGTGTGTGTGTGTGTTAATGTCGCCTCCCGGTGGTTCAGTCTGGTGCTCGAGGAGGAAGTGCCACGACAAAAAAAAGAGGGGGGGGGGGTAACTAACTAGGCCAACGGGCCATGCTCGAGACCATGTCTATGCTCGAGACTGTCTGTTAGAGTAACCATGGTGACATGAAGCTAGATTTCATTCTTTTTTTTAAGATAGCTTGAAGGACTTAACTGGTGCTCGTATATTTGTCTTCGTTTTTATATGATAAAACAAAACAAATAAGAGTCTCATTGTGTGTGTGTGTGTGTACGTGTGTGTGCGCGCGCGCGTGCGTGAGAGAGCGCGAGAGAGAGAGAGAGAGAGAGAGATTAACGGACGGTGAGCGCGCAGCACGCCCCCGTGGCCATCCATCCATCCGAGGGAGAGCGATCATGACGGCCCGGTCTGTGCGGTCCCTCTCCGGAGCACTGAAGCTCGTGTTCAGCCACCGGTTAACCAGGGTAGGAGCAGTTCACTACCACATAGTTAAAAGTTAAAAACTCTTTTTTTTAAAAAACAAACATTTGAAGTGGTTTAACTGCTGGTTAGTTTGGTAGAACAGCGGTGAGTGATGTTAAGCTGATTAACGGTTGGTTAGCTAGCTTGGTTAAGGTCGCTGTCCGTTCAGCACCACTCTGTCAACTTGATGTCCACTGGACATACCTCCGGAGAAAATGTACCGCTTCTTATGCAGGACTGCCAAACGAGAGGAGGCTGTAAATGCATACTGAAACTGCTCCCAGCAGGCTCGTACATTATTCAAACAGCAATACAACAAGTAGGTCCGTCGACCAGTGTTGGAGGAAGTATTCACAAAGTAAAAATACTCAAGTTTCAAGTAAAAGTCCTGTATTCACAATCTCACCCAAGTAAATCTACATGTATTAACGTTGGCATCGAAACATACAAAACGTAAAAGCACGATGCACAATGGCCCATTCCAAAATAATGAATATTATACACACAAAATGACCACAAATAGATGCAAAATGACTTTAAAATAGATGCAAAACCACCACAAATAGATGCAAAACCACCACAAAAAGATGCAAAATGACTAAAAATAGATGCAAAACCACAACAAAAAGATGCAAAATGACTTTAAAATAGATGCAAAACCACCACAAAAAGATGCAAAATGTATAAAAATAAATGAAAAACCACAACAAAAAGATGCAAAATGACTAAAAATAGATGCAAAACTGCCACAAGATGATGCAAAATGACTAAAAATAGATGCCAAACCACCACAAAAAGATGCAAAATTACTCATAATAGATGCAAAACCACCACAAAAAGATGCAAAATGGCTAAAAATAGATGCAAAACCCCCACAAAAAGATGCAAAATGACTAAGAATAGATGCAAAACTGCCACAGGATAATGCAAAATGACTAAGAATAGATGCAGAACTGCCACAAAAAATGCAAGATTACTAAAAAAACAGCCACAAAGTCCTACCAAACAACTAATAATGGACATTAAATGACCACAAAGAGAAACAAAATGACTACAAAACAGCTAAGAGTAGACTCTTTAAATGTACTTAGACAGAGTGGGTGGTCTTTTACATGTCTGTGCCCAGGGGTCCGTCTCATTGTCTGTCCATGTTACTGGTTAGCTTAATTCATATAATAAATCATAATTAATAGTTGATTTACATTTTGTATGGATGACTATGCAATGTAACTAAAGCTGCCAAATAAATGTAGAGGAGTAAAAAGAACAACATTAGCTTCCAAACTGTAGTAGAGTAGCGGTATAAAGTAGAATAAAATGGAAAGTACAAAACTGTACCGCTGGCTAATCAGTTATATCTCCTCCACACTGAAAAGGACTAAAGAGAACATTTTGACTCAAATTATGCAACAATGGAGCAAAATAAAGATGTGCTTTTTGTCAGTCTTAAGAGTGGAATAAAAGGGGCCCGTTAAAACGCTGTATGGAAAAGAATAACGGAGGCAGTCAACCCGAAGCAGCGCTCCACTGTGACCCGTGTGCGTGTCTGCGCACTGCTGAACCTGCGCTCCTGCTCTGTAGCAGGGTTTGCCAGCGGGGTTATTAGGTAATCCGTAAGAGGATAACCTCTGTCACCTAGAAGAACCATACCAAGATGTTAATCATCTGATACCTTGTTTGATTTAATGCAATTTATCGAGGGTAGCCTCTAACCGAGGAGAGGACTTTGGCTCTGCAGTGCGCTTTCCTGCAGCCGCGCGCCAACACATTCATTCACTCATTCATATTCAACAGCTTGTCCCTGTCGGGGTCGCGGGGGGGCTGGAGCCGAGCTGTTTTGATATTTAAAAGAATCGTGTGTGTCCCCTGGCCACCTGGCCGCCACGTTCACAAACAAATCACAAATCACCTGTACATTTATCGAGTGGTAGTTTTTCTGATTGATGAATGCGTAATCAGTCATGGATGGTGCCTTCAGACGCACATGAGTACAATCAATTGCTCCAACCACAATTTTTTATTCGTTTTAAGAATCCGTTTTGATCTGTTCTTAATATGTGACTGCTTATGCTTAATGACAGCTGAGGTTTGTTCATTATTTTCAGCCAGGTTTTGCTGTGCTGCACCGCAAATACACAGGCTTAAATTTACGTACACGATCTCAGACCAGACGTGAGATTTGATCGTAGCTCCCGCTCACGTCCAAATTTATAAATGCAGAAGTTTGCCAGGAAATGGTCGTACGCACATTTTTCTGCCGTACGTTCGTTCGATAAATGAGGGCCAATGTCTTTAAATGAATGTAATTAGATCAAACTTTATTTTCATGAAGTACAAGTACTGAGAAGATGAGATGCAGTTTAACATCAAAACAAAAGCTTAAAAAGCAGAATATAAAAAAATGCAAGATAAGTCGTACACATTATTATACTAATATTAGACATACTTTAAATGCAAAACTGTACACATAATGATAACGATATGAGAGCTCAGTGTCAACAAACATGTCTGAATCCAGCACTTTAAATGGAAATATTAGATTATTATTACATTATAGACCGAACAATGAATCAATGAATTGAAAAAAAATCATCAGCGGATGAATCGATAATAAAATTTAAAAAGGTTGTTTGTTGGTGCTCACATAAAAGGCAAAATTCCTGTCTGTGGTGTTAATATGATCTCAAAAAAATACATTTAAGGACATTTTTGTAAATTTCATGTATGCTTATGATGATTGAAATGCAAATGACCACCTTTTTCTCTGAATTCACAGGTTTACGGTGCAGCTACATGCAATCAGAGACAGAAGTCCACTTACACTGTAAGTTATTCAGGATTTTCAAAGAGAGCTTGGTTTACCTTATTCCCTTCCTAACCTGATAAGCCCACTGTTGTACCAACGCACATATGTCTTTGCTGCATGTCCACAGGAGCACCAACATTGTTTTGTCTCATCAGTGTGCGTGTGCTGCCACCAGGAAGCTGCTGCACCACGTGTCTTCTCCTCCTCTTTGTCTTACTAACTTTCCTGTTTTCTCTCCTCTGTTCTGAATCCCTCCTTCCTCCGTGCCCTCCCACACCAGACCATAGTGAGTATGGCTGTTTACGACACATACAGACAGACAGACAGACAGACGGACAGACGTGTAGCATAAGTGTTATTAGAATTTATTAGAGAGAGCCAAAGGATTATACATTTGTGTCTTTCTAATAGCTTAGAGTCTTCTCAGTAGTTTTGAAGAGATATAGATCTTTTCAACAGAATTCCACTGCTAGGCAACAGCCTTGGTCCTTGTTGACTTCCTGTCAGCTGATGTCATTCACATACACTGCAACAGGAAATAAACTAGGACTGTTTTGGAATGTTTATGTCTACATCTTTGAAAAGGTCCACATCTGCTATGTTGTAAGGGTTTTTATTTGTGTTTGTGTGTGTGTGTGTGTGTGTGTGTGTGTGTGTGTGTGTGTGTGTGTGTGTGTGTGTGTGTGTGTGTGTGTGTGTGTGTGTGTGTGTGTGTGTGTGTGTGTGTGTGTGTGTGTGTGTGTTTGTGTTTGTGTGTATGTGTGTGTTTGTGTGTTTGTGTGTGTGTGTGTGTGTGTGTGTGTGTGTGTGTGTGTGTGTGTGTGTGTGCGTTACAGCCTCCACCGGCACGCTACGGAGGCAGGCACACCGTCACTCTGATACCCGGAGATGGCATCGGACCAGAGCTCGGAAACCACGTGTGCGAACTATTCCGGTGAGAATTCACACATACACGCACACACACACACACACACAGTAACTGACTCATACAGTACAGTCACTACCTTAGTTGGCTCCGTCATATTTGTAGTGATTTCCGTCTGTTCTTTACTGTCAGGTTCTGCTGTGTGCCGGTGGACTTCGAGGTCGTCAAGGTGGACTCGACTATGGCGTCAGAAGATGACATCAATAACGCCATCATGGCTATCAGACGCAATGGAGTTGCACTGAAAGGTAAGTGTTTTTTATGTGTGTGTGAGTGTGAAACATGTTGTTACTGAGGGCCTGTAAAACCTTAAGGGCGCACTCCCACTGTCCATCCGTACCGTGCCCAAGCACGTTTCACGGCTAAAGTCTAGTTCGTTTGACCAGTGTGAGTGCAACCGTACCGCACCTAGGAGCGGTACGGTTGCCGGCCACGGTCCGTTTGGGAGAGGTGGGCTTTTGTAAAGCACGTTTGCACATGTACAAGCATGAGCGTGCGCACGTGTACGAGCACGAGGCCTACGCCGGTTCTGACGTCATTTTATGTGCGCCTGTTGGGACATAGAAAAAAGAAGGAGGGACCATGCGCGGACATTTAAAACAATGGCGGCGAAAGGTTCACGTTGGTGTGATGCGGGGGTGGAGTGTTTACTGGAGATTTGGGAAGATTTGCAAACAAAACGACGCATCGCGATGACGTCATCAATGCGTGGCAATCCACCAAATAGTTGTTCAGATATTTCAGTCTGAACCAAAGTGGCAGAGCGACCATAGGCTATAAAAAATGGACGTAGCCTGTATGCCGAGGTCCGTTCTCTCAACTTGATCCAATCGTCCTCGCCTATGGGAGTCTCCATTTTGTCAGACTTTGACTCCGACTCATTTCCTCTTACCAAGGGCATGTATGTGACGTAAGGGGAAGGGACATACGTCCATTTGGCTGACGTTTACCTCCGAGGAGAAGTGAGGGCCAGAGGCTAGCTGTCACTCAGTCTGAGAATTTTTTTGTACCAGGCTAGTTTTTATTTTATTGGTTAAAGTTTATGAATAATTAGGGGCGTGGCCTCTTGAGTGACAGCTCGCCTCTGGCCCTCACTTCTCCTCGGAGGCTAGTTGTCAGGATTAGCATCATTAGCATGCTAACTCCGTCATCTCGATCTGGACTGCAGTCATTCATCTGGTGGTGTTTCCATGAGTGACAAGATGGTTTGCTCTTTGATCAACTGTACTAACAGATGGTTTAGGAACACAACGTGTTAGCTTTGTAATGCTAATTAAATAGCTGCAGCTGCACCTGCACCGTGACTTGCAGTACAGCCTACTATCTATGACACATGCACTAGATGCTAATCTGGAGCACCGGGAGGATTCAGGCCGTGAGGGTCGGTGGTTTACAGTCTATGAGCATGGTCTTCCAAGACCGTTTATCTAGTAACATGTTCTGTTAGCCTAGCCTAGAGGTGGAGCTAATGTGAGCTAATGTGGCTAATTCTGCCCAACCACAGGAGACGCTGATCGACCCACCGACCACAAGTTAGCCTGATGAGTTTTTAAGTTATTAATTTCACTGTTTTATCATTTAGCTTGAATAAAATGCTGTGCTGTCTCAGTTTGGAGTTCATTCACTTGAATGAGTTACAGTACGTTTGTCAGTCTTAAGATGTAACTTTGTTTGTGCATCCAGGTAACATTGAGACCAACCACAACCTGCCACCATCATACGTGTCCAGAAATAACCTGCTCCGGTAACTTTTTTACATCTTTCACCGCTTTTCCTTATAGTAAAGTGTTAAACTGTAGCGTTGATATACAGCAGCAGCAGGGTTACAGTGTGTGTTTGTTCCCTATCCTTCTCTTTTTATTCCCTTCACCCCTGCAGCACCACTCTGGATCTGTACGCCAACGTGATGCACTGCCAGTCTCTCCCCGGAGTGAGGACACGCCACAGAAACATCGACATCATGATCATCAGGGAGAACACTGAGGGAGAGTACAGCAGCCTGGAGCACGAGGTGTGTGTGTGTTTACAATCACTTTGATGGTGAAATACAAACATCATAACACATCTGGCCTCCATGTATCTCCACTCTCTCTCTGTCTCTCTCTCTGTCTCTGCAGAATGTCCCTGGCGTTGTTGAATGTCTGAAGATCATCACCAGGACCAAGTCTTTACGCATCGCTGACTACGCGTTCAGAACGGCTCGGGCCACGGGGCGCAGACGAGTCACCGCTGTACACAAAGCCAACATCATGTCAGTTTCTGATAGCTCAAAGGCCCTGACTCTGCCCATCTTTATCCATCTTTCTCTTTTAAACCCATGATACATCTTAACGTGTGTTTGTTTGTCAGAGCAGGAAGTTGGGTGACGGCCTCTTCCTGGAGTGCTGTAAGGAGGTTGCCAGCGGTTACCCTGAAATCACCTTCGACAGCATGATTGTGGACAACACCACAATGCAGGTAGCTATGGCATGTCCTCTCACCTTTATCTTCATCTTATTTGACAGGGACAGTGCATATTAATAAACATATCTGTAAATATAATATACATTTTCATTTGCAGTCCCGGACTAGATGTTACAATAGGCTCCCTAAAAAGCAATTACACAAGAAGGGTTGAAAAAAACATACAATAACTAAAAGCAAATCAATCTCATTATGTGGTGTGCCAGTCATCGTGTTAAACCTGCCCCACATCACATAAACGACTGTGATTGGTCTGTCAGGGCCCAGGTCAGCTAGAAATCTGTCCAATAAGGAAGTGCCAAAAACTGCAGTTCTCTGAGTGTCCACTAGGGGCAGGTTTCATAATAGAGCAGTTTCTCATTGACCCCCATGTTAAACAGGCCGTTTTCACAGCATCATTAAACCTGTTTAAGGCCTGGTACAAAAAAACATTCCAGTCTGTATGTTTAGGTCATATCTCCGGAGGTAAACGTCACCCTGATGGACGTATCTCCCTCCCCCCTACGTCACATACATGCCCTTTTTTTGTAAGAGGAAATGAGGCGGAGTTAAAGTCTGACAAGATGGAGACTCCCGTAGGCGAGGACAATTGGATCAAGTCAAGAGAGCAGACCTCGACGTAGAGGCTACGTCCATTTTTTTATACAGCCTGAGATTTGAACGGGAGAGAGGCCGGGCATATTTGCCAGAGCAAATGAAGGTCTCATGCTGTCTGTCCTATTCAATGTTGAAGAAACAAACTTCCTCAAACAGAAACTGTTCTGAGTTGATGTCTTATTTGTGTGTGTCAGCTTGTTTCCAGGCCCCAGCAGTTCGATGTGATGGTTATGCCCAACCTGTATGGCAACGTAGTGAGCAATGTGTGTGCTGGGCTGGTCGGTGGACCGGGCCTGGTGCCTGGAGCCAACTACGGAGAGGACTACGCTGTGTTTGAGACGGTGAGAGGATTTACATCAAACAAAAGGGAAACAGTGACGATACACATAAACACAACACACTATTATCACTTTTTAAAGTTCATACGGTGATGTGTTGGCAAACAGTTGCTTCATTTATTTTGAATCGTGTTTGTGTCCAGCTGAGCTAAGTCCAATATTCACTCCCCTTTAAGGGCTGTTTTTGGTCTCCACCAACTCCTGAGGGAAATTCATGGTTCTTTAGCTGCCAAATGCTCCATTACGTTCACCAGCTAGTCTCTACCTGTGCCTGTTTTTATTTGGGTACAGAGGGTTGATCTGTCGGCTCTTCTCTGTGCAGGGCACCAGAAACACCGGGAAGAGCATTGCTAACAGCAACACAGCGAACCCCACGGCCATGCTGCTGGCCTCCTGCCTGCTGCTGGATCACCTGAAGCTCCACGCCTATGCCAGCATGATCCGCAGAGCCATCCTCACCACGGTCACCGAGACTCGGGTAGGCGCACAAATCGCACGCTTCAACACCAAAGGAATGAATGATAATATTCTGCTCACGTTGTTTTTGTCGTCTCCTTATTTTCCAGCTGCACACCGCTGACCTGGGAGGCGAAGGCTCCACCTCTGAAGTGGTCCAGTCCGTCATGAATGCTATTCGGAGCACCGGGCCGCGGACACAGAGCATCTAGAACAAACGCACGTTAATGTGCACTCTGTGTACGTTACTGTGCCTCTCTTCAGTAGGTCTTCTATGCAATTTCATAATAACAACAGGGAGTTGAAATGTAATACTTTTCTCGACTCCAGACTGTTTTTGAGCACTTTGTTTGCATCTATACTTTACTGTACCGTACTGTATGACACAGTGCAGCACAATACTAAACCTGAGTGAATCCTTTCCATGTTTTTTAGTTAATTATGAAGTGAAAACAGTTATTCTTCGTGCATTTAACTTATTTTAAACACAGCTGTCCTACCACTGGATGTATTGGCAAAATAATAAAGATAATAATGTGATAATACTAAAGCTTGTGTCCCTGAAGTAAACAAACATGTATGAATGCTCGCAGCACCGGCTCGTCCAGACCACCGGGAGGCCACATCGTCTAGTGTTTGTTGTGACTGACAGGGTTCATACGCAGTCTGGGAAAGTCTGGAGTTTAATCAGAGTCATTTCCAGGTCTGGATACGTTTGGAAAAAGGGAAAAGATGGAAAAATGTTTGTGTTGTTTCCGGACTATTATCTCACTTTCTAAAATAAAATAAATTAATCTATACAAATCAAAACAAGTTTACTAACACAACACAGCCAACTGTAGATGACATTTCCATACGTGTCTCCTACATTTTATTCATTATTCTTTATTTCTCATTATTTTATTTACTGACAATATGTTTACTCCATCTAAAGCCAATGAAGCACACACTTGTGTTTTCTTCTGTAGTTCCTGTTAATGTCCATCTCTACTGTTCCTGTCTGTAGAGTTACAGGTTCACTTATTCATTTAATGATCCATCTCTACTGTTCCTGTCTGTAGAGTTACAGGTTCACTTATTCATTTAATGATCCATCTCTACTGTTCCTGTCTGTAGAGTTACAGGTTCACTTATTCATTTAATTATCCATCTCTACTGTTCCTGTCTGTAGAGTTACAGGTTCACTTATTCATTTAATGATCCATCTCTACTGTTCCTGTCTGTAGAGTTACAGGTTCACTTATTCATTTAATGATCCATCTCTACTGTTCCTGTCTGTAGAGTTACAGGTTCACTTATTCATTTAATGATCCATCTCTACTGTTCCTGTCTGTAGAGTTACAGGTTCACTTATTCATTTAATTATCCATCTCTACTGTTCCTGTCTGTAGAGTTACAGGTTCACTTATTCATTTAATGATCCATCTCTACTGTTGCTGTCTGTAGAGTTACAGGTTCACTTATTCATTTAATGATCCATCTCTACTGTTCCTGTCTGTAGAGTTACAGGTTCACTTATTCATTTAATGATCCATCTCTACTGTTCCTGTCTGTAGAGTTACAGGTTCACTTATTCATTTAATGATCCATCTCTACTGTTCCTGTCTGTAGAGTTACAGGTTCACTTATTCATTTAATGATCCATCTCTACTGTTCCTGTCTGTAGAGTTACAGGTTCACAGTTATTCATTTCACTCTTTTAGCATTTGGCTTGAATTAAATGCTGTGCGTTGAACATGTCTCTGTTAGAAGTTCATTATAAGTTATTATAAGTTAGTTATCATTCACTTATATGAGCAACAACACGTATGTAAAAATGTCTTGTGATCACTTGGCAACACAATGGCATACATAGAATTTAACATATGTGTTAAAAGTTGGATTTTTAAACCATTTATTGACAAAATAAGCATCTAACTATTGGTGTTCAGATGTTTAATGTTGACTGAAAAATCCTCTGAGAAGTCTGGAAATTAGAAATGTAAAATGAGCAGGAACCCTGGACTGACTGACACCTTTCAGGAGCGCGTTGTGTTTTTATTAATGGCAGTAATAATGACTTTATGTGCAAAGTGCTTCAGGGTTAAAAACGATATTCAAATATTAAATACAATAAGTAAAACATTTGCAAACCATACCATAAAACATTTAAACAATAGATTTAACGTATTACTATTATAGTATTTAATTCACCCAATTACTAACAATAGTAATTCTGAAGAACTTTTACTTAATACTTACTTCATATTTCTACTCCACTGTATTTTGAAGATGATTTATTTAACATCATTAGTTACTTTGCAGATTGAGGTTATTAACACAAAATATAATCACCTCATAAATGTTGGTATATAATATAGATTAAAGTACCCAACCAATACCCCCTAGCTGTGATATAACCCCAATATACCACTGCCAAAGGAGCGATGAGGAACACTCAAATAAAACAATGTAAAATAATTAAAATAATCACTAAAATAAAAGTGAAGAGAATGCCTTGGTGTATAAATACGTTTTAAGGTGTGAATTAATAAATAAAGATGAATTCAGGACACAAATAAAATGGTATAAATTGGGTTTTGAAGTGGATTTAAAAGAGCTCACAGGTCCGATTTCCCCAGTAATATCAAAATATGAGCAGAAACAGCGTGAGCGTGAGTTCAAGTTTCTGTGTGTGTGTGTGTGTGTGTGTGTGTGTGTGTGTATGTGTGTGTGTGTGTGTGTGTGTGTGTGTGTGTGTGTGTTTAAGGTCACGCAGCAGGCCCCTCGATAATTAGAGGCTTCTCCCCCGACGAGAGAGCAATTGAGGGGAGGCAAACAGTTGACTGCAGAGAGAGAGGTGGAATGCAGGAGACGGAGGGGGGAGGAACACCAGGGAGCAGGGGTGAGAAAGAAAAGGTGGAAAGTCTCCTCTTGTTGCATCTCTCTAAAACATCCCATCTGTCACAACATCTGACGCCGCCCCTCTCTCGCCCGCTGCAAAATCACACGTACACGTATCAGTTGAATGTGTGTGTGTGTGTGTGTGTGTGTGTGTGTATACGAGAGGTCTTTGATCATAACAGAAGTCTCATTTCATCTGCCGGTGCACGCCCCCTCGTGCACGCCCCTCGTGTGCACGTCCACTCTGCACCGAATGTGGATCAAAGTAGGGCACGACGGCAACGTGGTTAATATCCAAAACAATCAGCAGGAAATGAAATTAATTCACCGCTGCAGCACCGGCATCACGTCCTTTTATCAACACACACACACACACACACACACACACACTCCTTATTTTATACTCCTGCTTTTCATAAATGCAACTATCCAGGTGGTTACAGGGGCACGGGATGGGGGGAATCAGATTAACATATTTTAGACACCCAACCAAAAGTGTACGCTATATTTAAGATTACAAAGCCACCAGACTCCTCTAACAAAAACACTCATTTTACCTTGCAGGACACACCATGAGGTACCGCTGTCCCTTTTTTAAAGAGGCTGTACCAGGCTCCATTTTAAAGCTGTCTTGGTGTAGACCACTGGTCTACGGTGGTCCTTGGACCTCTGGTCCTTAAACTGTGGTCCCTGTACCACTGGTTCTCAAACTGTGGTCCTTGGACCACTGGTTCTCAAACTGTGGTCCTTGGACCACTGGTTCTCAAACTGTGGTCCCTGTACCACTGGTTCTCAAACTGTGGTCCTTGTACCACTGGTTCTCAAACTGTGGTCCTTGTACCACTGGTTCTCAAACCGTGGTCCTTGTACCACTGGTTCTCAAACTGTGGTCCTTGTACCACTGGTTCTCAAACTGTGGTCCTTGTAACACTGGTCCTTAAACTGTGGTCCTTGTACCACTGGTTCTCAAACTGTGGTCCTTGGACCTCTGGTCCTTAAACTGTGGTCCTTGGACCTCTGGTCCTTAAACTGTGGTCCTTGTACCACTGGTCCTTAAACTGTGGTCCCTGTATCACTGGTTCTCAAACTGTGGTCCTTGTACCACTGGTTCTCAAACTGTGGTCCTTGTACCACTGGTTCTCAAACTGTGGTCCTTGTACCACTGGTTCTCAAACTGTGGTCCTTGGACCTCTGGTCCTTAAACTGTGGTCCTTGGACCTCTGGTTCTTAAACTGTGGTCCTTGTACCACTGGTTCTCAAACCGTGGTCCTTGTACCACTGGTTCTCAAACTGTGGTCCTTGTACCACTGGTTCTCAAACTGTGGTCCTTGTACCACTGGTTCTCAAACTGTGGTCCTTGTACCACTGGTTCTCAAACTGTGGTCCCTGTACCACTGGTTCTCAAACTGTGGTCCTTGTACCACTGGTTCTCAAACTGTGGTCCTTGTACCACTGGTTCTCAAACTGTGGTCCTTGGACCACTGGTCCTTAAACTGTGGTCCCTGTACCAGTGGTTCTTAAATTGTGGTCCCTTTACCACTGGTTCTCAAACTGTGGTCCTTGTAACACTGGTTCTCAAACTGTGGTCCTTGTACCACTGGTTCTCAAACTGTGGTCCTTGTACCACTGGTTCTCAAACTGTGGTCCTTGGACCACTGGTGGTACTAAAACTCTCTCTGGTGGTACTTGGTGGAAAGAATCTCCAAAATCAAAAAATAATAATAATATTCATTACTAAATTAATATAATACTAAGAAAATACTTAATCTTGTTAGATCCTTGAAATGAAATAAATGAACAAAATATATTTAGCATTTTTGTTTCTGGAGTTTCCAGCAATTTACCAAAAATGTACCTCCCCTTTGTAACCCTAGCTGAGATAGGTTACCTACAGTGTCTCAACCAGTGGTGGCCTCAGATAGGGGCGCTCTTCATGAGGTAAAGGTTTGAATCCATGTAGACCGTACAGCCTCAGACAGGGGCGCTCTTCATGAGGTAAAGGTTTGAATCCATGTAGACCGTACGGCCTCAGACAGGTGCGCTCTTCATGAGGTAAAGGTTTGAATCCATGTAGACCGTGCGGCCTCAGACAGGTGCGCTCTTCATGAGGTAAAGGTTTGAATCCATGTAGACCGTGCGGCCTCAGACAGGGGCGCTCTTCATGAGGTAAAGGTTTGAATCTGTGTAGACCGTACAGCCTCAGACAGGGGCGCTCTTCATGAGGTAAAGGTTTGAATCCATGTAGACCGTACGGCCTCAGACAGGGGCGCTCTTCATGAGGTAAAAGTTTGAATCCATGTAGACCGTACAGCCTCAGACAGGGGCGCTCTTCATGAGGTAAAGGTTTGAATCCGTGTAGACCATACGGCCTCAGACAGGGGCACCCTTCATGAGGTAAAGGTTTGAATCCATGTAGACCGTATGGCCGCAGACAGGGGCGCTCTTCATGAGGTAAAGGTTTGAATCTGTGTAGACCGTACAGCCTCAGACAGGGGCACTCTTCATGAGGTAAAGGTTTGAATCCATGTAGACCATACGGCCTCAGACAGGGGCACCCTTCATGAGGTAAAGGTTTGAATCCATGTAGACCGTACGGCCTCAGACAGGTGCGCTCTTCATGAGGTAAAGGTTTGAATCCATGTAGACCGTACAGCCTCAGACAGGGGCACTCTTCATGAGGTAAAGGTTTGAATCTGTGTAGACCGTACGGCCTCAGACAGGGGCACTCTTCATGAGGTAAAGGTTTGAATCCATGTAGACCGTACAGCCTCAGACAGGGGTGCTCTTCATGAGGTAAAGGTTTGAATCTGTGTAGACCATACGGCCTCAGACAGGGGCGGTCTTCATGAGGTAAAGGTTTGAATCCGTGTAGACCATATGGCCTCAGACAGGGGCGCTCTTCATGAGGTAAAGGTTTGAATCCATGTCGACCGTACAGCCTCAGACAGGTGCGCTCTTCATGAGGTAAAGGTTTGAATCCATGTAGACCGTACGGCCTCAGACAGGGGCGCTCTTCATGAGGTAAAGGTTTGAATCCATGTAGACCGTACGGCCTCAGACAGGGGCGCTCTTCATGAGGTAAAGGTTTGAATCCATGTAGACCGTACGGCCTCAGACAGGGGCGCTCTTCATGAGGTAAAGGTTTGAATCCATGTAGACCGTACGGCCTCAGACAGGGGCGCTCTTCATGAGGTAAAGGTTTGAATCCATGTAGACCGTATGCCTCAGACAGGGGCGCTCTTCATGAGGTAAAGGTTTGAATCCATGTAGACCGTACAGCCTCAGACAGGGGCGCTCTTCATGAGGTAAAGGTTTGAATCCATGTAGACCGTACAGCCTCAGACAGGGGCGCTCTTCATGAGGTAAAGGTTTGAATCCATGTAGACCGTACGGCCTCAGACAGGGGCGCTCTTCATGAGGTAAAGGTTTGAATCCATGTAGACCGTACGGCCTCAGACAGGGGCGCTCTTCATTAAGGTAAAGGTTTGAATCCATGTAGACCGTACGGCCTCAGACAGGGGCGCTCTTCATGAGGTAAAGGTTTGAATCCATGTAGACCGTACGGCCTCAGACAGGGGCGCTCTTCATGAGGTAAAGGTTTGAATCCGTGTAGACCGTACAGCCTTAGACAGGGGCGCTCTTCATTAAGGTAAAGGTTTGAATCCATGTAGACCGTACGGCCTCAGACAGGGGCGCTCTTCATGAGGTAAAGGTTTGAATCCATGTAGACCGTACAGCCTCAGACAGGGGCGCTCTTCATGAGGTAAAGGTTTGAATCCATGTAGACCGTACGGCCTCAGACAGGGGCGCTCTTCATGAGGTAAAGGTTTGAATCCATGTAGACCGTACGGCCTCAGACAGGGGCGCTCTTCATGAGGTAAAGGTTTGAATCCATGTAGACCGTACGGCCTCAGACAGGGGCGCTCTTCATGAGGTAAAGGTTTGAATCTGTGTAGACCGTACGGCCTCAGACAGGGGCGCTCTTCATGAGGTAAAGGTTTGAATCCATGTAGACCGTACGGCCTCAGACAGGGGCGCTCTTCATGAGGTAAAGGTTTGAATCCATGTAGACCGTACGGCCTCAGACAGGGGCGCTCTTCATTAAGGTAAAGGTTTGAATCCATGTAGACCGTACGGCCTCAGACAGGGGCGCTCTTCATGAGGTAAAGGTTTGAATCCATGTAGACCGTACAGCCTCAGACAGGGGCGCTCTTCATGAGGTAAAGGTTTGAATCCATGTAGACCGTACGGCCTCAGACAGGGGCGCTCTTCATGAGGTAAAGGTTTGAATCCATGTAGACCGTACAGCCTCAGACAGGGGCGCTCTTCATGAGGTAAAGGTTTGAATCCATGTAGACCGTACAGCCTCAGACAGGGGCGCTCTTCATGAGGTAAAGGTTTGAATCTGTGTAGACCGTACGGCCTCAGACAGGGGCGCTCTTCATGAGGTAAAGGTTTGAATCCATGTAGACCGTACAGCCTCAGACAGGGGCGCTCTTCATGAGGTAAAGGTTTGAATCTGTGTAGACCGTACGGCCTCAGACGAGAGCTTGAAACCCATACGCTCACTATGCTAGTTTGAGTTGGCCTGATGTAGCTTATAAAATAAAAATAAAATATAAAATAATAGTTGTGACAGGTGCTACGCATACGTTTGTCAGCAGAGAAGATGTTGGAACATCAGCCAGTAGAAGCACAGACTTTGCACAAAATGATTAGTTATTTGCAGAAAGGGAATCAACAGGATTCTGGTGATCCAGAATGAAAATCTGCGAATGTGTTCACTATCTGAATGTGTTCACTATCTGAATGTGTTCACTATCTGAATGTGTTCACTATCTGAATGTGTTCACTATCTGAATGTTTTCACTATCTGAATGTGTTCACTATCTGAATGTTTTAATTTTTTTGTTTTTCTGCAGCAGACTCCGTGTGGGCTTAGTTGTCTGTAATAAATGCATGTTCTACCCCATATGGTTGACAGATAGATGGATAACTTTATTTGTAATCACGTATACACATAGACACAGTGCACATTGAATGCAATTTTGTTGCATCGACTCTTCAAGTAGCAGCAAGAATATCAACATTTATAAAAGGCGATCAGAAAAGTCAATAAAAGTGCTTAGTGTGCATTGCATAGTTAAAAACAGTTCTGTAAAATGCAGGACAGTTTTAAAAGTGGTAATGTATAAGAAAGTTCTAGCATCGGTTTGATTGTGAGTCAAACAGCATTGGTCATCGTATCTTTTCCATCACCGGGGTCTTTTGAAACCTTTATTCACGGTGAAAAAGCTCAGAAGAACTGACCTTGTCTTGGCTTTTTTCCCCATTTTATATTTGCGTTGTAAAGTACTCCTATCATCACAAAAACAACAGTTAAAAACATATGTTGATGTTTCTAAAAAAAAGGCTTTTAGGCTACATTTTGGCGAAGGAAAAACCGTCATGGTCGGTTTTTTAAGGGGGCCCCTTGACCTTTGACCTCAAGATACCGGAATGAAAACGGGTTCTGATAATCCACACCGCTTTTCTCCTGCAGTCCACACGTGTTATGTTATTCTATTCTATAAATGAATATTTCTGCATACTTGGGTCCATAAACAGAGTTGAATGTGATAAATTGTCCCTGACTGTAAAACTGAGCCTCCTGTGAATTCAGTGAACTCAGCTGTATTCTCGTGTGATGAAGAACAACGGCCATTCGGCGGATGGATGGCGTTCAGATGGCCCCAGCGTGGCCCTCCCGTCTGAAAACGGTGTGCAACCGGCACTGCCGAGAGAGGCGAGGAGGGGGAGGGATGTGTGAAAAGAGGAAGGGTGGGGGAGAGAGGAGGAGATGGGGAGACAGGAGTCAGCGGCGGGAGTTGGCAGAGGTCGCCCTCAGAGTAATAAGCGAGAGGGGAACACAGCATGGATGCGGTTCGTGTGTGCAACAGCAGATCAGGTTGTCCTGGCTCCTACAGATGCTTCACAGGACACTGAGGACGAGGTGAGTGAGCCGGTCGTCTACGTTTGCTCGCACTTCCTCATCTTTCTGTTTTCTACTGAAATGGGAAAAGTAAAAAAAGTCCGTAGAGGTAACTTTTAAGGGGGCTGCAGAGGGAACAGGTATGAATGAATCTGTTGATAGAAGCTCATTTCTGATGGGGAATCATCTCCAAATACCCTCAGACGGGACGGATAAGAGTTTTTTTGTGTGGTGAAAAGGAAAGTATTGAACGGCAGGTGTCTGGTCCTCTAATTGGATTAACATTGCTAAAAGTTGCAACAAATGAGCATCAGAGAAATGTTTGAAAGTGTTTATTTTTAAGCGTATCAAATGGCTGCATGAAGAGATATGAAATCAATACGTGTCCCACCTTCAGACTGCCATCAGAAGGTTTATTCTGTTACGATTGATTTTGTGGCTCTTGTTTTTTTGGGGTTTTTTTTTTGTTTCGTTTAACTAAACAGGTCGCAACAACTCAGCTCTTAACTGTGTCCAGTGGCAGAATTAACGTCAAAAGCTGTTTTTCAAGGCGGATCAAAGGACTGCTGAGAGCCCCGGAGAGTCTGTTTTGTGTCCGTGCGCATGGATGATACTGTCAGCAGCTTTCCTTTGGTTTCCCCTTGATAGTGGAGGAAGAAGCACTCTTTTAGCAGATATTTGAGTCAAGTCAAAGTCTCCAAAGTCCTCTGTGACTGATGTGTTATTATATATGACGTTATTACTGATGCATCAGTGTGTGAGCAGCATTTACTGTGGAAACCCCTTCAAATGGTCACCACATAAACGTCTGTGTCTCAGAGTTGTATTATGACTATTGAATCATTTGACCTCTGCCATTGAAACCTTGTGAGACGCATTCTCATCAAAGGGTTAATATGATATCAGCACACTATTGTATTGTATTGGGAGTAGTTTGTAGTTTGAATATTGTTGCTTTATACAAACACATGGATGAATATGTGTGTTTATACGTAGCACACTGTATGTGCTAATGTATGTAGATTGCATGTATGGCTGTTGATTAGCACTGCAGAGGTGTGGGAATAGGCAAACCTGTTCATTTCTGTTATAATCTTCAGCTTTAACTGCAGCGTTTAAACATATGATTACACACGGTGGTCTGACCTATCCGACATTTCTGCCGTGCTTATTATGAGATTATAGAAATGATGTTCCGGGTTGTTTTTCTAGTGTCTTTGAAGTATCAAATCTAGCTTTTTTTGTAAGATGAAAATACGTCCGCCCTTCTTTGGCTACGGTTAGCACAATGCTCAAATATTAGCAGCCTTCTCCCCCGTCTCTGAATCCTTTCACCGATTGTGCAGTGCTAACTTCCACCATCTTAAAGGGCCGTGCACGCACATCTGTATTCATAGCACAGCCAATAGGAAGCCTCTCTGAAATGAGCTGCGATCGGCCGAAGTCTCCCGTCACACGTTAGATTTTCTTCTTTTAACTATGATTATGTTTGAATGTCATATCTGTATTTGATTTTCTCACAATTATATTATATGATTCTACTCTTTGTATTTTTCTCTTCTTGCTTGGATTTCAATTTAATGTGAGACGATGCAAGGAACCACAGAGTGACACGAGACATACTCATGACCACGACACACACACAGACAGTCACACACACAAAATAAAGATGAAAGATTTTCTAAAGCCACGAGCAGCTGCAGAAGTCTAGCTTGTTTATCTAACACTTCCATTGTAATAACATAAAAGATTCATATTGGGGTATTTTTGCCCGATGATGCAAAAAAATGAAATATTGTCGTTGAGTACAACCACAACCTTGTACTTAAGTAGAGCACTTGTAAATGTCCCTGCGCTTGTTTTTGGTTTGGTAGAACTACAGCTTTTTATTTCACTGCCGGTGAGAAGAGATGAGTTAAATCACTGTGACCTTATTAGAGCCCTGCACATTTGCACTCAGTAAACAGTCCCGCATGAGGCCCCTCTCTGCATGCCTTTGCGATTGTGTGCGCCTCAGTGTGTATTGAACTGTAAAAGTGTGTGAAGCCGCTGCTGTAAACATGTTTCACTCCTCTGTGTTTTACAATTAACGTGCTCACAGAGGCCTGACCCTGCGCATACACCCCTGTTCATCCGTGTTGTGTTTGGGGCAACAGAGGTCAGGTGAAGTACACTGTGGAATCAACTTTGACCGCAAACATGCAGCTATATATACACACAAGCATCCAGAGTAGATTGGTCATTAGAAACACACTGAATAACGTTCCATAATCGCTGTCATCACAATACATCCTGTTCCGGCAATATGTTCGAGGACCGCAGAGAAAACACGGGAGTTGCTAATGGGCATTCACTAATTGGTTGAACCATCACGCAAGAAATGAACATCTAGTGGTGGGAAGTGATTAAGTTACGTTTGTCCATTTAATGCGACTTTACACGAATGCAACGCTACAATTCAGATGGATATATTTTGTATTCCACTGCATTCGCTAGGTCTTGTCTTTTGTAGACATTGTATTGGGGAAAAGTAACACATTCTACCTTCTTCCACCCTTGTGCAAGGATGTAATGAAACAATAACAGAACAGTTCTCCATAATAAAACCGCTGCTTTTGGTTCTGACTCACTGACTTTTCTTCGGAGAAACTTAATTAGAATTTTACTGTAAAGTCTGTATTGGTAGGAACTTTTGTTATATCTGTATATTTTTGATATATGTATTTATTCTTTCATAAATAATAATAATAATAATAATAATGGTTTTATGTATGTTTGTAGATTGTTCCTGCTTATTGTCATCAGTGTTCATGTGCCCAGTGCCTCCAATCAACTGTCTCCTCCTCTCCCAGCCAACATGTCCGTCTCCATGGTAACAGACTCGTACCCGTCCATCGGCTGGTCAGTGGTCTCTGTGACCCCCGCGAGTACCAATGTCACACACCGGGAGCGTGACAGCCTTCTGGCAGTGGGCGAGGTCGTGGTGCTGGCGGTCATCTTGGTGATGGCGCTGCTTGGCAACGGGCTGGTGCTGGTGGTGTTGCTAAGGCGGAGAGGACACCACAACCCGCTGCACCAGTTTATGCTCAACCTCTGTCTGGCCGACCTGGTGGTGGCGCTGTTCCAGGTAAGAAACATTTAGTCCCCACAAAGTTGTCGGTCCCCGCAAAGTTGTTGGTCCCCGCAAAGTTGTCGGTCCCCACACCGTGCCCCTTAACAGAAACACGCACACACACAAAATTGGTGGTGGTTTTACATGCTCTGGATGATTTCTAATGTCCCGGGAGATTTTCCGGTCAAATATTATCTGTGTGTTTTACCTTAAAACCGGCTGATCGGCAGCTGAAGGACGACACCATCAAGTCATGTAGATTTAGAATATTTTGTGTTGAAAAGTTGGCTACTTTCTTCTTCTTAGTATTTTCTAAATGGAATAAGTCCAGTCAGTCGCATGCATGGTAAAGCTATTTGGCTGATTTTGAAACTGGGACGGACACCGTGTGGCTCATGACATCACGGCGTGCTGCTGGTGACCTGATATTAATCAAATCTCCATTCGCTATTCTCAGATAAATTAGAATAAAAACGATTTGGAAAATAACCAGAACCCAAAATCACTGGCTCTTAACTTAATCGCAGCAGTGACTCATGCAGCTTAGATTATTTTCACCGGACATTATGACCGGAGAGATGGAAATTATGTTGGACTTCAGATTTTCAACAGACACACACGCACACACACACACACACACACACACACACACACACACACACACACACACACACACACCACATCTCACTCCACCCTTCCTCCTCCTCCTCCTCTTCCTCTCTGAGGTGCTGCCCCAGCTGGTGTGGGATGTTAAAGGTCGCTTTCCCGGCCCGGACTTCCTGTGTCGTCTGGTGAAATACCTGCAGGTCCTCGGCATGTTCGCCTCCTCATACATGATCGTAGCCATGACGATGGACCGGCACTATGCCATCTGCTGCCCCCTGCAGGCACACCGCAGCGGCGCCACCCAACGCTGGAACAACTTCATACTGCTGGCCTGGGGGCTGTCGCTGCTGCTCAGCCTGCCACAGGTAGGGTGACACGAGTCCAAACAATCCATTCTAAGTTTAGTTCCAAACAAAGAAATAGGTATGCACATTCATTTCTTCCCTAATTTTAAAGGGGTCCTATCAGGCTTTTCCTGATTTCCTGTCATATAGATCTTGTTATGATGTTGGATGTTCATGCTAAACACGACCAAAGTCTCAAATAAAGAGGTAAACGTGTTCATGAGCAGATCTGTTCAGGATGCAGACTGCTGTCAACGCCTCCTTTCAGACACTTTTCTCTACTTTCTCTGTGGTCTGACATCAAGCCTTCATGGATTTTCAATAAAGGTCATCTGCTCCAGGAAAAGCACGCCGGGCACGCCCATGAAGTACAGCTACGCACCGCTCCAGTGGGACGGGTTGCTGTGTACTTTATGTAGCTACATGCTAGCGGCAGAGAGAACTGTAATATTTGTTGCTTGCGTCGCCCATTTCTCACTAATTTGAGATCACACGCCTGCTACATGCTAATGCTAGAAATCGCGGATTTACTTAAGTCCACTGCTAGCAACACTTAGCTACATGCTAGCGGCGGTAATAAGGAACAGCTGGGACAGAGGGTGCAGCAGCCGTGACAAGAATGAGAGAAAAAATAATGTGTTTTTGAACATTAAGGCATGTAAACATGCTCTAGTAGAAACACAAAATACATGCATGAACCTGAAAGAGTAGAATAGCTCGCCTTGCACAAACAGAGTTGTTGTTTTGTTTTTTATCATTTCTTCTTATATTTTCTCAGTCTTCTATCTCTTTTTATGCACACCCCTCTCTTCACCCCTCCAGGTTTTCATCTTCTCCCGTTCAGAGGTGGCTCCGGGTGTCTACGAGTGTTGGGGCAACTTTGCTGAGTCCTGGGGCCTGAAAGCTTACGTGACCTGGATGACCCTGGCTGTCTTCATCCTCCCGGCCTTCGTCATCACTGTCTGCCAGGTAGAGAAGGACGCAGCAGGCCAGGATTTAAGAACTGAACTGCTGTGGAGTGGGGGCAGCAGCTACATTTATTTTAGACAGCAAGAAAGAAATCAACATCAGTTGAAGTGTGTTCAAATGTTCAGCGCTTAATTTGCCGTCAGACTGTTAAAAGATACGATTTTCATGTAGTTAATCGTTACGTTCCTGTCTATCACAGAGACAGTTAAAACAATGGGGATTGATCATGTGACGCACTGATGAACCACTGTCAGCAGTGGTTGGTCTGTCGGCCCACATCGTCATGGTTATGCTGCCTTCACTTGTAATCGGAAATCGTGAACTTCCAACCTCTGAGTCAGGCTTGTAGTGAGGGCAGAAGTGTAACAGGAATGTGTGTGTGTGTGTGTGTGTGTGTGTGTGTGTGTGTGTGTGTGTGTGTGTGTGTGTGTGTGTGTGTGAGTGTCTGTGTGTGTGAGTGTCTGTGTGTGTGAGTGTGTGTGTGTGTGTGTGTGTCTGTGTGTGTGTGTGTGTGTGTGTGTGTGTGAGTGTGTGTGTGTGTGTGTGTGTGTGTGAGTGCGTGTGCGTGTTTCTGTTTAACTGTAACTGACCGGTTTTGACCTGGAAGTCTGTTGAAGTCCAACATAATTTCAATCTCTCCGGTCATAATGTCCGGGAGAGGTGAATACCTAAAAAAAAACACTCGCCTGCAGTGACATCTTACCGCCAAAGAGGCCGCTAGAGACAACGCATCTCATATTTGACGGATTATTGTGTGATTCTGGTGATTTAAAAGGGTTAGAAACTAACAACGCTAACAAAAAAACTAGCTGATCGAGGAAGGGGCTGATCAGCTACTCCTGTGCTCTGCGGGGTCAAATGACTCTTTTTGTAAATGGAGTCTGGTGATGTAAACTTAAACCTAAAGCTATGAAAATATACTAAATATAACGTGCCGACCACCATCTACTGCAGATAACACACTGAACACCCATGAGAACCTCTTACAACCACACTTAAAAAAAGAACTAAACCCTTTAACGTTTAATTCTTCTTCAGGTGCGAATCTTCAAGGAGATCCACAACAATCTGTACCTGAAGTCGGAGCGCCGCCTTTCCCCCGCCTCCCTCTCACCATCCAGACGGGACAGCCAGAGAGGGGGAGGGGGAGGCAGTAGAGGGAGGTCCAGTCTCCCCCTGTACGTCTCACCACTCATCATCAACAACCCCGGGGCTGACACCAGTTTAGACGGTGGATCCATCTACCAGCACCTGCCGATGGGTCCGGTCCGGTCCAACAGCGTCACGTCCAACTGTGAACTTCACACGTTCACCACAGCGGTTCACTCAGGTGAGACCCTCACATGCCAATTCCCTTCCTCATTTCTGTCCCATGCATCCTCACCCCCCCCTCCCTCCCTCACCAGTTGAGCTGCAGCCTGACGTGTTGCCGGGCCCCGTGGCACCCTCTGCTGTCTGCTGCCCTCCTCCTCCTCCTCCGCCCAAAGTGACCCCGGGCCGCGGTGGAGAGATATCGGCGGCCATGTCGAAGACGGTGAAGATGACGCTGGTCATAGTGCTCGTCTACTCGCTGTGCTGGGCCCCGTTCTTCAGCGTCCAGCTGTGGGCCGCCTGGGACCCCGACCCTCCTCAGAACGGTGCACACACACACACACACACACACACACAAGTCTAGTTTATCATCTATATCACTTTTGTCATTTGTTCATTTGGTCCAAGTCTCAAGTCCAAAGCAATTATTGTGTGTGTGTGTGTGTGTGTGTGTTGTGTGTAGGTGCAGTGTTCACCCTGCTGATGCTGCTGGCCAGTCTGAACTCGTGCACCAACCCCTGGATCTACTCCGCCTTCTCCAGCAGCGTCTCTCTGGAGCTCCGCCTGCTGCTGCTCTGTCGCACTCACTCGCAGCGCCGCGGCTCTTTGGCAAACGAGTCCACCACCACACACACTTCAAACTACTGAACAATACACACACACACACACACACCAACTACTGAACCACACACACACACACACACCTCCAACTACTGAACAACACACACACACACACACACACACACACACACACACACACAGGGTCAAGGAGGGGGACATAAAGTCTGCGTCTTGTCCACTCTGTAGTTTGCAGCATGATCTAGAGGGCTTACTTTTCCACAGTTGCTGTTTAAAGAAAAGCTTTTGACATTTGGGGGGAAAAAAAACACTTTCTTTTGCTTCTGATCCAGAAATGATCCAAACCAAACCCACCAATGAAACCACAAGTTTTCATTTGGAAACTTTTTTAAATTTATTTCCCACAATGTCAAACTTTAACTTAAAGTACAACGGGTAGTTTAGAGACAAACTGCTGCAACACGTTTGATAAAGTGTCGTAAACGCACGTGTTGGGGTGATTCTTTTAATGCTGACTTAAAACTCTGAGACACAACAATGAGATTTGTTTAAAAAAATGTTTATTCATTCTCTCAACAGTCATGAAAACACTTCATACATACATAAGAACAACTGGCACCACTAGAAAAAAATTTAAAAAAAACATTTTTCAAAAGTTAACACACTGATTTGTTGTAGTACGTTTGTGCTGTGGCCACGTAGTCGTACAGTCGTACAGTCGTACTACTTAAAAAAACAAAACTGCAGCGGAAACGTGAATTTTAATGCAATGGTTAAGACGTGCTCTTTCAAAGTGTCACATTTCCTTCTCAAATGCTTTTATCAAAAGGCAAAATAACGATTATTTACCCATAATAATGAAGGAAAAATCTGGGTTTAGAGTAGTTTATTACAGTGGGAGGCTACGGAAGCCCAGAGAGGCAAGTTCAAAATATTTATTCATTCAGTTTGATCTAAACGCTTTTCTCCCCTGGGATTAGGAATTTAAAAAAAGTTTTTTAACCTTTTATTTCGCGGATATAGTCCAAAATGTTGAGAATAAAGTCAGAAGGCATGAGAACAAAAAATAATCGGAGGAAGTTTTTACCTTTTCTTTGGTTTCAAGAATGATGTCAAAATGCTGCGCCTGAAATGTGGAGTGCAAAGTTTCAGTGTCGAGAATAAAGTTTCAGTGTCGAGAATAAAGTTTAAATGTCGAGAATAAAGTTTAAATGTCGAGAATAAAGTTTAAATGTCGAGAATAAAGTTTAAATGTCGAGAATAAAGTTTAAATGTCGAGAATAAAGTTTCAGTGTCGAGAATAAAGTTTAAATGTCGAGAATAAAGTTTAAATGTCGAGAATAAAGTTTAAATGTCGAGAATAAAGTTTAAATGTCGAGAATAAAGTTTAAATGTCGAGAATAAAGTTTAAATGTCGAGAATAAAGTTTAAATGTCGAGAATAAAGTTTAAATGTCGAGAATAAAGTTTAAATGTCGAGAATAAAGTTTAAATGTCGAGAATAAAGTTTAAATGTCGAGAATAAAGTTTCAGTGTCGAGAATAAAGTTTCAGTGTCGAGAATAAAGTTTAAATGTCGAGAATAAAGTTTAAATGTCGAGAATAAAGTTTAAATGTCGAGAATAAAGTTTAAATGTCGAGAATAAAGTTTAAATGTCGAGAATAAAGTTTAAATGTCGAGAATAAAGTTTCAGTGTCGAGAATAAAGTTTAAATGTCGAGAATAAAGTTTAAATGTCGAGAATAAAGTTTAAATGTTGAGAATAAAGTTTAAATGTCGAGAATAAAGTTTAAATGTCGAGAATAAAGTTTAAATGTCGAGAATAAAGTTTAAATGTCGAGAATAAAGTTTAAATGTTGAGAATAAAGTTTCAGTGTCGAGAATAAAGTTTAAATGTCGAGAATAAAGTTTAAATGTCGAGAATAAAGTTTAAATGTCGAGAATAAAGTTTCAGTGTCGAGAATAAAGTTTAAATGTCGAGAATAAAGTTTAAATGTCGAGAATAAAGTTTAAATGTCGAGAATAAAGTTTAAATGTCGAGAATAAAGTTTCAGTGTCGAGAATAAAGTTTAAATGTCGAGAATAAAGTTTAAATGTCGAGAATAAAGTTTAAATGTCGAGAATAAAGTTTAAATGTCGAGAATAAAGTTTCAGTGTCAAGAATAAAGTTTAAATGTCGAGAATAAAGTTTAAATGTCGAGAATAAAGTTTAAATGTCGAGAATAAAGTTTAAATGTCAAGAATAAAGTTTAAATGTCGAGAATAAAGTTTAAATGTCGAGAATAAAGTTTAAATGTCGAGAATAAAGTTTAAATGTCGAGAATAAAGTTTCCGTGTCGAGAATAAAGTTTAAATGTCGAGAATAAAGTTTCAGTGTCGAGAATAAAGTTTCAGTGTCGAGAATAAAGTTTAAATGTCGAGAATAAAGTTTAAATGTCGAGAATAAAGTTTAAATGTCGAGAATAAAGTTTAAATGTCGAGAATAAAGTTTAAATGTCGAGAATAAAGTTAAAACTTTGACGTTTCGACTTTATTTCTGAAAGCAAAATAACGACATGGCTGAAGATGCTTGGCGCTCCTCCCCAGCTTCAACCTGGCGCCCAAATACAAAGAAAAGAAGATGGCGACGGCTAAAACGCCAATCTCCTTGTTTCAAAACGCTAGTCCACAAACATCAGTCATCTCTATTACACAGTCGATGAGTCCAACTTGTTCTCACAGATTAATAAAACAAACTTCACTTTTTTATAATCCCGGGGGAGAAACATATTTCGATCAGACTTAGAAAAAAACGGATCTCCTTTGCCTCTCCGGGCTTCCGTATAAGCCCGTCCACTGACATGACAACACATTTGTTGTAGAGCGGTGGAGACTTAAAAGTAGAAGCACCAGACTTCTGTCATAATAAAACATGTTTGGACAACAACTCACACTTTGAAATGAAAACATTTGGTCAGTGAATGTACCAAGAACCTCTTTCAAACAAACAAAACAGGACGCGTGCCGTGTGAACGTACACCCTATTTCCACCCTTTTCACATACGTTCCCACTTAAATGTAAAGGGAACAAAAGAAGTTGTGCTCCATTACAGAAACACACCTTTCATTTGAACAATTGTCTTCAGAGTATAAAGGATAAAAGTGGTCTGACTGTCAACAAACCCAACAAATGAAGAGATCAAAACCCGCCTTCGTTTGTTCGTTTTGTTAAATTTCCAAAGAAACAGTTGACGTTAGTTTCTAGCACACGCTGCTCAGACTGGAGTAAAATAGTGCCTTTGGTGGGGGACTATTTTCTGCAGCGGATGAATCCACATTACAGAACAGTGTATGCGGAGAGTCAAAATAATAAGATATATATAATAAAACACATCAGGCTTTGGATTCAGAGACACTGCTTTGATTTGTGGGATTTGTTGACGAATGGGAACTATGACCGTGCTTTATGGTATTTTTATGAAGCTCAGGGTAGAAATTATTACCACTTCAGGAAACCATCCAAATCTTTAAAGTTCGTGTTAAAAAATATTTAAAAAAATGTCAACCGTCCTTCAAAATGACATTTGTTCATTGTTTTTTAAAGAAAGAAAATCCACAAAGCAACATTTAGAATGCAACACTAAAGTTAAAAACATTTAGTAACAAACAGTGAATGGTTTAAAGGTACAATATGTAACAATTCTGCATTCAAATGTCTAAAAACAACTAGACCCATGTTGTTATGTTATATAGTGTGTGTAGTCGAGTTCTTTCATTAATACTGAATGTTCAAACCACAACATTTTATAAAGCCACACTTTTTGATCTTGGCCTTTTTAACTTTAGATATTTGAACTGGAGGAAGCATTTTAGTCACTGGACGTCTGGATCTCAAGTCACCAGAGAGACGAGCTGAGCAAACGTTATCGGCAGTGTGGGAGAAACAGATTTCACTGCTTTTAATCAGCAGAGAGGAGGAGACCTCTGCGGATAATAGGGCTCCTGGTAAAGACCTCCTGAACGTCTGGATCTCAAGTCACCAGAGAGACGAGCTGAGCAAACGTTAGCGGGCAGCTCGCCTCTCAGCCCCTCCGCTGAAGAAACGCTGATCTTTTTAAAACTTGCTGATGAACACTGAAGGACTCCTAACCGGGACAAGATGACTGACATGAAGACAACAACTCCCATGATCCCACGCTCCGTCTGGACTTTTTTGTTGCTCTTGTTCTGACTGAGAGACTCTCTTAGTGGCAGAAAAAAGACATATTGTACGTTTTAAAACCTACATTTATTTCCCCCAGAAGAGAGGAAGAGGAACGCTTATTCAGGCTGAAGAAGAGGAGGAGGTCTCACGTCTTCTGTTCCCTTTAACCCACAATAAGGCTCCGTTCACACCGCATTCCTGTCTTACTGCAGGAATCTGATGTTTTGTTTGTCTGGTCACATTACGTTTTTCAATGTGACCCGTCTACAGATTGCTGTGTGAACAGCTCACGCTCCTGAAGTGATGCGTATGTGCAGTTGATCATTGATGACATCACACCACAACAGTGTTAACGGAAGGGAACATGGCAACGGCAGCCGGCCCTTCAAGTCTAACTGGTGTCCCCCCCAGATACTAATGAGGTCTAAACCCTCACTCTCCCTACACTGTCCGCCTGCTTCACTGCTGTCCTCCATGTTTGTTTTGATTCTGTTCCTGGCTCCCTCCCGTGGCACACCTTTTTTTTCAGTCAACTTTATTTGTCATTCATTTACAAAACAGTGCAGCGTGGTTCAGAATGAGGTCAAAGTCACATTAAATGTGACCTAAAAGAAACCTGATACGTATCTGATTCAGTAGCACATTTAAAAATGTCCTGATTCTGATTCAGAAATGTCAGATTCAATGGGAGCTGTTCTGTTCACACTGTCAAAAGCAAATCAGATATGGGTCACCTATGAGAGGGAAAATCAGATTCAGCGCATTTGGAACTGCAGTGTGAACGGAGCCAAAGTCCGTAGCCATTCACTAATCAAAGCATGATTAATCACAAACTTCAAACTGAAAACATTGTGATCTGATATGACACATTCTGGACAGTTCAGACAAACTGTGACACGTGTTTGATACTGCTGCGGCTGAAGTTCAAAACAAATGAAATGATGAAACCTGGCTACAGTTGAAACTGTCTGCTGACACACACACACGCACACACACACACACACACTTTTCCTCTCATACAAAATCCATTCAAAAGATTACTTGTTGTCAGATTGTCATTAAAACAGTGAGCTAAAATAGATTCTTCTTTTAAAAATCACAAAGGTTTGTTGATATTACTGCAAAATACAATAAGCTATTCACAATTTAAAAGCAACACCATGGGGCACTGCATGTCCTACGATCCAAAATGATGGGAAAAAAATAGGATTGTGTGTGCCCACCACACACACACACCCAGGAAAAAGCCATCGATCTGGTACAATCGCAGCCTCTAATCCCCCACACACATTTAAAAACAAAACAAAAAACAAAAACAGCGTGTGGTGACATGTAATACTGCGAGTGCTGGTTTACACAGCAGGTAAACCTGTGGGGTGCAACTGTGTGAGCGTTTTTTGTTCAAATGTGTCTTCATCAATGCGGCGGTGCGCGATGAGCTGCGCTGGTTGGAGTGCGTGACACAATTACACACACACCACAGTCGTGTACAAGCACACGGTGAAGACTGCCTCCCACACGGCAAGATTCCTACATTAGTTTTCCTTACTTTCCTACTATCTCTGTACAATCTAAAGGTATGTTTGTGCTTTACAGCCAAACTACACAGGGACCAGAGCGGAGTGTGTGGAGGTGAGGTTTGTACGTGGCTGCTGTTTTAAGTCAGTTGATTCTGCAGGTTTGGAAGCTCACATTGTGTCTTTACCATTTAAATCAGACTGAACTTGTTTTTTACTCAGTTCTACGTCGTTTTTACCTGTTGGAGTAGACGATTCTCATCGACAGGTTCCTATGATAGCTTAGGAAATATGACATTCAAATGGACTCTCTTCATCAATTCAAATCACAACTTGAAACGCATGTTTACACTAGCAAACTAGACATCACTTTCACATCTACCTGGACTTTATTCACTTCAATGTTTTTAACTAGCTGAACACCTTGATTTAACTATTGATAAATTTGTTGTTTTGCTTTTATTTATGCCCTTTAATTAATGCTTTGTAAGGTGTCCTCGAGTGCGGTGCCAACAATGAACATGTTTTGTTATTATTATTATTATTAATATTATTATTCTCTCCCTATGCAGAGTTTAACGCTCTTATACTACGTCGCCACATTTCCTTCTTTGCTCTGGATGTAATTCGTACGCAGCCCATGTATTTTGGCCGTTACGTCTTCGACTAAGTTAAAAATGTTACTTCTACTCGTGGTTACGATTCGTTTCCCCCATTTTTTTTAAATTTTTTTTCAGAAGTACATTTAAAAAAAAATCAAAAAAACTTGAAAATGTCACAACTAACTTGAGAACAAATAGATGTACTGTTTCTACAGTAATGTGAACGTGTCCTTTTAATTCATGTCCAGCCCTTGAAGACATCTCTGACTACAGTCGGACACATAATCGAGCATTTTTTACTGTGTCAGTTTAGAGATATTCCAAAGTCAAAGTCCCGTATTTGTACTTTGAAATAGCTACATTTCTAAATACTTGGTTATATGAAAACACATTGCTCCATAATTCCGGAGCATGACTGATATATTTGACTTCAGGACATCTCTGACTAAATAATCAAAGTCTTTTTCTTCATCAATTTAGAAAAGTAAAAGTCTCTAGAAGTATAGTTCAACTTTGGACCCATGGTCTAGTGTTAAAAAAGTAACAACAAAAAAATCAAATCGCAATACTTAGAAAAGCATATCATCCCAGGCCTACAATCAGAGCAACGACACGAGCCGTTCAAGTGCTTGGTTCCTTATGAAGCAGGAGAAAAATGGCCGCCGGTTCTTAGACCTTCCCTATTAACAACTAAAGGTCACACTAAAGTGTGTTTCTGAAAGCATCTCAGGGGAGAAATAGGGAAGACAGTAACAGAATCATGATTCATATTTGATCAGCACTGGCTTGTTTGAGTTTTGTGAGCCTTGTAATCTGCACTGGACAGAGAACGCCATTTACGTCCCCCAGGATCTGGAAATCTGTCTGAAAGGGAGAGGGGCCAGACGTACCTGACAGTCTGTGAGGGGAGAAAAGTACAGTATTTTTCTAAGTACTGTAACTGTTTAACTCGAGGTTGAGTGTGTGTGTGTGTGTGTGTGTGTGTGTGTGTGTGTGTGTGTGTGTGTGTGTGTGTGTGTGTGTGTGTGTGTGTGTGTGTGTGTGTGTGTGTGTGTGTGTGTGTGTGTGTGTGTGTGTGTGTGTGTGTGTGTGTGTGGTTCTGAACCTTTTACGGCAAGACCCTGAGAGTAAAGTCTTAGTGAAGTGGATTTTTATGGCACAGTCATTCTGTCAGTTGTGCGTCTATCTGGTGTTTGTTCAATATATGAGCAGTGTTTGTGTTTGTGCTCCTGGACTCGAGTTTACCGAAGGCACGTCTAAAACCAAAAAAACAGAGGTCTTGACGCGGTGAGAATCTGCTCGACGAGCTTCACTTCACAGCAGCAGGTCTCAGGTTTTAAAGATACGTTTCTATGGCTTCTCTATAATGGCGGCGGTGTGTGGTCGCTGCAACTCTCGTGTGTGTTTCTGTGAACTGTGCGCATCCTTCTTCTAGTCCTATTTTTACATTTTCTACACTGTGTCCTCGTCCATCTTGGCGATGTCCTCCAGTGAGACGGCGGCTGGTACGTTGTTCGCCTCCGCCTCCTCCTCGTTTGATTTTGACGGAGAGGGAGGCGCCAACATGGCGGTGCGCTCCTCCTTGGGCTCCTCCTTTTCTCTTCTCTCCTGCTCTTTCTTCTCGCGCGCCAACAGGCGGTAGTTGATGCTCATTCCAATGAAGAGGATCACACTCGCGACTATGAGGATGATGCCAGAGGAGATGTAGGTGTAGTCATAGTGGTTGTAGTAGTTATAGAAACTCCCTGCAGATGGACAAAAGAGAGAGGACTCAGATTTAACACTGAACGTTCATTTGGACATTAGCATCGTCTTGCTGTTGTCATTTTAAAATTTGACTGAAAACTCGGGGGTGGGAATCTCTAGGGGGCGACAGTGCGATGAGAAAACGATTATGGATGCATCTTGATTTTTTATTTCCTTACATGATTTTGTTTTTTCTCACTGCCTGACTACCTGCTATTTTTCAAAACATGGCGTATTTGTTAAGATCCATAAATAGATCAAACAAACTTGTAGTTTAGTTAAACACAACTTGCATTAAAGTGAAATTCTGGTGTAAAATCATACGAAGGGTCTTTTTAGACAAATACACTCATCAAATAAGCCATCGAGACAATTTTTTTTGCGTAACAAGATTTTCTGGAGAGTCGCTAACAGCCTGTCACGGCTAACACAGGCAGTACGGTGAAGGCATTAAAACGTCTTTTTTAACCATTAATACAAAATCTCAAAATAACAGCAAACCTCTGCAGCAGCATGAGAAGAGTCCTGACACAGAAATCAAAGCACCAACAACGTAGTTAGTGAATCCAGAGTTTATTAAAAGAGTGTTTTGAAAGATCAGTACCAGCTGCTCCATTCAAGTCAATTACCAAATACAATCCAAAAGGAAGGAGCCCACTGATGATTTATTCCAGCAAAACACGTAAACGTTGGGGTTTGCTGCAGACACGGTAATCCCTCTGCCTAAGCGTCTCCATCGGCGTCTCAATGTCCAGATTAAAACAATAAGCCACTGGTTTATCAGAGCACGGTCTTCGTACCTCAATGGCAGCCTATGAAAAGTTTCATTTTTGTTTAACAGCCGGGAAAGATACAAACACAAACCATTCTGTATCTCTTCACTTCAAGTTGCAGGCTAGTAGCTTTAGCCGTGCCTGCACTCACTGTGCGTCTTCCGGCAACACACGCCCCTGACCCCTGACCCCTGAGATCTGCGTAATGTTTCGGTGCTGCAGGGAAAGCTCTGTGGGACATTTCTAAACCTTTTACCGTTTATTATTAACTTATATTTCACCGAGTTTCTCTGGACCACATCATCAGTGGGCTCCTTCCCTTTGGATTGTACTCGGTAATGGACTTGAATGGAGCAGCTGGTACCGGTCGAGTAGGTAAGTCTTTCAAAACACTCTCAATAAACTCTGGGTTCACATACTGCTTTGTTGGTGCTTTGTTTTATGTGAAGGGACTCTTCTCATGTTTCTGCAGAGGTTTGGTGTTATTTGGAGCAGTGTTAGTGGTTAAAAAATAGTTTATCCTATACTACTACTTATACTAGTTTATAATAGTTTATACAGGAAAAAAATTCTCTCGATGGCTTATTTGATCACCCAATTTGTCTCAAAAGACGGATGATTTTACACCAGAATTTTTCTTTAAGGGCCGTCCACACCAATAACTATGACTTTAAAGATAACTATAACAGTAACGATGTGAAAAAACACTCCAGCTGTGTCGGAGCCCCAGGGGTTCCTCGTCTTCTGCATTATTGAGTTTCCTAAATGCATCAAATAAGCTTCGACAAAAGAGGTGGTCAGAAACGTATGATACCACATTTACAAAGATTGTATTTTGATTGACAGCGGGCCTGACGTCACAGCTTAAAGACAGGATAACCACAGTGACAAACATCATCATTGGGATGACTTTCAGAGTGAGTGGATGAACCATGGAAACACTGAAAGTCAATCAAAATCAATCTAAATTTACAGGGCGTCACACTTAAACTCTATATAATAACAAAAAAGTGTAATTAACTGTGGAACCGCACTGAGCTGGTTTAAGTCATATCAGATAGATATCAGTTTGTACATGTTAATGACAAATCCTCCATGCACACTAAAGTCAGTCACGGAGTCCCACAGGGTTCTGTCCTTGGACCGATTATATTCACCTTATATAAACTTCCCTTAGGAAATATTATAAGGAAGCACTTTCATTGCTATGCTGATGATACACTATTATATTTGTCGATCAAACCAAAAGAAACCGATCAGTTAGATAAACTTCAAATGTGCATTAAGGAAATAAAAAGCTGGCTGACCTGCAATTTTCTGATGTTAAACTCAGATAAAACTGAAGTCATTGTACTTGGCCCCAAAGGCCTCCGAAATTCAATAGCTAAAGACATTGTTACCCTGGATGATGTAGTGTTGTCCTCCAGCACCACAGTAAGGAATCTGGGTGTTATTTTTGATCAGGATATGTCCTTCGATTCTCACATAAAACTAACAACAAGGAATGCATATTTTCACTTGCGTTATATTGCGAAAATTAGGAACATTGTGTCTCAGAAAGATGCAGAAAAACTAGTCCATGCATTTGTTACTTCTAGGCTGGACTACTGCAACTCCTTATTATCAGGCTGCTCCAATAAGTCTGTTAAGAGTCTCCAGTTGGTCCAAAATGCTGCAGCTCGTGTACAAACTAAAACAAATCGAAGAGAACATATTTATCCTGTATTAGCTTCTTTGCACTGGCTACCTGTAAAATCTAGAATAGATTTTAAAATCCTTCTCCTTACCTACAAAGCTCTTATTGGTCAGGCTCCAGGCTCGTATCTTAAAGAGCTTCTCTCTGTCTGTACCATTCATGTCTCATCAATGCATGTTACTAATTCAGCTTCTTCCCCGGAGTTGTTTGTGCTATGTCGTCTCGCAGGTCTCTGCTGATCGTGGTGGTGCCTGCTGCAGTCATCCTGAGACCCCCGCCTGTTACGATGAAATGATTATTCCCCCCCCCACTGAAAACTAGGGATGAACCTTTTTCTCTCGTGATACTGATCCCAAAATGAAAACTCAAGGTATCTCCAGGTACTGACTCTGACCGATAATAAAGTTTGTGTTAAGCCGATCCTGATCCAACGGCTCAAAGCATCAACTGTCTTTATTGTGGGTGTTAAAGTGAAAGAAAAAGAGTTTATGCTGTCTGAATACACACACCCTTTCCACCCCTCGCCCAAGAAACAACCCTCCCTTTTTTCTGTGATGCATGCTGGGTGTCTTACCTGTTAGCGGCGGGCCCAACAGCACCGGCCCGCACTCCACTATAGTGACCAAACCCACAGCTGAGGAGAACCTCTGAGCTCCCACCAGATCCATCAGGGTCTCGAACAACACTGAACTCAGCCAGCCGAAAGCAAAACCAAAGAAGATGGCGTACACCACAAATCCAGTGTAGTCCACTGACAGCGGCGCCAGCACGTGACACACTCCGTTGTAGAGGACGGCAGCGGCGAAGAAGTACTGCACCCTTGGCCGGACCCATTTGGTGTTGGCCAGCATGCCCATGGACGGCCGGGCAAACATATCGACGAACGCCAGCACCGACAGCAGGAAAGCTGCCCTTTCCTTGCTGATGTCTTTACTCTTGGCGTAATTAGAGAGGAAGACGAGCGGAGCGAAGAGGCCAAAGAACATGACGACGTTGCCCATCAGGTAGAGAAGGAAGCCGCGGTGTTTGAACAGCGTCAGGTCGATGAAGGAGTTGATGGTCTGCAGGACTGTCTTCTTGGGCTGCGGCTCAACTGAATCCACTGCCTTGACCTCGCCCGCCTCCGAGTCAGGTTTGGCCGTCTGGTGTTTGGGTCCGATGGGACGCATGAGGGAGCCGGCCACGCAGCAGTTGAGCAGAAGACCTCCCAAGATGAGGAAGCTGCCTCGCCACCCGAACGCATCGTACAGCCAGGAGTTAAGAGGAGCCAGGGTGGACAGAAACACAGGGCTGCCTGCCATAGCGATGCCGTTGGCGATGGGACGGCGCTTGTAGAAGTATTTGCCGATCATTGTGAGAGCTGGATTCAAGTTGAACGCCAAGCCCAAACCTGGAGAGAGGAAAAACAACAATAAAAAAGGAGCGTTACAAAAGAGACATTTCATTTATTTTTACCACAAAGTTTATTTTGTTTGGATATGTGGGAAATAATATAAAGAGAAAGCAAAGTATAGCAGAACAGAAAAGCACAATTGGATGTAAATAAATCCACCCAGTTGCATCACATTTCATGGGAATTCACAAGACCCATTTAACTTTTGAACGTTACGCAACTCTGCACATTACTGATCAATGGACTATAAAGCTTAAAGAAACCACCCTGTTGAACTGAATGACAAACAAAATACATGTAGCACAAACACCACAAAGTGATCACATGACCAGTAAAACTCGACTGGTTCGATGTGGATAAACCACTGACCTCCCACCACTCCTATGCAGAAGTACAGCTGCTCCACAGTGTTGCAGAAGGAGGCTGCGACAAGTCCGGTCCCCGCCAGACAGCCACCGACTAAGATGATTGGTCGACTGCCATATTTGTTCACGAGGATGCTGCTGATTGGACCTAGAGAGAAAGAAGAGAAAAGATATTATATAAAACAGACACATTAAAGTGAAAAAGCCTAAAGCAGTGTAGTGTTGAATTTTAATAATTAATCAATTAGATAATCAACAACTCTTCTGACATTTTTGCATAAAAAAAATAACCTTGAGGTTTTAGTGCTTTTCTTAGTTATAAATCAAGTGAATGTGTTAACAATGTTTACAATTTCCTGACATTGTTTAGACTAAATTAATTAATTAATCTGAAAACACTCAACTGATGAAAAAAAAAGAGTAAAAAATACATTTGCTAGTTTCAGTTTTGCCGTTTTTGTGTCTTATGTGATAAAAAAAAAGTAATATCTCTTGAAGTGGTCAAAACAAGACACTTGGGTTAAGGGAGACTGTACCTTTAAATTTATCGACCAAACAATCAGTTAATCTGTAGATAAATAATAAATTCTTGCAGCTCTATGCACATTGACATGTTATGCAATTGTGCTTACTCTGGCTTGCCATTTCAATGTTTGACCAACAGGTGGTGCTATGGTGGCAAAAATAAAAAAGGGACAATGACTGATTGTGTAATAGTGGGCTGGTTGCATGGATGTTAGATGGAGGCAGAAGGGAGGACAGGAGGAGGGAGCCAGGCAGTGCAGGGTTTTGCATGGCACATGTTGGAGTGAAAGTTAATTTAGGAGAGGATATCAAATGTAAGGAGGGAGAGAGAGAGAAGAAAGATAAGATCAAAAATCCAAATTCCTACTTTAACAGAAATACAGAGAAAAATGTAAAATTCAGAACTGATTCATTCTCCTTGACTGAACACAGCACATCCTGCACATCCCAAATGTTCACAAAAACAGCCCAGTCTGCATCAGAATCACGTCCTCTGACCCCTCACGCAGGTGTTACTTGTTCTCTAACTCAATTTGGCCAGTGCTGAAATTAAATCCATCAGCGTGTGTACATATGTTTTAAACAGAGTATGTGTGTGGACCCTACAGTAGATAGAGAGAGAAGAAGAAAACCATTCCCCTGACCCCTGAATCGTCTAAAGCAGTCTGGAACACCGGCCAAACAGATGTGGTATCGTTTCAGTCAGTGAGCAGAAAGGAAAGCCCTCCTCTGTGCCAGGACTGAGGTTCAAGAGGAGAGAAAATGAGAGCAGCAGATGCAGATGCTGCAATTAAAAACGATCTCTTCACCAAGTAATAGAAAAAACATTTTGCCAAAAACCGCGGCATCACCTGTGACTACCGGCTGAAATGAGCTACACTTTTGTTGTTGTTTGCGCTGCTCTAACATGTGATGGAAGTCGTGGATGCTCATGTGGTGAGAAACCTTTTCAGTCCTCGCTGCTCCATCGAGCTCTCGCTGTATTTATATTGGTTCCATCCAAAACTTTGCACAATGGAAACACAAATGTGTAACGACGAGAACTGAACGGCTTGGTGGAAACGAGGCTTTTGACTAATGTAATGCTCTTCCTGCCTATGCCAAGATGCTGTTACCTTGTTAGAGTAACAAAGACGACTCCCTCGTAAGGTTCTCAGGACACCAGAATTAAAGTCTGATAAGATACCTTTATTAAAAAAAGGGATATTTAATACCTCTGTAGATAACACAGCAAAAAGAAACACAATTCCTTGTCCCCTGCACATAGTGCTGGTACAGAAAAAGTTTTAAAGTATTGATATTTTTAACAAACTCATCAGGCTTTGAGTGAGTTTGCTCCAGAATATATTGGTGAGGGGCGGCCGGTGGCACAGTGGTTAGAGCAGTTGCCCCATGTAAAGAGGCTGAAGGTCCTCGATGCAGCGGACACGGGTTCGACCTCTGCTGCATGTCTCCCGCCCCCCTCTCTCTCTCACCCCATTTCATGTCTGTCCTATGTCATAAAAGGCTTGAAAACTGCCAAAACATAATAAAAATTAAAAAAAAAACAATAATATAGCCAATAATAGCAGTAAACAAATAAGCAAAATAAAATACATGTAAATAAATGTTGGAAAAGGAGTAGGAACAAGCACTTTGCTCGTCTAGTCTTACCCTTATTCCATACCAATCCAATCATCCAAACATCAGCAATATAAACTAACTCTCCACCCGTGTCCATCCTACAACTAAAACCATATATTTCTCCTTTATACATAATAGCGCTAACCAAGACTGTGAAAAGAAAAACAACATCACCAACAGTTCACTTTACGTTTCCCTTCCTCCTTTCTATACCTCACAAACATATCTTTTTAAACTGTCGGATATTTTTATTTGAGTTATAAACCCCCCACACGGTCAGAGCAGTTTTTGAATGTTGCCAGAAAGTAAATCATTCCTTGCTTTGGACATTTTTTGTGCCGTCTTAAATTCCACCAGCTCCCCACCAGTGAACAATACAGAGTGTGCAGCGCTTTTCGATGCATCACGTATCTTTGATTTTCCAGTAGATTTTCACTACATTGCCAAAGCAAGTATGAAATAAATACTTAAAAATGTATGTAAACACCCCGTTGAATTTAACTGAAGAGAATAGGGGAGAGAAGAAGAAGAAGAAGAAGAAGAAGAAGAAGAAGGTAGAAGAGAAGGTAGAAGGTAGAAGTAGAAGGTAGAAGGAGAAGGAGAGAGTGGAGGCGTTTCACGTGCCTCAGCCTGCGTGCCAGCCTCACTATGAATGGGCCTCACATGGACTCAGACTTACACTCTGGATGTGAATACAAAGTAAAGGCTGCTGAATCTGTACAGCAGCTCTGTACATAACAGGGCATAAAGTGGACGACAGAGACACATAAAGAGGCATAACTACTGAATATCATGTGGAGAGAGCTGAAACACTCGGTCCATTCATGCGTTAGTCACTCTGCAATTATTTGGATAATCAAGTCGTTGGGTTAGTGGAAAAATGTCAAACATTTTCTGTTTTCAGCCTCTCAAATGAGAGAATCTTCTGCATCTTTTTGTTTGATATATCACTGTAAACTTGTGTTTGGGACTTTTGAAGATCTTTTTCAAAATGTTCTTAATAATCATCTTAAAAAGAATCAGCATTTTCAGAAATCTGGTTTCTTGCAAAGAGTTAGATGATAAGAATTTTGAATTGAGATTGATACGCCTCACTGTTTGTCTGTACGATAAATATCAGGCTGGAGCCAAGACATGGTTAGCTTAGCATATAGACAGGAAACAGGGGACACCAGCTAGCATTACTAAAGAAAATACAAATTAATATGTAATATCTTGTTGGTTTCATCCATTCAAAAAATATTCAAGTGTAAAAGAAACAAGTTGTGGTTTTACAGGAGGTCATTGTTACTGCTCTGATCCAAGAAATAGTCCAGAAAGTCACTCAGAGTGAAAGCACAACTCGTTGTTTTTGTATGGATTAAACAGACAAGCTTTACAGGAGCTGGTTTTTGTTTCACTTTTGGACAGAACCTACTTATCAAAATGTCAAACTCATTTTTATTCAGTAAATCAGTATAATAATAATAAAGAAAATCTGTTTGAACTATGAGCGACAGAAGCTGGGGAAACTGAGGTAGTGGACATGGAGGGGTGCACCGAAATAAAAGTTATAAAATATGAATGATCGCTGACTCATTCTTATATCTCGTCCACGGTGCTCTCAGCTCCGTTTCGTCCCAACCAGCAGAGGCCCACCACACACACGCCACGGTTGCTTTGCCCTTGAAACTTGCCAGCTGACCGCGGTGGCCAGGGGCAGCTCTGGATGCGTGATATCACTCACAGACTCTCTTCTTTCTGTGGTGTATCTGTCACTCAGGGTCTGACCAGCTGGCACAAAGCCCATCTTGGTGGGCTGGCGTGTTCGGGGGGTGGTGGGTTTCCATGTTGCGGTCAAGCAGGAGATAAAAGAGGCGAGCACAGAGGTTAACGCTCCACCAGAACCCACGTCTTACACACCAGAGTACAGCATGAATCTGGGCTTGTACGGAGCTTTGCCGTGAACAAAAGTGAACCTGTACAAGGACAGGAATGAATCTGCATCCACTCAACACTCACGCACACAGAAACAAATCAGTAGTGACAGTCTTTGTTGCTGTCTGGCAAAACACAAAGAGGGCAGTGAGTAGTGTTCTCAGGGATATTATATAAACGATTTGTTCTCTCCCCCCTCCCTCCATCACTTGCTCCGTTTCTCTCAGTGAAAGAAAAGAACAACACTGAGTGGAGGAAAGAAAAGACTCGTCCTCAGCTTTACCCTGACACAGCATCCACAAGTGAGTTTAAAAAAAACTCATGTCGAGAGAGGACCCAGCAGTGACCAGCTGTCTAATTTTAGCAGAGATGCTTTTTGCTTTTGACGACAGACGACCTGCTTGAGCAGCGTGTGTGCGTCACCGGACCTGTTGCTTTTTTAAATGAAAAAAAGACCTAGACACACAAAACATATATTATATATATAACCTGTACAATGCTGGTACAGAACTATAACAGTTCCTCTGAGGTGCACCTGAATGCACCATGAAGTGCTGTCAGAGCCCACGCACTTTACTGCTCGTTGTTTGTTTACATGACTTACGGGAGGGCTAAATCTTTCCATACCGGTGGCTTCAGGGAAGCAGGAGGAGGATGGCAGCGGCCATGGTGTCTGGAGAAGTGCAAGCCCCTGCAGATTACTGGTAAGCTAATGTTAGCTGCATGCTACCACCGGTAAGCTACACTGTGCACTCTCTATATCATAGAATGTAAAACTAAAAACAGAAATTGTATCGCTTTAAACACGAGGTATCACATCTTTGCAACCTTAGTGGAACATCAAGAGATTGGGGGTCTCTCCTATTTTTACCGCAACACGTTCACAGCAAAAAGAGAAATGACCTTTTTGACATAACAGCGCTTTCACGAAGCGTTTGAATGTGTGTGTGTGTATATGTGGAACATGTCACAGACATGAAAACATGTAGATATTTATTTGCTATTTAACCAATTCTGTTTCTTTTCTGTGGACAGAATCTCAACCTTTTCTGTCTGAAACAGATATAAATGACATTTATAATGAAATAAAACAAAACGCTATATTATTTATGGCTATTATCGAAGGCAAACTCAACGTAGAAAGGCAGGCTGTGCCACAGCAGCAAGCTTATCTATACAAGGCCTGCTCATTTCACTACGAAAGCCTAAATAAATGTGTTGTTGAAGCTTACAGATAGAGCCCAGATAAAACCAGAGGAGCCTTGGAGGAATTGCGAGTGTGAAGTGAGTCTTTATTTCTTAAACACACTCGGAGTCAGCTGGTGCACAGGGAATGAAGCTGTTTATCAGGAGCATATGGGCAACTTGTTCCACACATTCAGTGCATATGTACCGGATTCAGTGAGGACAGAGAGTGTCAATGCAGAGAGCAGACGTTTACTTGCTGTCAGGAAACTGTGTTATTGTGAAACGTGTTGACTGTATTCTATATAACAATCTCCCTGTCTTTGCTCATTTCATTCAGCCTTTCATTGCAGAGAAAATGCTCACATTCAGTGGCAAACTGAAGGGTAAGAGGGAGAGCATCAGCTGGTGATGAGTCAGGCTGACCAAAAACAAAAGAGGAGCAGGAGAAGCAGCTGATTGGATTCGCCCCAGCAGTTAAATGCATCATCACTTTACTCAAAGCACACAACATCCATCCATCCATCCGGACTGAACCTTTTAAAGGATTTGTTTGACATATGTTCAATAATTTTCTTGCAGAGCTGGATAAAAGCATTGTTCCCACGGTCATGTCTGTTGGTTAGCTTAACATAAAGACTGGACAGAGGAGGGAAACAGCTAGCCTGGTTCTGTACAAAGGCATTAGAAAGCACACGACAGTATTTCCCAAAATGTCAAAATGCGCCTTTAAGCACCTTCTTTTCTTGATTACTTTTTTCTCTCCACTTCAGTCAAGAGGTTTAATATCTCTATGCAGTGAATGCTACACTTGGCGTTTCTCTGTATACACTCAGTGGCCACACCTGTACAATCTAAAGCAATCCAATACAACAGTTCTACTTCTCAGGTTGTGGTGACATTGTCTTAAAATTTTACCATCAAGGTCGTAGTTAAAGGTGGTGCAATGAACATATAATTGAATTAACACCCTGATGGTTTCATAAAAGCAGACTTTATGGCAGAACATTTGCACTGGATTGCATTAGATTGAGCGGCCGGACATTAAAATAGCGACTGAGTATTTTTTGACTGAGTTTGTATTGTACTTGTATTGTGTTTTCATTCATATGCTAAATCGGCTTAAATCTTAACTCTCCCTCTCATGCTTAATCATATCAATATCCTGTAATCCAGAGCACTTATTGCATTAAAACAAGCTGGTGTAATGCCCGCCCATGCACAAATTCACACACTCTTTCTTCAGGCACCAGCTCTTTTCCCTTAACCCCTTTATATATTTGTTTGCCCCAGTAAAGCACTTTAAATTGCATAATTGTGTCTGAATGGTGCTTCATAAATACACTCGCCTTGCCTCAGTCACTTTAAGTTCAACTGGCCATCCCCACTGTCAAGAGTTTGTCTACATTGGTTAAACGCATCAAAGAAGACCACTTCATACAAGTGAAGCCCCTTTATCAAAGCAGTAAAACCTTGCAGTCATGAACTGTGCTTGAGTACTTGAGTAAATGTATTCTGTTACATTGCACCAATGAAAGTTGTAACACAACACACCACACTGTAAACACAAGCTTGTGGTTTCTTGTTGTTTGCAGCTGAAAAGTCTTTATTTCATGCCTTGAAACTAAACAGACAGGAAAGAATCACACTCACATATCTTCCTCTTCCTACTTGCAGAGCATCCTGTACACTTTTAACACTATTAGTCAGCGTTCACGACGTCACCTAGCCAATTCATAGGTGTGTTTTATGTGGAAATCAGAGTGTGTACGTGCACGGCCTCATGTGTAACCAGTGAGTAATGTGGTTATGGTAATCTAAGCTCTACTACCACTGCACTCACTCATACAGTACGTGCCAAGGCGACATGGCGTCATTGCCTGGTGATCTGGCAAAATAAAGAACACAATAAAGAAAAAAATTTGGGGGGGAGAAAGAAACTACTCCAACATCTGCTGTTATGCAATTTCACTCCTCCCCTCCGTTTCCTCCCCTCAGCAGTTCACTCTCCTAAATGCCTAAACCTACTGCAGGCTGACACGCAGCTCTGCGGTGGATGAATGAGTGAGTAGATAAACAGAGAGGGAAAGAGAGGATGGTGTCTTACATGTAGGGTGTGCTGATTATTAAACACAGGGCCGGAGAAAGAGAGGGAGAAAGAGAGAGAGAGAGAGTGTGTGTGTATGTGTGTGTGTGTGTGTGTGTGTGTGTGTGTGTGTGTGTGTGTGTGTGTGTGTGTGTGTGTGTGTGTGTGTGTGTGTGTGTGTGTGTGTGTGTGTGTGTGTGTGTGTGTGTGTGTGTGTGTGTGTGAGTGTGAGTGTGAGTGTGTGTGTGTGTGCGTGTGTGAATGTGTCGTGAGACAGAAATGGGACCTGAAACTGGATCTTTCACTTTCTTAAATCCTGTCTTAACAAGTGAATGGAAAGCCTTTTGTTGCAGCAGGTCAATAAAGTGCAAGAACAGGCTGTGTTCCACAACCTTTTATTTTCCTAAACTTGAGATCCTCTGTGGGGGCCAGGGCTGACCGAAATACCTCCACAGACATAAGATGGATAAACATGACATTTTGGCATCCACAGTTCTCTAATGATGAATCACTGACGTTGGTGAAATTGAAATTGGTTTATGACCAAATACCTGCAAAATAAATTACATTTTCATCAGCCTCAGCTGTACTTTGTGTCAATTAACGGGCAAAGACACCAAACTAAAACCACATTTCCATTAAAAACCTCCAGGTCATTTCTGTCTTGTGACTAACTTTTCCAAGTTTCTTCAGCCCATAGTTACTATAGTGACTACATGTCCATAGTGAAGATAAGGCAACTAAGTCCGCTGACCTATGAAAAAGAAACATAATGGGACCCGGGCTGCTAGCAGTTTCAGGGATCAGAATGCGTTTATACTGTACATAGAGTCTGTATTGTAAGTTAGGAAATTAGGAAAGTTTCGGATTCAACGTGGGACGATTTCAGACAAAGAATACGGACTTGGTGCGCAAAAGTCTTAACTCTCTTTTTTTAAATGAGTCAGGAAGCCGACAGTAGATGCTAACTTTACTTTCAATGTTATATAACAAAGTGAAATGTTCTCCCCTCACCATAAATCGGAACCAGAGTACTTCATTGTCTTAGGAATGAAGCGATTCACGAGTTGTGGCAGCAATGTAAATCCCTGTAAACCCCACCCCGAAGATTTCCTCCAATCAGCTACTTCTTTGGGAGTAAAGTTCCAGCCCTGGTCCCTGTGGTGGAAATGCAATGAGTTCCTCAAGAAAGTTCCTAGTCCCTGAGTAAATTTCCTGCAGTCGAAAAGTGTGCTATGGTTAGTGATGATTTTATTACACACCAAACCAGTTAATATTTACCAATAGAGAGGGAAAGAACCCCGCATTAGGGATTTTAGGATCCTAACACCACTGCTTTTATGCCGCCTGCTACAGCATACTGTAAACCCCGTCACAGAAAATAATTTAGTCATTAGTTCAGTGTCTCTTGTTATCTTCAGCAGCTTTAGTTGAATTACAATAGGATAAGTCGTTCTTGTTTCCCTATCTTGTTTCCAATCACTCCAGAGTAACTGTTTCTCACATTGTCTCCTGATCCCCCTCAAGCAGCAAGTGTTATTCAAGCTGTGACTGAAAGAGGCCTGTTTTTGTTGTGCTTCAGTGAAGGGCGAACGCTAAAAATGGCAGAGCCTCTTAAGACACCAAAAAAAGTGCTCCTGACAAAAGAAAATAAAAGGCTTAAGATAATACTAACAACACACACACACCTCCAGTAATCCTGTTTCATTCACAAGACAACCAGTCTCCACCTGGGAAAGAGCAGAGTTAAGTAGCTCTGTCTGCGTTCAATCAGAGTGTTCAATCTACTGACTGCATACAGTTAAATTATTTTAGAATAAATGATCTTAAGTTGTCTCATGCTTGTATGAGATGCATGGAACCTGCAGCTGTACAAACTCATTGTGAGAGTAAAAGTATTTCTCGCTGCTCTTTAGAGTAATGTTTATGTTCAAGAGACTGAGAATCTGCAAGTGTCAGTTATTAAGAGGGTGACGCCTAATCTTTTAAATGTTGCTTACAAGGTTCAGCTACTGTTGGATTTGAAAGAAGACATTGCCCAGACACTTTGACTGTTAACGTGGATCACCCTCTCGCAGGCACGCAGGCACGCACGCACGCATGCTTGCCTTCGGCGCCCATATTAACCATAGACTGTATATAAGTATGATGTTAACCAGTTTCTGGTCTATTCTCTGAGAGCTGCAAGTGAATCAGGCAGGAAAACAAACTAATAATCTATTATAAACCATATAAATATATGGATATGATACAAATGATCTGATTCTAAACTTTTTGCTTTCACTTTCCTTCTTTCCTCCTCCATCATATTGTCGGCATCGTTACTTGCTCATTGAAATCTGATTCCCGCTGCTCTGTTTGGAGCACAGTAGACACTTTCAGGCAAAAAGAAAACTAAATGGGGTTTACTTGCATAAAAAAAGCAAAAATGATGGTGGTGTCAAGTAGGGGTGTAACGGTACACTAAAGTCACGGTTTGGTACATACCTCGGTTTGGAGGTCACGGTACGGTACGGGTCATAGTTAAGGGGGAAAATGAAAAAAACGTCATGTGCTGGGGCTATACCTGTCTACCACTGCCTGCTAATCTCACTCGCTGACTGCTACTGCGCACGTGTGGGCCGAGACGTAGGCTAAACGGTCCGGGGGGGGGACTCCGACTTCAAGTTCAAGTTCCGCATCGCACAACAAAACTGTATATTCGCCATATTAACACTATCATTTACGGACTGTGGTCCACTTCCGTATCCGCCACGAACTGTGACGGTTAGGTACGAATGGGTGTATCGTTACAACCCTAGTGATCGGTGTACATCCAAACACCGCGTAACACCGATTTCACTATATACCATGGCATGCCTACACAACAAATAGGCATGACATGTAGAAAATACGCTACAGTGTGTGCTATTTATTATTTACCACATTGAAATAGGAAAACCCAGACACAGAGATTGTAATGGGGATTCACAGGTGTGGAAAGAGGCTAGGTTGGATATACTGCTAATTTAAGAGTTGAAAATGAATAAACATTGCCTGCCCTTTTCTGGAACTTGGAACAAAAAACTAAAAACACTCGTCACTCACCTCCAGCATACATGACAGCCAGCATGATGGAGGAGATCCAGGACACCTGACTGGGTGTGGCATTGAAGATGACCTCTATCTCTTTGAAGAACACGGTGATTGATTTGGGGAAGGCGTAGGAGAAGCCGATGGAAATGAAGGCTCCCACCACCACTGCCCAGCCCCAGCCTCCTTCAGGGGGTGTGTACCCCACAGGCCCACCCGGCGCTGGAGGCATGTCCGCTCACAAGGAAGGCAAACAGCTGGAGGAAAAGAAACAGGACGTACCAGGTGCACTGGAGATCAGGACTCAAACCTGTCGGAGAAACGGAGCAGAGAGTAAAAATCAATATAGATGGTGTCAGAAAGTGTTAGAGATAAAAACACATACTAGATCCTCTCCTGCTTCTTAGCATTTCAATCTTATTTGCTGAAAGGTGAAATATGTAGGAACTGGAAAAGAGTATTGATGAAGGAGAGAGGGAGGACAGCAGTTCAGTGGAAGGGAGATTGCACACAGAAAAATGAGGCAGAGGGAAACAAAATATTTATATTTGTGATCATTTCTTATATTGCAACGCCAAGAGCTGTCATGGTGAGAAAGAGCATCTGTGCTGGGCCGCAAGCCAACATACCAGCATACCAGCAGTAGACAAAGTGTAGGCGTATTTAAAAGATTCAGGGTTCCCACACCTTAAAGATCAAATTCATGATCGCTCCGATTAGACATTTGGCACAAGTTTGATTGAATTGGAGCGCTCTGTTGCAGAAGGCACTAAAAATAAAAGTCAGGGAGCAAACTGCGTGTAAAAATAACAAACAGCCCCTGAAGAATACCGACTTATCAGTGAGTGAGCCTGAAGACAGAGCTCAACCTCATCTAACAGCCTTCTCTTCCTGACCTGTTTTAAGTCTAATGCTAACGAGCAGATTTTGAATTAAATGCTTTAGTGACATGCATCCCTTCACGTCAAAACAGGTAGAAATCCCTGGACCTATTCAGTGAATGCATCTATTTAAAAGCCCTCTTCTCCCATTTAGGCAGCACATCAGCAAGCTATTTATGGTCGGCTCTCACGTCAACTCTGCTTCTGTTTGGGCCGTTTACCTTAAATGGACTCTGGGATAGAGATGCAACGATTGGGAAATTTGGGGGCTAATACCTATATCTAAAATAACAATTTGGCCGACAGCCGATTCAGATTGTCCTTGTTGTTATGACAGGAAAAAGAAGAAATCTTTATTTAAAACCTCTAACCACTGCTAGCGCGGTGTCCGGCCAGAGGCCAATATACAAAATATAATACGTAAATAGTATATGCTTGCGAGCTGTTGTCTGAGTCTGACTGCAAAAACACAAAACAACACAAACATCTGCCACCGCCATCAGTGATAACCATTTTATTTGGCGACAGACAGATAAATCTGTGCATCCTTACTCTGGGATACAAATCTATGAACCGCACAGGGACTAAATGTGTATTATAGTGATACCGTATCTAATTCTGCTGGTATTATATGTGAAGCCACAGAGAGAAGAATAAAAGGGACCGTCATCCACAACATAATCGTATGAACTCAAATATTGAGAGAGAATTCGCTAACCTTGTAATAACTAATGAAGAGCCAGGCGTCCTGTTGTGCTACATGGCATTTAACCTGGATCATGCTGTAAACAACCATGCTCCACCGATTATTACACTGTGAGCCCATTACAGTACAGTAACTGGTTAACTCTGTGCTTCACAGTGCATGCATGATAGCTCATCACATGAACTTATAAGCTACGGTTTCTGCTTCCTATTTTGTGTCACAAAGAACAGAGTGTGCAACCAGTGACTAGTAACTGTCTGACACAAATGCCACATATATAAAAGTATACATAAATAAACATATAACAATTTAAACTTGTCTTCTTTTATCTAGTTTAGTATAACTGTCTCTTTAGTTACAGAAACCCAGTCTAAAACCAGTGAAACAGACGTGTTAAAAAAAGGCCACACGTCTATTTGCATAGTGTGTGAATGCTGACGTTTCTGTTATTGACTTCCTCCCTTCCTTCCAGGCAGTTTCACTTTGTGCCAGTAAACTATTTTACTGTTACACTAAGTGGTGTCTTTGCCATAGCCAGGGTAAATCATGTGTCAGGGTTTCCCCAGGAAATCTGGTCAGCCAAGCTTTGTGATACCTTCAGCCTCAGGATGATTGGAGGATTTATGTGTCTCATCTCAATTTTGTTACTAGATAATAATATTAGATAACAATAGAAGTCTCAGCAGCAGTCATCATATATGATGAAATATGGGGTATTTATCGTGTGATGTTCTTGTTCTCTTAAGATTCATTCAGGTTACATTGTGTCACTTTTTTCCTTACATTAGTGAGCATAATTGACTTTCTGCACATTTTTCAGCTGTACATAAAAGGATTTGAAGGTACTGGTACTGTCCTATTCTAACACATTAGCCATAGCAAATAAATGAGCAAATGGCGCACCAACCAAAGAGTCAGCATCAACAGATAATGTGTACAAGCATTAAGGCGTTTCCACTTCCTCTATAGTTATCTCTTCTGTTGGTGGAGGTTAACACGCATTTCCATTAGCAACCAAACAGCTGATTAACACACAGCACAGACATACTTTTACTTTTATTGTATGTCTGGTCGGCTCCTCTGCAGTAAACATGAGCTCAGACTCCTCAAACCACAGCATCGTCACAGAAATCAACAAATCTGTGTGAGGAGTGTGCATGGTTTTGTTTAAATATCCAGCAGAAAATGTTACTGGTAATGTTTAGTAACTCATACTCCACATTATGGCCAATTTATTACAAACTTAGCAGAGTTAATCACATGTAATGACAAGTCATCCAAGGGCCAGCGTATGACTGGCAAAGACTTGCCGGCACTCATGTTGCTCACAGAGTTAGCTGCCAAATTGCCCTTCCTCCAATAACCTCAGTTATGCATACTCTCATATGCTTGTGCAAACACTCATTTCATAATTCATCTCTCCAGTCTTCTCTGGAGCTCAGTTTGACTAAACTTTAGATTATTTTTTTTCCACTGGTGCAACAATTTAAGGAGGGAAAAAAACAATGATGATGAACAATTCTTACAGTTCTAATTTTTTTTTAGATCCCTTAGATGAATCAAGAAAATAATCTGCAGATAAATACAAAATTTAAATAATCTTTCTCAACACAACATGCAAGTGAGCCACAAAATAACAGGACAGGTGGCTCTGGATGGACATAAAATACAATTATTTTCTTTCTTAGTGAGCTGAAAACAGCATTCAGAACAAATCATCTGTTGTTATGTGGTGGAAACAAGTTTGATAAATACAGAAACACAATCACAAACACAGGATGTTGGATGACACTACAAAATTCAAGTTCCTCTTTTTGGCTCACAGGCAATGTGCTCACTGTGCCTGAAGAAGAAACGTCACTGCTGCACTAAGTGGTCTGATCACGCACATTCATGTGACCTCTTTTTAGGTCACCCAAGGAAATAGGGCGCACACACAAACAAACCCCCACGCAGGCGTTTAATTCATTTGGCATCTAAACATTTTTGCATTTGTATGTGCCAGAACGTGTGCCAGGACAGATCAGGGCGTCAACAACCGTTATCTGTCATTACTCCCGTTATCATGCCATTACTCCCGTTATCATGCTGAAACAAAGCTGTTGAAATGTGTCATTTAACCACTTTCACTGTCTTCACTTGTGTGACGGGCAGTCATCCAAAACTCATAACACCGTATATATATATATATATATATATATATATATATATATATATATATAATTAAAGTCTATTCCGGCTGTTAACGCCAACCACAGTGTATTTTTTTAAATTGGCTGACATGTGGGGCAGAAAAACTGCGTTTAGTGCCAGCATGTTTTCAAATCCTTCTCTGTGAATTAAGTTGTTTTTTTTGGCAAAACCAGAATTGGTGATTGTTGGAACAGTGGAAAGTCTAACAAAGATCATTAAACTGATCATTTAATCCTAGTTCAGCTCTAACTTTCCAAGTATCTGCCCAACACTGGTAATAAGCAAAATGACAACATGATTAACATTTGGTTTGTTTCTGATCGGACTAACGAAGACACTAATGTCTGACCATAGACTGTGTCGGACAGGCAGTGCACATTAACCATGGAGCCAAGAGAAGGAGACACATTTAAGAAGCGGTGGGAGAAAGAGAGGTGTTTGTGTGTTTTTGGGGTGATGATACGATTTTAGGCTGAGTTATTGTAGTCTCTAAGAAAAGTTCTAAAACTGTTCTCAAGCCAATCAAAGTGGTGAGCTGAAAAATATATAGGCAAAGTGTAAACACTTCAGTTAAAAAGTTCATATGAAATCGGTTTAAACATTTTTACACTGGCCCAAGCCTACAGTCATGAGTATAAAGGTGGAAATGGCTGTGGAAAACAGATTAGGAAATAGATAGATAGATTAAGCAAATACGGCAACATATTAGAGCGGCACCTTGAGCAACCTTGAGCAATATACAGGCCATGGCAATAGGAAAGAAGCACTCACACAGGAAGGATGAAATAATTAAGGTATGTTAGGCTACCTTACTAATAAGACTGACTGACATTATGGTTTCCAAAAACCTCCACTTTCATCCGTCCACACTTCAACCCAAACCTGGAGTTTTCAACCTATACAGGCTCAGCAGCGTTTCCTTAGTCTTTTAGCACAGTACTGTATATTTTATGGAGGTAGAATTGTCTCAAAGCGATGAATACATATCAAAATGATATGTGGGGTGCGCGTGGTGATTTAATTTGCTGCTTAGCGACAGGAGGACTCCGGTACAGGCGCGTCGTTGGCCTGGTCATTCGGGGCTATAGCCCCAGATCTCTTGAATAGCCCGGACCTCTGTGTCAAACTTAAAGCAGACTGACTTGATAACTTCAGAATCAAACTTAAAGCAGACTGACTTGATAACTTCAGAATCAAACTTAAAGCAGTCTGACTTGATAACTTCAGAATCAAACTTAAAGCAGTCTGACTTGATAACTTCAGAATCAAACTTAAAGCAGACTGACTTGATAACTTCAGAATCAAACTTAAAGCAGACTGACTTGATAACTTCAGAATCACACTTAAAGCAGACTGACTTGATAACTTCAGAATCAAACTTAAAGCAGACTGACTTGATAACTTCAGAATCAAACTTAAAGCAGACTGACTTGATAACTTCAGAATCAAACTTAAAGCAGACTGACTTGATAACTTCAGAATCAAACTTAAAGCAGACTGACTTGATAACTTCAGAATCAAACTTAAAGCAGACTGACTTGATAACTTCAGAATCACACTTAAAGCAGACTGACTTGATAACTTCAGAATCAAACTTAAAGCAGACTGACTTGATAACTTCAGAATCAAACTTAAAGCAGACTGACTTGATAACGTCAGAATCAAACTTAAAGCAGACTGACCTGATAACTTCAGAATCACACTTAAACCAGACTGACTTGATAACTTCAGAATCACACTTAAAGCAGACTGACTTGATAACCTCAGAATCAAACTTAAAGCAGACTGACTTGATAACTTCAGAATCAAACTTAAAGCAGACTGACTTGATAACTTCAGAATCACACTTATAGCAGACTGACTTGATAACTTCAGAATCAAACTTAAAGCAGACTGACTTGATAACTTCAGAATCAAACTTAAAGCAGACTGACTTGATAACTTCAGAATCAAACTTAAAGCAGACTGACTTGATAACTTCAGAATCAAACTTAAAGCAGACTGACTTGATAACTTCAGAATCAAACTTAAAGCAGACTGGCTTGATAACTTCAGAATCAAACTTAAAGCAGACTGACTTGATAACTTCAGAATCAAACTTAAAGCAGACTGACTTGATAACTTCAGAATCACACTTAAAGCAGACTGGCTTGATAACTTCAGAATCAAACTTAAAGCAGACTGACCTGATAACTTCAGAATCACACTTAAAGCAGACTGACCTGATAACTTCAGAATCAAACTTAAAGCAGACTGACCTGATAACTTCAGAATCAAGTTAATCTCTTGACTTTCATTTATTTTCCCCCAACGGCATGACTACGAAGAAGTAAAAAGGGTTTTGTTTGTTCTACACACACACACACACACACACACACACACACACACACACACACACACACACACACACACACACACACACACACACACACACACACACACACACACACACACACACACACACACACACACACACACACACACACACACACACACACACACACACACACACACACACACACACACACACACACACACACACACACACACACACACACACACACACACACACACACACACACACACACACGTGTTCATTTAGAAAGTTATTTAGCGATAGACAGTGTTTCCCCTACCATTATATTAGGGGGGCGCACTGCTAAAACTGAAATTCTTTATTTGGTTGTGCTTGAAACTGAAAAGTAAAAACACTGTAAACGTATTATCAGGAAGAACTCACTCTCATCCCATTTACCGCAACAACAAGCAACGTACAAAACGCCACTGACACATCTGCTGTCCCTATGTTAACCGCGGCATGTTCATCTGCCCAATTTCAAAAAATTCCTGAACCCCCATCTCAAGAGGACTCTGACTTCTGGGCTGCAGACACGAATTATTTAATTAGCTAGCGATGCACATGGAAACAGATCACATTTATTTTGCATAAAAACACAAAGTTTTTAACTCCTCTGCCCGGCTCAGCCCAAATTTGGGCCAGAAAAAACCCTGGATTTCTATAGGTATCTACAGGTCAGACACTACTCCAAACTCGCAAGAAATACACTTCCACCTGGAAGCCACTTTCTAAGTAAACATCCCATGAAGGTTTGACACCTTATACCTAGGAAACATCCCATTTGATTTCAGGGATTATACGGATAAAAAGTTGGCACTTTTACCTCTGGTGGCAAGCGAAAAAGCAATCTCAAGAAGGTGGTTAAAACAAGACCTTCCTACAATAGGAGCATGGTTGGATGTGGTGCATGATATATACCGTATATATACACAATATAAAAGTTATTCTACTCCCTCAAAACCCAGACTGGCACATTTTCTAGGATAGGGTCCAAATGGACTAGGTATGTTGATCATATAGGCCTGAAATCAGATTTTGTCTGAATCTTTTCTTTCTGGTATGGTTGTTGTAATTGTCTATACATATGCATGTCCTTTAGTATTTATTTATTTATTTTCTTTCTTAATGTTCAGACTGTTAATACAAAAAAATGTTAAAAAAATGGAAGAAAACTGATGCTTGTAAATACCGGTGACTATGGACACAGATGGAATATCCTGGCGGTTTTCTTTTCTATGATTTAGTTTTCGTCTCCTTTTCCTCGTTTTTCCTATACACCAGGAACCTCTAAATCTAAAGGAATTTGTGATTTAAAATATATATATATATATATATATCCTACACTGTATGAAACCTTGTGGCCTCAATAAAGATAAAATAAAAAAAAAATCTAAACAGCCGCTGTCTCATTTACTGCCACTGTCACAATAAACTGTATAAATGCAGTGTGACATGGGAAAGCTCGACAGGCAGAGCAACTTTGGAGTTTTGTATGTCAGACACAGACAGGACCCACATCAGTTGCACCAGTTGTTAAAATGGAAAAAAAGACGGAGGAGGAATGCGATATTCCGTTTTTTTCAGCCTGAACTTAATGGAAAACAGGCTTCGCTAGTGGGTTAAGATTTATGTTACGATCTCCCCCAAAATGTCCCACTGCTCTGTGCTGGAGCTCAGTTAGTTAGGTAGGGGTGTGTGTGTGTGTGTGTGTGTGTGTGTGTGTGTGTGTGTGTGTGTGTGTGTGTCCTGAAGGACTTCTCAATGAGGCCATTCATTCTTCAGTAACAAACACTCCCTTTACTGAAGCATGTTGAAGGACTGGAGTTACCCGAGACAACTTTTGACCAACAAATAAAAGTTTCAGCAGATGAAAAATGTGCCAAAATCAGTCGTTTTTTTTCTGTTCCTGTTAGTTTGTCCAGGAAAAATGCTGTCACAACAATGATTAAAATCATACCGTCTGGACTGCTGTATTCCTCTACACAGTGCACAAAAGACAGGATACGATGAGTGGGAAGGGAAGGAAGGAAGGAAGGAAGAAAGGGGGTTATTAAGGATCCTTTTCATTCTCTTCCTGAATGAGTAAGTGAAATTTGACAGCGTCATCATGACTCTGTGCAGCACTTTATTCATTTAACTAAACATGATGTAAAAAAAAAGACGAGGGGTGATTGTAGAATAAAACAAAGTCTGTTTTACTCCTGTTACAAAGCATTATAACTTTGACGTCTACAGCTAAATGAGTGTGAGGTAATGACCACTTGAACCTCCCGGGTGTGAACGAATGTCAGTGTCGCCACATATATATCCTTCTTTCAAACACTTCTGCAATCCTGAGTGCACACTCCAAACTCATGCGCATACATCCACGTGCCTGGCCTGCACATACATGCAGACACACATGAATAAAACCGCTCTAGGCCACTGTACTGCACAGATAAACATATACATATACACTGGAGATCAAAGTTAGAGAACAAAGTATTAATTCTTGATTTATTCTGTAATATTGTTGTTTTTTATTGTTCATAATTTGATAGAATATCAGCTGTGGCTATATATACCAAGGCACTTTAAAAAAACCTTTATTTTGTGGAAAAAAAAAACAGTAACCGTTGTGTCAGAAGAGAAGCTATATAGATGCCCTATTATGCTAGTTTTCAGGGTCATGTTTGTATTTTTCTGGTTAACCACAATAGGTTTACATGCTTTGATCTTTAAAAAACACATTATATTTTTCACACTGCCAGAAACTGTAGTGGGTTTCTTAGACATAACTTACTTGCTAGATCTGGACTCCAAATGTAACTGACTTCTTCAGACTCTTTGGATTCAGTCGTTCCCAGTCCGACTCAGAACATGATGTTCCCATCAGACCCAAATAAAGTGAACTTTAATGTCACGTCATGGTTTGGGGGATGTTTTCTGCAGCAGGAGTTGGGCCTCTTGTTCAGCTACATGGCAGGTGAATTAAATGTTTACGTGAACCTCCTTCAGCAACATGCAACACCTTCACTGTTATTGTCTCCCATCAGCTGCAATTTTCATACAGGACAATGATTCCTGTCCCACTGCAAAACAGGTGAAGCAGTTCCTTGAAGCTAAGAATACTGAAATTGAAATATTTAATAATGAAGTTAAATCTCACAATGGTTACTGTTTACTGTTCTCTAATTCTGATCACTGTTTTTTCCACAAACATGCAGTGGTATAGACACAGCTTCTATCAATTTCTGAACGAAAAAAAAATAACGATATTTCTGAATAAATCAAGTATTAATACTTTGTTCTCTAATTTTGATCTCCAGTAAATGTTAGCGTTGCCTTGTGGCCATGAGAAGAACTTGTGACCCCAAAGATTGACGTTGTCAGGGCAAACTTCTACCACGGAAATGTGTCTGAACAGAAAGGTTCCTTGCATTCAGGTCCGTCCAGCACCTTCTTTTCCAAATTTTGACAAGCATGTGAATCTGCCCCGCCCCACAACAGATGTTTTAAGTCTATTATGCAACCGCTCTGTCAAATAAAAGCTATGGTTTGAGGACTCTTCCCTTTTCCTCAACCCCAAAATAAAAATGGTGTAAAATAATTTAAATGTGGCTGGTTAACATTAGGATTTAAAACCCTACAAATGAATAAATGAATGAATGAGGCCTGGTGCAGCAGACTTTAACCGTAAGCTCGTCCCACATCTGGCTCTAATCATGACTTTCCCTCTTAATCGTTCCTTTCTCACAGACACATAAAGTTAGAAAGACCAACAACACACACCACTGACATGCCTCCACTCATCTGCTGTCCCGTTCTCTCAGCCTCAGGCTCAACTAACATCCCTCACTCATTAGCTTGATTTTCTGCAGAATCTTTAACATTTGGTCACAAGTCTGCAAACCACCTCTCTACTCTATTAACTGACATTAAGGACAGTTGCCAACAATCCTTCAAGCAAGGAAAGCACCAAGTCAGCATTAGTGAAGGTTATGAGCGTTGTCATAAAGCTTTTGATCTCTCCCTTGGAAGTGATAACAATAAATATTATGCAAAGCAATCAAGATTACACAGTGGAAGAACATGTTCTGCCTATAATTAAAGTTGAATGCCAGAACCTGTCCCGAGTAGGAAAACCACAACTGGATAGTTTAGTTTTAGAGGAGCCGATTCCTGAGAAGAGAAACGCCTGCTCTAGATCTGGCAAAACATAAAGGTCTCAAAACTGCCATCGACAAGTGATGTTTTAGGAAGCGCCAGAGTGAAATACTCGACTGCAAGTCCTCCACAGAGGCTAGAGCTCAGAGGACGACGTGCCTGGATACATTCATCGTGCACTCACCAAAGAAAACTTTAGTAAAGCAGAGTGAATGCTTGCATGAATCCACCTCCTGTGCGTGTACTTACAGGTGAAATGACAAAGCAGTTACTCACTCTTAGATCACTGCACTTGGTTACACGACTAATGATTATTTTCACTGACGATTAATCTGCTAATTGTTTGGTCCCTAAAATGTCAGAAGATGGTGGAAAATCCCAGAAAATATTCACCTTTAAGAAGCTGGAATAAGATAATTTTTACCTTTTTTTGCCTTTAATAAAATCACTCAAACCTATCAATCGATTATCAACATAATTGGTGATTAGTGGACTAATCTTTGCAGCACACACTTTTACAAGCAGGACACAATGTTGGGAGCGCATGAATGTGCCTATAATATAGGGTCCTATAATCCCTGGCCCCAAATATTTAATGTAATGCCGTTTTTCAGGTCCAGAGATAGTCCAGAGTTTGTCTTTCACACAACCAGAGATTCTCTGATGCGTTCTCAGTGACTTTAAGCCCCGCCGGTTAATGTCTAGATCATTTTTGGTTTGCAGTGCATGTGTGAAAGGGGCTTTTGTTTCCCCTGCTAAATATGTTGGGGGAAAAAAGTCCAGGTTTTCTTATTTCAGCTTCTTCAAAGTGAATATTTTCTGGTTTATTTCCTCCTCTATGATGAGTAAACTGAATAGCATTGAGTTGTGGGCAAAACAAGACATTTGAGGACGTCATGTACGACTTTATGAAACACTGATCGACATGTTTTACCATATTTTGGTCCAAACAACTAAGCGAGGACTAATCAACTATGTGAGTTGCAGCCCTGATAGCCTATAAGCTGCTTACTCCTTGAAACTTACGCCCTCAAATTTAAGGGTTTTCTTGACTTTACACATTTATATCTCCACAGTGGTTAGACGGATTTTTACCATTCAAACTGCATTTGAAACCTCCATATCCATCCGCCATTGTGTCATTTGAACTACGAAGCTCGCCTTCACAAAACCCTCACAATGTTAGTTCATATGATGCCCGGCCCCTACAATGAGGACTGCACGGGAAGCAGCGCGAGTGGCAGCGGTGTGATCCTTCCATTGAGTTCTGACCCTCAAAAAAAAAAGAGAGAGAGAGAGAGAGAGACAGACAGAGAGAGAGATAGAGAGAGAGAGAGAGAGAGAGCAAGTAAAATTCATTCAGCTCCATACTCAATAGGTAAAACATTAGGGCCACGGTCAAATGCACTTTAAGTGAAAATCAAAGCTCCAAGATCACCCCTCCTCTGTGTGTGTGTGTGTGTGTGTGTGTGTGTGTGTGTGTGTGTGTGTGTGTGTGTGTGTGTGTGTGTGTGTGTGTGTGTGTGTGTGTCGGTTCTGGCTCCGTGCCGAGGCCAGAGTGACCCGGAGCGAAGGCGGCTGTCAGTCAGCACCGCAGCACCGGGCAGATGCGGACAGTTCAGCCTCACTGCCTGCCGTCACTCGTGGGTGTAAAAATAGCGCCAGCATCACGCCACGGTGGCTGAGTGAACCCGCGTCGATTGAAAACTGCTCTATATCAGTGTCGTAATGAGAGTAAATAGATTTTTTTTAAACGCCAGAGGAAGGAGAGGTAGGAGTAAGTGGTGAAGCTAATGGAGGAACGGGGCTAATTTACAACTTAAGCTAGTCATTCAGCACCAGTTGCGATGTTAACTGACAAAAAATGAGCCGTTTTATTCAGCTCACTCTTTGTCTCGACGGTTAGTCCACACACACACTCTCACACACTCACTCACACATGTTCACTCACCGGGGTTGTGTTCGGCGGTTCGGTTCGGCTGTGTCCGGTGGAGGCTCGGTTCTCCCGGGGTGTCCGCACAAAGACTACACGTTGATCCAAGAGCAGTGGCTCGGGTACCAGTGCCACACGGACTGGACAACTTCTGGGATGGTGATGATGACACTACGACAGCAGCGCGCATGCGTACGAGAGGCGTGAGCGGCAGTTGAGGAATCTGAACGCACGTGCGTGGATATGAGGGGAGGCACGAGCATGGGCACGAGCGGTTTAGCAATACAGTAAGTCAGGAAGTATTTAGAGCTTCAAAGTAAAAGTACAAAGGTAAAATTAAATAAATAACTCAAATCATAAAATTAGTATTTACTTATTCTTATCATCATCATCATCATTATTTTTATTATTATTATTATTATTATTATTAGCAGCGGTAGTAATAGTAGTAATTATGTAAAGTAATAATAGTAATAGTATAAAAGTCATATTTTTTAAATATATATATTTCCAGAGGTTTACAAACAAGGACATATATGTATATAGTATATATTAGGGCTGGGTGATAACTCGATAATTCATTAATCATATATCCTGATATTGTGATACACAATTACATCGTCGAAATTGACAAACACTAACTAATTCTCTGATTAAATATTTTGAGTCTATATTTTTGCACTAAACATCTTAATAAAATGAGAAAACACTCAGTGTTTTAAGTTTTTGTGTGTACAGTTCACACAGGAGTATACAAAAATAGGCTTTACCATGAGGTTATTTCATATGGATGATTTATTTACTGAATTACAAAAAAAACATGCTATATCAATCATATATATCATTATCCAGATGGAAGATTCTGCTCATATTGCCCAGCCCTAATAATAATGTAATAATATGTTTATATATGTCTTATGTTTCGAACATAAACAAACAATTATCAGGGAAAAAAAGATATATGTGTGTGTGTGTGTGTGTGTGTGTGTGTGTGTGTGTGTGTGTGTGTGTGTGTGTGTGTGTGTGTGTGTGTGTGTGTGTGTGTGTCTGTGTGTGTGTGTGTCTGTGTGTGTGTGTGTGTGTGTGTGTGGATATAGTGATAAGAAAAGCCAGCCAGAGAGCAGGGTGTTACTAATCTTTCCCCAGCTGTAGTGAAACTGTAAGTAATGTTTTCAAATCTGTCTCTTTCTGCAACATCCTCAAGTCATGTCTCACCTTCTCAGTTTGTGCGATGATGATCATAATTCTGCTTGCACAGATGGAGAGGGAGGATTTCAACACGTTCTGACAATGCCGACCTCACATGCAGGTGTGGACACAATAAACGATTAAAAGACTACTGTTATGTTCCTTATCTGAGACCTTTCCAAGGCTTCTCTTCTTATCTACATCATAAACACAAGCACACTGGGGGAATTATTCACTCATTAAGATCGTCCTTCTCTTAATAGTCTTAGTTTTTGTACCTGTAAGTAGACGCTCTTGAGGAAAATAATTTAGGGGAACAGTCTGTTCAGGGAATCACATAAAGAATACAAGTACACGTGTGTGTGACATTTTATTTGTGTAGCTTACTTACTAAGATCTGTTTTCTGTTAGCCTTGTGAAGCACCTTGCTTCCACAAAAATATATATTTACACATAAATGTATTTAATAATGTAATCACATAAGAGTTCTTTTACCTTTGCTCCTTTAAGTATATTTCCCTGTACCTTTACTTAGAGGTGGAATGTAACTAAGCATATTTACGGAACTGTGCTTAAGTACAATTTTAGGTACCTATACTTACTTCAGTATTTCCATTTCATGCTCTACTTTATACTCCCCACTACAATTATTTTATAGCTTTCATTACTTTGCAGATTTAGATTGATTGAATGAGTTAATAATTCCCCCATTGTGCTTCAGTAAATGAATCAAGAAACAGTCCACGCTGCCCTGATATCAAGTCATTCCAAAGTCTATGAAACTCTATCCCCATTGTGTTTAAGATCTAGATAAGTAGAGAAGCATTGAAAGGTCTCAGATAAGGCACATAACAGTTACTTGTCTTCTAATGAAAAAAACAATGTGATATCTGGCTCAGATGCTGTGTTTCTTTGCAGGGCTGTTCTTATTTTATCGCATTATAGGATATAGATCGTTAATTGTGTCCACACCTGCATGTGAGGTCGGCATTGTCAGAACGTGTTGATATCCTCCCTCTCCATCTGTGCAAGCAGAATCATGATCATCATTGCACAAACTGAGAAGGTGAGACATGACTTGAGGATGTTGCAGAAAGAAAGATAAGTAACACCCTGCTCTCTGGCTCTTTCTATCACTATATCCAGTGGCGTTTCCACACTATTTTTGACATTTATACACCAATATCTTCATCTAAGTGTAATACGTAGCCCCCTACAGCCTCCTAAAGACAGCAATGTGCAAAGATCGATCACCGGTGGTCCTCTGGGTCTCTCACTGGTTTATGCAATGTAAAATATGTTTTTCTATCAGATGTTTAAAGGCTTAGATGTCATTTTTCTCATGTTGTTGCCCCTGCTGTACACTCCCACAGCATACAGCAAGCCACTCTCAAGCTAAAGCACAGTATACATTCAATTAACATTCCTCATCCTTCCCCCCCAAAAAAGAGAAACCACATGCCCTTAACCCTCAGCACTATAATGCATTTGGACGCTTCCTCTGCGAGTCCTCGGACACTCAAAAGATGAACTCTTTGCTCTGCACTTGTTGAAGTCTGGAAGGGCTCCGTCTCTTTGATGCGCCCTTTGTCTGATTGCTGCAACCATCACCAATCTTCAGTTGAATGTTTTCCAGCTGACAGCATGTGAGGATGCTTTTGGCACAGCAATGTGACAGTCCTTAATTGGAATATTCATTTTGTTTCTGCTAATGAGGAGGAGGAAGAAAGAGGCCGACAGTGGCAAAGTTTGCACTTTCTGTTTGTCTGTGAGGAGTTTGAACTGCAGACACATCCCATATCACGAACAAACTACTGATGTATCACTTATGCAAGTCCTGCATTGAAAATATATCCTACTTAAGTAAAAATATGCAAGAAAAATGTATTAAAAGTAAAAGTACTCAATGCAGACATATGTCCCCTGTGACTGTTATACTACTTTATATTATTATCACACATACATCATTCAAAAGTTGTTTGGGGAGATCTGGAGCTCCAAACACATCGAAATCAATAACAAAATGCAGATCTTTAACTCCAACTCCTGCAACGTGTTCTCAATAACACGTAGCTGATTTAAGCCAACAGAAGGTGAGGGTTAGGGTTAGGCATAAAAACACTTGCTTAGGATCGTTAGGATCACAACTTTAGTACCTCTTGGCCGACCATCCACACAGAGCCGGCGTTATCGGAGCCTGAAGACGGTATTTTTTGAAACCGAGTCCCAGAGTGGGAAGATTTGAAAACATCCCTGTCGGAGTTGTCGTCTGGACGGTTAAACCTCATACGTTGCTAAAGGACGCCGTCATGGCCTCACCTCTGACCTCTAACAACAACAGTGCTGCTGTGTGAGAGGTGAGAGATGGACCCATAGACTGTTTACCGAACTGGACTCTGAGCCACATGCATGGGAATGAATTAGGCCGACCACAGATTTCTCCCTTTTCCCTGATTTTTTCCCCTTTCCCCTGAATAAGGAGCTAAAATGGTCAGTAGTAGCTTTTTATAAATAAAGCTGCTAAGATGGTGTGAAAAGTCTCTATATCTAGTGAGACAGTGACTGCTTGTGAGTGCTTTGGGACGGGGAAGGGGCTCCCAGCAGCACCCTCTGCTCATTGAGGACACTAACTGCAGAGTGATTGGTGCATCACAGTCCAAAACAGCACAAAAGTCTCCACTAACACCAGAAACAGTGACATATTTCTCTCGTCACATGCTTTCACTAGAACCACACACACAATAAATACATGGAATACACACGAATATCTGCACATTACTTTTCGCTGTTATATGTACGAAAAATACAGCCTGACGCCATCAGATGATGCTGTTTGGATCAGAGACACTACTAGAGCCAGCTGTGACACCAAATCAGGTACCCTAATCCCTACTTCAGCAATCTTTGCTCGGACCGCACCCTTCTTTGAACCCAGTCTTCTTTTTGATCTCAGCTACAAACCTGTAAAGCATCATGAATGCATCCTGCAGGGTTATCAGACCAGGGTGTAAAGTCAGGGGCCCCAGGAACCTTTGCTCAGATCACACCCAGGTTTTAACTTAACCTTCATTTGAATCTCAACTACACCTGTAAAGTTTTGTGTCTGCTCAGTTGCGATGCTTTCATGGTGACAAAAGACAGACAGACAAACATCTAAACTCCACTACAGTTGATGTCTCCAGGACCAACTTTTACCACGATGGCGCAGACTCACAAGGTAAAAACAGTACGAGCATTGCTGATAAAAAAAAAAGCAAACATCTGGTGGAGAGACACAGCTGTAGAAGTGAAGAAGCCAGGATCTCAATGACTCCTCAAGGAGAAAATGGAATGGACTCTACACACCCTCAGAAAACCTGCCAAAACATCACAACATCACAATGCCTAAAACGAAACCTACCCCCAAGGAAAGGGGAAGAGGTGGCCCCAGGAACAGCTGGAGAAGAGGAGTCCGGGCTGGGTAATATCTTAAAGTTAAAAAGTGTCTCCTCTTAAGACAACACAGGGGTTCAGTTTAGGACGTAGGAAGTGGCATGAAAAGACTCGAGAACAATCTCAAAATTGTACTTAAGTACGACTCCAAATGTACTCAGTTACATTGTTTATCTCTGAGGGGCTCCTGTTGGACTCTCTCCCATCAGGCATCCAATTTCTCCCCAATATTTATCTGCCCTCGTATCCTGCAACAAGCAGGACGTCCCAGACTGTTTGCCTAATGGGCGTCTCTGTCTGTTCACAGGGCTCTAAAGACAATAAACAGTCCAAAGGGAGATGGACACACACACACTCCGGTTTCGTTGCTTCATCCCAGCGAGGGAAAAGAAAAGACGTGAGGGGGAGGACGTAAAGAGCGAAAGCAGTGAGGCTGAGGGGGATGGGAGCACAGTTACGGGAAAAACTGAGAATGAGAAACAGATTTTGTTTTGGAGAGGGTTCAGCTGGAGATTTTTTGGGGTGTTGGGGGGGGGTGTTGGGGGGGGGGGGTTTCATGCTGTGAGCGAAATGACTGTTTGTGCGTCCCATCCTGCTTCTTTTCAGAGGAGAGGAGCCCAGTCATTTTAGCACCTTTAGCACCCTCGTAGACAAACTTTGAGAGGATAAAGACGATAAAGTCCACCGTGTCACGGCATACATGCCACTATTGAAGTCACAGACACGCAGATAAGAAGAGCCCTTGCTCACTGCACGTGCATGTCTTTCCTGCTGATGTTTGTCTTTGTGCGTGTCTGCTCCGCACCCAAAAGACGTAATCTTATCAACAGGGTTCGTAGGATATCGTACGAAAAGTCATGCACAAAAAATTGAAGTTGACGGCAAGACGGCAAAGTCCCGGGAATGGACCACAAAGGTTGCTTTCGGTGTCGGTCAAGTTTAGACACCAAAACTGCCGTTACATGACCGATTTGAGCCTCCAAAAGAGTGGCGGTTATAGGGTTAGGTATCAAAACCACTGAGGATTAGAAAGAAGGTCGTGCTTTGGTTGAGTACATCTGGGACTTAAACGGCGATGGGAAACAAACCCCGCTCGCCCGGGTGAAAGTCACGGGTTGTTGGGAACCCATCCACCACCCCGACTTACCCTCCCTCCTGAAGCAGACATTACCCGTCTTATACTATGTCCCCTGCTCTTCCTGGAATGATGGACCAGAAACTGTCCGAGTCGATGAACACAGGCCAATTTAAGTCTATTTCAAAGCAAAAAAATAGTACTCCATGTGACTGCTCCTGCTTTTTTCTGCAGAAACCTGTCAAAAACTGGAACCATTTCATGCATTACAGCTTGTGCTCACTGACTTGCCGTGGCTGTTTTCTTTATGTTTATTGGAACAATGTTCATGCAGCCCCCTTGGACACTCTTGGAAATGAGATTTTAATCTCAATAAGACTTTTACTTGGTTAAATAAAGGAAATATAACTTATTTATATACATTAAGGCTGTTTTCACGCATATTTCATACATATAAGCAAAAAAAGCAGGAGACGTAGCAGAAGGCGACGGATGTCCGCTTGAGGAGGCAGGTTGGTGTGGTCGATGGGTCCCAAAACACAGGATTTTCACTCAGGCAAGGGGGTTCGTTTCCAATTGCCGTTCTTAGATTAACTAAACCAAAGCAGGACCTTTTTTCTGAACCTAACCAAGTGTGTTTCATGCCTAACCCTTACCCGCACCTTTTGTAGGTTAAAACTGATTACGCACTGGTAGTTTCGGTGCCTAAATCTAACTAACATCAAAAACAAGGGTTGCGGTCCACTTCTGGTCTGCACTTAAGTTCACCTTATGAAATGTAAGATATTGTGGAAGAAAACATGACTGAGAAAGTGAATAACAGGACATTGAACCATTGAACTCTTTGTTTGTGTCCGTACAGATTGAGTCATCAGCTCTGAATGGATCCGACTGGTTGTGATGTCCCCGGTGTGAGCGGTGAGGGAACTCTGAGGTTTTTTAGGTCAGTAAACTTCCAGTATTGATCCCACTGTGCTGCTGAACTCTTTGGCTTCCCTCACCTTTGCCCTGTAGATAGTGTCCGTCCTCTTACCTTTGTCCCACTTTACCCACTGTCCACCTTCTACCCTCAGCCTTACGGTTTGCATCACTCCGCGTTTAATACCTCTCCTTGAGCCTCTCAGACATCAAACAGCTGTTCAGAACACAGACTAGAGCTTTATCTGTCCTGCATCTCTCACATGAACCATATAATTCCCCACATGCTGTCTGCTGGCTGATATTCTGCCATGAAGTTCTTCTTTTGACTTGACAGTTCACTTGAAAAGTGTGTTCAGGAGGTATTCGTCCAATGAGGAAATACCTGCCTCTTGCAGTGTTTATTTTGTCCCAGTGCCATGCAGGGACAATAAAACTTTGGCCGTCCTGGTGATTGGGTGGTTAGGCAAAACATGTAACTGCGATGTTACTGGTTCGACCGGTAACCGTTGTCACGTCATCACCACCCCTGGAGACGTTTGGATTTTGTTCCCTTATTTTGCACCTTACTGCCGTCTCCTGCTGCAAATGAGGACCACCATGCAGATAAACCCAATGTTTTTTTTTTTTACGTTTTTAATCCTAAACTGTTTTAAATATACAAGTCTGTCATTGGGAGAAAAAAGCAACATTGTAGAAAACAAACGTTTCCTCATTTCAGATAAAAGTTTTTTTTTTCCTTCAGAAAAAGACATTTCAGGATATTTTTTTTTTTTTTTTAGAAAATAGCATTTCAAGAAAAACACATTTTTTTTTAAGAAAATAACATTTCAAGAAAAACACATTTTTTTTTAAAGAAAATAACATTTCAGGAAAAACACATTTAAAAAAATATTTCAAGAAAAACACATTTTTTTTAAAGAAAATAACATTTCAGGAAAAACACATTTAAAAAAATATTTCAAGAAAAACACATTTTTTTTAAAGAAAATAACATTTCAGGAAAAAAAACGTTTGTTTTTTTTAAAGAAAATAACATTTCAGGAAAAACACATGTTAGGAAAAATGGTCACGGGGGTGTCTAATCCCCAAAGCCTGTTTAAAATTCACTTTCACCATGTAATGAATTGATTTTTCACCCTAAATCAGTCTCTCCTGATTAAAATGGGGGTAGATGCTCTCGGCTGGATATCCAGTCTTACGCGCCACCGTAGCAGATAAAAACCATTCCACTCATGTGTCAAACAGCAGCTCAGAGACCAGACGTCCTCCCTGTCTCCCCACAGTCGGCATTCTTTCACACTCTTCCTTTTCCTGCACACGTGCACCTCTCATGGCCTCACTGCTTAACTAAAGGGCACACTCTTTATCAAATAACACCGAACGGTTTCAAATATTCAGATTTATTACAAGATGATTAACAGTCATACCTAAAGCTGAGCTGATTAAACCACTGTGCGGTGCTACATTCCTATTCTTTGTAGTCTTTCCATGAGTGGGCAGAGAGAAAATGCATGAATAAAAAAAAGCCAAGAGGAATGCCGTGGTAATGATGGTGTTTTGTTTAGTTCTGTGCTTTGTTTGCTGCAGTGATGACTGTGTGGTTTCATGCCTGAATGCACAGAGTCCAGAAAGAGCTCGGGGAGTTTTTTTTGGTCCAAATCTCTCTCAGCCACTCTTTTCCCTGTCTGTGTTGAATTTCAGCAGTGGTGGAATCTACTGTAACTAAGTACGTTTACTCCAATACCTTGCACGCATACAGGGTACTTGAGTTTTTCCATGTCTTGCTTCATACTTCTACTCTCCACACATTTCAAAGGCAAACTTTTCATTTTAGTACGTTTTCAGATGACTCATTTTCATCCCTTCCTGTCCAGTGAATAATGTGTGTCGGATAAAATTTACCTCATTAAAAATGACAATATCTATGAATATGCAAATGTTAATTTAAAAAACTGTAAATGTTTCCTGTAGAACAGGACGTCTCCGGCTTAACTTCCAGCCCATTCTCAGTGTGTGTGCACTGGTGGCTGCGAGTTTCCACATCACACAAGTTGAATAACGGACCAGGATTGACTTCCAAAGTAGTTGTGATGTCACACAACCATCATGACAACAAAAAAATATTTCTGAGTGGGTCAAGTATCCCCTTTAATAATAATAATGATACATTTTATTTGTAGGCGCCTTTCTAAGCACTCAAGGACACCGTACCTTTGTTAAAAACAGTGCAACACAAACAATAATAAAAATGGGGAGTAAACAAAATGTTAAAATCAGGTTAAAACAACAATGACACAGTGCATTGAGATCAGAGGGGAAAGGTCGTTTTGAACAGGTGGGTTTTCAGTTTGGAAGAAGAAGAATTACTTTATTGATCCCGCACGGGGAAATAGAATTTTTTCACTCTTATTATTATACATGTTACACACACAGGCCCGAAATACACACATGCACAAACAGGACCTATATACATGCAATTAATGGAGAGATGTTAGAGTGACCAGCACCCCGAGCAGTTGGGGGTTCGGTGCCTTGCTCAACAGCACCTGGGCAGTGCCCAGGAGATGAACTGGCACCTCTCCAGCCACCAGTCCACGCTCCATACATGGTCCACACAGGGACTTGAACCAGCAACCCTACAGTTCCCAGCCAAGTCACCTATGGACTGAGCTACTGCCGGCCGGATTTGAAGTAAGTAAAGTTTTGAATGCAGGACTTTTACTGGCACTTTGACTTAAAGTGTAAATCCGGCGTTTATAGAGCCCATAGTCTTTTTTGGCATGAAAACTCATCAAGTAAGCCATGGAGACAGTTGTTTTCGTTGATCAACCATCAATAGAAAGTGCAGATTAACTCGGCGCTGAACGCATCCACAACGGCATTTTGTAACCACTAATACTGCCCAAAATAACAGCAAACCTCTGCAGCAGCATGAGAAGAGTCCCTACACAGAAAACAAAGCACCAACAACGTAGTTAGTGAACCCAGAGTTTATTAAAAAAAAAGACTGTTTTACAAGTCTGGGTCTTACCTGTAGGTCCATGTTGACAGGTAGTCCGTACAAATCGATTACTGAACGCACTGGAGTTCAGTTCAAGTAAGAAAACTTTGGCGTTTATAATTCTATGTTTGTGTTTGTGACGATGTCTATGACGGGAAACCTAATCAGAGGTTTGCTGTTATTCTGAGCAGTGTTAGTGGTTAAAATAATGCTGTTTTGGATGCGTTCAGCGCACTGCCCCGAGCTAATCACTGCTCCATGGCTTATTTGATATATTTTCATGTTGACGACCACAGGGTCCAATTTCACAAGACTAACGCTTTGGTGGGAAAAGTACTGCAGACATCTAACAAGCACAACGTAGACGTACACAGTCACATGACAAACGGAGCTATGCAGTCTTCTTGGCGAGCCTAAACACAACGAATGAGTGGACAACAAATAAAAACCACAGGAGGACAAGTGTTGCCAGGGACACTTTGTGCACATCAGGCCACAGTTTTTCACAAAATAGTACCAGTAATAATCAATCCCAGACTTCTCTGGTCTTGATGAGACACACTGTCTTCCAATTCTTTTTTTTTAAATTTGAACTTTTACCGACATTTCCTGCACCCTGAAATTAAAGCCATGTGCATATTCCACGCAGGTTTGTTCCTCCAATCACAGCGGAGGTGGGGATGTAACGTGCCCAAAGTAGGTCGTCACCGTGAAAAACCCCTCTCCTCTTTCTTTTTCATGCTCTTTTTTTTTACCACATGAGAACATGTGTGTTTGCATGTGAGTGTGTTGGCTGTCCTCCATGTCTTCATGTGGACACAACCTTTGATGTCAAGGTCCCTCAACTGCACACACACACACACACACACACACATACACACACACACACACACACACACACACACACACACACATAACAGCCTACATATGCATTTCCATATTTCAACACAGACGCGCTCATGTATTCTCACGCAAACACATTTGCGCTGCACAGTGTGACGTAACAGTGTGCAGAGTTGGGCCAGTTATGTAAAAATGATCTCAATATTTACTCACAAAAAGTTATATTTAGATGACTTTTCCATATTTGAAAGTTCAGAAATGTAGTGAAGTTGTGTGTGTGCTGCTTATATTTACAAGTATTCTACTTTTAATCCCAATACTTAGACAGAACATGTTGGTTTTGTCAGGGAATATAATGTGAAACCACTACATGGCTCCACCACACATATTCATATTTGGGAAAGAATCGAATAAACAATAAATATTTGTTTTCTGTTTTTAACATAAACCCATAGAATAAAGACCCATGGAGGGGTCAGGGAGTTTGGTTATTGGAGAGCAGAGAGAAATGCAGATAGGGACGTTAAAGGTTGGTAAATAAACCTATGATGACTGCTCTCTGGTGGACAAAATATGTCATAAAGACTGTTTGATTGGATTCAAATAAAACAAAACCGTGATAACACAAACAATAAAAAAGAAGCAATGAAGCAAGTTGTGCAGTTGTGAGATTTAAAGGCTTGTAGAAAAAACCTCAGCTCAATGAATTATAAGCAAATAGAAAAGTCTACAATCCACAATAGCAAACAACAAGCTAACAAAGTAAATAACAAAAAGAAATAAATAATAAAATAAGCAGCATAAATATAGCAGACACATAAACTGAATAAAGTAAAATAGCTAAAATCACTAAAAATAGACTGTGTGTGTGTGTGTGTGTGTGTGTGTGTGTGTGTGTGTGTGTGAACCTCCACACATGTATGGAATTCCTGTGCTGCAGGAAAACATCTGAGGCTACTTTAACACTCGGTGTTTTTACCTCCAACAGCCGCGGACTTTTCTTTCTTCTCTGCTCGTAAAAATCCTTCTCTGCAGTGAAACAACACCAAGACTCTGACTCCAAACACAGTAATACAGCAATACTGTATATAAATACTACTGTATTTACATCATTATATTCATACTATCTGATTCATATGTTTAGTTTAATGCCATGACTTGTACTTGTACCAACAACTGCTCCTTACTATTTATTCTACACTGTGTGTCTCACTGTGTATCCTGTATATTACTCTTTGGACGTCTGTTTGTAAGTTCAACTGTACTTCGTTGTCTTAGTATGGACAACAAATACAATTCAGGGCGGCTGTGGCTTGGTGGCAGAGTGGGTCGTCCTCTGTTCGAGAGATTGGTGGTTCGATCCCCTTCTCCCCCCTGTCCACATGTCGAAGTGTCCTTGGGCAAGACACTGAACCCTGAATTGCTCCCCGTGCTGCACATGGGTGTGTAAATGTGGTGTGAATGGTTAGATCAGATTAGATGGTGTGTAGATGTCCACTGCCATCAGTGTGAATGTCTGTGTGAACGGGTGATTGTGACAAACACTGTGAAAGCACCTTGAGTAGTCAGATGACTAGAAAGGCGCTTTATAAGTACAAGTCCATTTACCATTTATTTTGCATTCCTTAATTGTTTTTTATTTATTTACATTGTTTAATCTATTTATTATCATTATGTATCCTTTATTAGGTATTTATCCTACACTTTATAATGTAGGATAAATGCATTTTTAAATAATCAATATATACATTATATAATGTATATATTGATTATGTAAGAATGTATTTATCCTACATTATATAATGTAGGATAAAGGATATATTGGGTGTATTGATATACATTTTAGAATGTATATATTGATTCTTTTTTATTTATTTACGTTGTTTAATCTATTTATTATCATTATATATCCTTTATTAGGTACTTATCCTACACTTTATAATGTAGATAATAATAATCAATATATACATTATATAATGTATATATTGATTATGTAAGAATGTATTTATCCTACATTATATAATGTAGGATAAAGGATATATTGGGTGTATTGATATACATTTTAGAATGTATATATTGATTCTTTTTTATTTATTTATGCATTATTTTCCATTTCCCTCCATCTATTTATTTTCGTATTTAATGTGGCCTTTCATTTATTTTGCATTTTGAATGTATTTTATTATTTTCATTATTAACATTATCTTATTTATTTACTGTGCATTTTAATATTATTATTTACATTTTATAATGTTTTTATATATTATTATTATTTATATAAAATTTTATTCATTTATGCATTTTTTTTCCATTTTTCCACACTGATTTTTTTTATGTACCCTTTTATTTATTTTGCTTTTTTAAATTTATTTTATTATTATTATTCAAGTTCTTTATCATTTATTTACATTTGATAATGTATTTATTTATTTATTTTTATTATTATGATTCATGTTCTTTATTATTTATTTACATTTTATAATGTATTTATGTATTTATTATTGTTTATGTATTTTATTATTTATTTACATTTTATAATGCATATATTTCTTATTATTTATTTATGAGCTCATGAAAGGTTGGTATTTAAAAAACATTAGTAACCAACAGATGTAGTGAAGAGTAGAGGTGTAGGACAGATATATATAATATATATATATATATATTATCTATCTATCTATATGTCTATCTATATCTATATATAGATTTAAACTGTAGATAGACCCATAGATCTATACTGTAGATAGACACATAGATATATACTGTAGATAGACACATAGATCTATACTGTAGATAGACACATAGATATATACTGTAGATAGACACATAGATATATACTGTAGATAGACACATAGATCTATACTGTAGATAGACACATAGATATATACTGTAGATAGACACATAGATCTATACTGTAGATGGACACATAGATCTATACTGTAGATAGACACATAGATCTATACTGTAAATAGACACATAGATATATACTGTAGATAGACACATAGATCTATACTGTAGATAGACACATAGATTTATACTGTAGATAGACACATAGATCTATACTGTAGATAGACACATAGATATATACTGTAGATAGACACATAGATCTATACTGTAGATAGACACATAGATCTATACTGTAGATAGACACATAGATCTATACTGTAGATAGACACATAGATATATACTGTGGATAGACACATAGATCTATACTGTGGATAGACACATAGATCTATACTGTAGATAGACACATAGATCTATACTGTAGATAGACACATAGATCTATACTGTAGATAGACACATAGATCTATATTGTAGATAGACACATAGGTATATACTGTAGATAGACACATAGATATATACTGTAGATAGACACATAGATCTATACTGTAGATAGACACATAGATATATACTGTAGATAGACACATAGGTATATACTGTAGATAGACACATAGATCTATACTGTAGATAGACACATAGATATATACTGTGGATAGACACATAGATCTATACTGTAGATAGACACATAGATATATACTGTAGATAGACACATAGATATATACTGTAGATAGACACATAGATCTATACTGTAGATGGACACATAGATCTATACTGTAGATAGACACATAGATCTATACTGTAGATAGACACATAGATATATACTGTAGATAGACACATAGATCTATACTGTAGATAGACACATAGATATATACTGTAGATAGACACATAGATCTATACTGTAGATGGACACATAGATCTATACTGTAGATAGACACATAGGTATATACTGTGGATAGACACATAGATCTATACTGTAGATAGACACATAGATCTATACTGTAGATAGACACATAGATCTATACTGTAGATAGACACATAGATATATACTGTAGATAGACACATAGATCTATACTGTAGATAGACACATAGATCTATACTGTAGATGGACACAGAGGTATATACTGTAGATAGACACATAGATCTATACTGTAGATAGACACATAGATATATACTGTGGATAGACACATAGATCTATACTGTAGATAGACACATAGGTATATACTGTGGATAGACACATAGATATATACTGTAGATAGACACATAGATCTATACTGTAGATAGACACATAGATCTATACTGTAGATGGACACAGAGGTATATACTGTAGATAGACACATAGATCTATACTGTAGATAGACACATAGATCTATACTGTAGATAGACACATAGATATATACTGTAGATAGACACATAGATCTCTACTGTAGATAGACACATAGGTATATACTGTAGATAGACATATAGATCTATACTGTAGATAGACACATAGATCTATACTGTAGATAGACACATAGATCTATACTGTAGATAGACACATAGATCTATACTGTAGATAGACACATAGATCTATACTGTAGATGGACACATAGATCTATACTGTAGATAGACACAGAGGTATATACTGTAGATAGACACATAGATCTATACTGTAGATAGACACATAGATATATACTGTGGATAGACACATAGATCTATACTGTAGATAGACACATAGGTATATACTGTGGATAGACACATAGATATATACTGTAGATAGACACATAGATCTATACTGTAGATAGACACATAGATATATACTGTAGATAGACACATAGATCTATACTGTAGATAGACACATAGGTATATACTGTAGATAGACACATAGATCTATACTGTAGATAGACACATAGATCTATACTGTAGATAGACACATAGATATATACTGTGGATAGACACATAGATCTATACTGTAGATAGACACATAGATATATACTGTGGATAGACACATAGATCTATACTGTAGATAGACACATAGATATATACTGTAGATAGACACATAGATCTATACTGTAGATAGACACATAGATATATACTGTAGATAGACACATAGATCTATACTGTAGATAGACACATAGATCTATACTGTAGATAGACACATAGATATATACTGTAGATAGACACATAGATCTATACTGTAGATAGACACATAGATCTATACTGTAGATAGACACCTAGATATATACTGTAGATAGACACATAGATATATACTGTGGATAGACACATAGATCTATACTGTAGATAGACACATAGATCTATACTGTAGATAGACACATAGATATATACTGTAGATAGACACATAGATCTATACTGTAGATAGACACATAGATCTATACTGTAGATAGACACCTAGATATATACTGTAGATAGACACATAGATATATACTGTGGATAGACACATAGATCTATACTGTAGATAGACACATAGATATATACTGTGGATAGACACATAGATCTATACTGTAGATAGACACATATGTATATACTGTAGATAGACATATAGATATATACTGTAGATAGACACATAGATATATACTGTAGATAGACACATAGATCTATACTGTGGATAGACACATAGATCTATACTGTAGATAGACACATAGATCTATACTGTAGATAGACACATTGATCTATACTGTAGATAGACACATAGATATATACTGTAGATAGACACATAGATCTATACTGTGGATAGACACATAGATCTATACTGTAGATAGACACATAGATATATACTGTAGATAGACACATAGATCTATACTGTAGATAGACACATAGATCTATACTGTAGATAGACACATAGATATATACTGTAGATAGACACATAGATATATACTGTAGATAGACACATAGATATATACTGTAGATAGACACATAGATCTATACTGTAGATAGACACATAGATATATACTGTAGATAGACACATAGATCTATACTGTAGATAGACACATTGATCTATACTGTAGATAGACACATAGATATATACTGTAGATAGACACATAGATCTATACTGTAGATAGACACATAGATATATACTGTAGATAGACACATAGATCTATACTGTAGATAGACACATAGATATATACTGTAGATAGACACATAGATCTATACTGTAGATAGACACATAGGTATATACTGTGGATAGACACATAGATATATACTGTAGATAGACACATAGATCTATACTGTAGATAGACACATAGATCTATACTGTAGATGGACACAGAGGTATATACTGTAGATAGACACATAGATCTATACTGTGGATAGACACATAGATATATACTGTGGATAGACACATAGATCTATACTGTGGATAGACACATAGATCTATACTGTAGATAGACACATAGATATATACTGTGGATAGACACATAGATCTATACTGTAGATAGACACATATATCTATACTGTAGATGGACACAGAGGTATATACTGTAGATAGACACATAGATCTATACTGTAGATAGACACATAGATCTATACTGTAGATAGACACATAGACCTATACTGTAGATAGACACATAGATCTATACTGTAGATGGACACATAGGTATATACTGTAGATAGACACATAGATCTATACTGTAGATAGACACAGAGGTATATACTGTAGATAGACACATATATCTATACTGTAGATAGACACATAGACCTATACTGTAGATAGACACATAGATCTATACTGTAGATGGACACAGAGGTATATACTGTAGATAGACACATAGATCTATACTGTAGATAGACACATAGATATATACTGTAGATAGACACAGAGGTATATACTGTAGATAGACACATAGATCTATACTGTAGATAGACACATAGGTATATACTGTGGATAGACACATAGGTATATGTGAAAGTCTTATAGTTGTTGTTGTCTCCCCTCTAGTGGCACAACAGGAACATTACATAATTAGCTCCCAACGCCACCTGCTGGACTAAACCATGACTGTGTCCAAACAGTCACCTGATGACGAGTATGCAAATGTACAGCAGTGAATGCATTTCTTTACTTTGTTTTGTCATCATGTTGTGTCTCTTTGTGGTCATTATATACTGTATATGACATATATTATATTATATAATGACTCGTCTGATGACACAGATGTCTATAGGCAGTTAGTATGCTGAGTCAGAAGTTTGGCATGTGTTCTGTATGTGTGAAGGTCTCACTCTTTAGAGCGTGTTGGACACCTGTGTGAACAGCCCAGCTGTGGTGTGCGTATAAACAAGGCAGCATTAGGAAACTCACAGTGGCTTATGACGACAGCATGGGGCTGCTGCTGCTGCTGAGAGCTCCACCAAGCTCCACTGCAGCCACATGTTGGTCAGTGTGGGGAGGGGGGGCTACCTGCCCTGCTGTTCTACACAACTAGATGTATTTATTGATGTATTTCTTTATGTGCAGGGCTTCTGAGTCAGAAAATGACTTAATGCTGCTCTGACTAACCCTTTACATAGTCCTTTCAGACACTTCTCCAGACTGTGGAGTCACTGGTGGACATGTCTGTATGTTAGACGTTGAAAGTGGTGAAAGGTTTTGTATTTTGTTTGTTTTTTTACTGTGCTTTAACTGTGCTTTTTAAACTGGGCTGCTTTTTTAATGTGATATGGATCCACTGGGTCGGAAATAAATAAAGGAATATTGTGTGTCTCTTTGAAGTCATTTTGTGTCTCTTTGTGGTCATTTTGTGTCCCTCTGTAGTCCTTTTGTGTCACTCTGTAGTTCTTTTGTGTCTCTTTGTGGTCATTTTGTGTCTCTTTGTGGTCATTTTGTGTCCCTCTGTAGTCCTTTTGTGTCTCTTTGTAGTTCTTTTGTATCTCTTTGTGGTCATTTTGTGTCTCTTTGTAGTCCTTTTGTGTATCTTTGTAGTCCTTTTGTGTCTCTTTGTGGTCATTTTGTGTCCCTCTGTAGTCCTTTTGTGTCTCTTTGTAGTTCTTTTGTGTCTCTTTGTGGTCATTTTGTGTCTCTTTGTGGTCATTTTGTGTCCCTCTGTAGTCCTTTTGTGTCTCTTTGTAGTTCTTTTGTATCTCTTTGTGGTCATTTTGTGTCTCTTTGTAGTTCTTTTGTATCTCTTTGTGGTCATTTTGTGTCTCTTTGTAGTTCTTTCGTGTCTCTTTGTAGTTCTTTCGTGTCTCTTTGTGGTCATTTTGTGTCTCTTTGTGGTCATTAAGTGTCTCTTTGTGGTCATTTTGTGTCTCTTTGTAGTCCTTTTGTGTATCTTTGTGGTCATTAAGTGTCTCTTTGTGGTCATTTTGTGTCTCTTTGTAGTCCTTTTGTGTATCTTTGTAGTCCTTTTGTGTCTCTTTGTGGTCATTTTGTGTCCCTCTGTAGTCCTTTTGTGTCTCTTTGTAGTTCTTTTGTGTCTCTTTGTGGTCATTTTGTGTCTCTTTGTGGTCATTTTGTGTCCCTCTGTAGTCCTTTTGTGTCTCTTTGTAGTTCTCTTGTATCTCTTTGTGGTCATTTTGTGTCTCTTTGTAGTTCTTTTGTATCTCTTTGTGGTCATTTTGTGTCTCTTTGTAGTTCTTTCGTGTCTCTTTGTAGTTCTTTCGTGTCTCTTTGTGGTCATTAAGTGTCTCTTTGTGGTCATTTTGTGTCTCTTTATGGCCATTTTGCAGTGACGTCCCTGAGAAACTACCTGCTGCAGGTGAGTCTATGAGGAAACAAACATGTGTTAACAAGATTCATCATAGTTCAGCGCATTCCTGTCCAGACAGGACGATGAGTCAGCGTTCACCTGAACTTTAGTAACCATGTTTGTTGGCACTTCCTGTGACCAGTAATCTCGATCTTGACGTGTGAAATCTTAAAGTTTTGAGATGTATTTCCAAAGCATGTATGAGCACATCTCTGGAAAGATGTAGAGAGGTGATCGAGGACATATCTAGTAAAAAACATCGTCTCAAGTCTCAGCTCTTCTGGAAACTTGAAAGTAAAAGATGTATATTTGTGGTTTTTTTGCAGCTGTCAGCAGATTATCTGACCCTGAAACAGGTTCCTGTTTTGAACAAATGACTGTGAGGACTCATCCTTTCTCTTTCCTAATGACGCTGTGAGTCACCACTCAGACGCTGCTGATGAGGAGTGTGCATCTGTGTCACTCATTGTCTAGAATAAAACGTGTAACTGGGTCATGTGGGTTTGATGTATTGTGTGTCATTGTATACAGACATGTGCGTTCTGTAATTAAAGATGTAACCTTTCACCGTTTTCTTTTCCCAGGGAGAGTTTCATCTTGAGACACTTATTTTAGATGGAAAAAGTCACATATTTACTGATATGACGACCAATATTTTGAAGTTTTGAGATGAAATAAATCGTTTCTATGTGGATTTTCTGCCAATATGATTCTTTAAAGGTGCTTAGAAGGCTACTTTCTTAAACGAATAACTTTATGAAAGAATATTTAACATTATTTTACATATAATGTATTTAATTGTCAACCAGTTCTAAAAAATTAACTATGAGAAAATAAAGAATAAATAAAAATAAATAGCTAAAGAAACATTATGTTCGGTATCAGTCAATTGCTGTCCATTTAAATTAAATAAATGGATCAAATAGCTAAAAATATAACTTATGCTCAGTATCAATTGTGGTGGATCTCGTCTCTGCTTTTTGCAGATGATTTGGTCCTGATGGCATCGTGGGTCAGTGACCTTCAGCACTCACTGGATCAGTTCACAGACAAGTGTGAAACGGCTGGGATGAGGATCAGCTCCTCTAAATCTGAGGCCATGGCTCTCAGCAGGAAACCGGTGGATTGCTTTCTCCAGGTAGGGAATGAGTCCTTACCCCAAGTGAAGGAGTTCAAGTACCTCAGGATCATGTTCACGCGTGAGGGGACAATGGAGCGTGAGTTTGGCCGGAGAATCGGAGCAGCGGGGGCGGTGTTGCAGTCACTCTACCGCACCGTTGTGACGAAAAGAGAACTGAGCCGGAAGGCAAAGCTCTCGATCTACCGGCCAATCTTCGTTCCTACCCTCACCTATGATCATGAAAGCTGGGTCATGACCAAAAGAACGAGGTCGCGGGTACAAGGGGCCGAAATGGGTTTTCTCCCTTAGAGATAGGGTGACAAGTTCAGCCATCCGTGAGGAACTCGGAGTAGAGCCGCTGCTCCTTTGCTTTGAAAGGAGCCAGTTGAGGTGGTTCGGGCATCTAGTAAGGATGAACCCTGGGCGCCTCCCTAGGGAGGTGTTCCAGGCACGTCCAGCTGGGAGGAGGCCTCGGGGAAGACCCAGGACCAGGTGGAGAGATTATATCTCCACACTGGCCTGGGAACGCCTCAGGATCCCCCAGTTAGAGCTGGTTAATGTGGCCCAGGAAAGGAAAGTTTGGGGTCCCCTGCTGGAGCTGCTGCCCCCGAGACCCCGATAAGATGCTGAACAGAAGTATGAGTGGGAAATAGCTATATTAAACAATTTCTAAATCACCCCAAGCATTATTTTCTGTTTCATATGTTTTGTTAAAAAGGTTTTCATGTTGGCACATATCATAAAACATATACACAGACACAGAGAGATACCGATATGTCTGCGATAACCCTCTGTACTTCAGCATGCACAGGCACAGATCACATTTCCGCGGCACTGTCCGAACCAGAGCAGCACGTTTTCATGTACGTTTGAATTATATTACCGGAGTGAATATATTTTATATGATATCTGAGTTAATCAGCAGAAAGCTTTAAGCAAAGTACACAGTTTAGAACTTGTTACTTTTTGCTATGAACGGTTAGCCCACCATGTGGGCTGTAGCTTGACCGAGCATGCTAATTCATCTATTTACATTCATTCTTTATTTTCTTTTGTAAATCAGCTGTTTAATTTAAACTCAAAGTTTGCACACAGCACACATTAACTAAGTAAACCTAATTCACCAGGTCAAATGAGTTAGTTTACTTAGTTAACTAACTCATTTATTTAGTTAACTTGCTAGCTAACTATTTGCTAACCCACCATTGTGTGTATTTGACACATAAATGGATTCATTTGGTAAACTAATGGAGGATGTCTGCTTATGATATGGTAAAAGGTAAGGGTGTAACGTCACATCGATCTGGATCGATATATCGATTCAATGATCAATGATCCAAAGTGAAAATCATCGTCTTTAGCTAACCATTAGCCTTGTTAGCATGGTGCAACTAAACGCTGATTTAGACAGTTTCAGGGGACCACAATGTTACAATCAACTGGAATGAAGAGAAGACACAGTGTGCAAGGGTCAAAATCCAAAGTTGAACAAACCAGTTCAGGACTATTTCACAGTTCTCAGTGGCATGTATAGGTATGCTAAACCTCTATCCTGTGGCTAGCACGGCTACCTGTCAATCACAACCTCACCTCCTCTCTCCCTGTCTCCTCCTCATCTCCTTTTCCTCACCTCCTCTCTCCCTGTCTCCTCCTAATCTCCTTTTCCTCATCTCCTCGTCTCCTCGTCTCCTCTCTCCTCGTCGCCTGCCTCCATGACTTCTCTCTCCCTTCTCCTCCTCTCTCCTCCTCTCTCCCCTCTCCTCTCCCCCCCTCTCCTCCTCTCCCCCCCTCTCCTCCTCTCTCCTCCTCTCTCCTCCTCCTCTCCCCCTCTCTCCTCTCCCCTCTCTCCTCCTCTCCTCTCTCCCTCTCTCCTCTCTCCTCCTCTCCTCTCTCCCTCTCTCCTCTCTCCTCTCCCCTCTCTCCTCCTCTCCTCTCTCCCTCTCTCCCTCTCTCCTCCTCTCCCCCCCTCTCCTCCTCTCTCCCCTCTCCTCTCCCCCCCTCTCCTCCTCTCTCCCTCTCTCCTCCTCCCCCCCTCTCCTCCTCTCCTCTCTCCCTCTCTCCTCTCTCCTCCTCCTCTCCCCCTCTCTCCTCTCTCCCTCTCTCCTCCTCTCCCCCCCTCTCCTCCTCTCTCCCCTCTCCTCTCTCCCTCTCTCCTCCTCTCTCCCTCTCTCCTCCTCTCTCCCTCTCTCCTCCTCTCTCCCCTCTCCCCTCTCCTCTCTCCCTCTCTCCTCTCTCCCCTCTCCTCTCTCCTCCTCTCTCCTCCTCTCTCCCCTCTCCCCTCTCCTCTCTCCCTCTCTCCTCCTCTCCTCCCAGCCATAAACCCTGGAGGTGAAAATAAACGTCCATAGTCTGATGAATCCTGAGTTTGTTGACTTGATTTTCTGAGGTGAGACGAGGAGACGAGGAGGAGATGAGGCGCCTCCTCACCATCATGTGTTTGGGATTAGAGTGACTCTCTGTTACCGTGACGCTGATGGAGCTGACAGTTAATCCTCCGGTGGTAAAAGATGATGATGAATGAATCAAAGTGGATTTATTAGTTTCATAAAATCATTTTCTAAAAATATCAAATATTTATGTTTTTGATTCTTACAGCATCTGAGTTCTGCTGCATCTCTTCCCTCTTATATTCTCCTCTCTCCTCGTCTTGTCTCCTCTCTTTTTTTGTCTCCTCCTCTCCTTGCCTCCTCCTTGTGTCCTTGTCTCCTCTCTTTTTTGTCTCCTCCTCTCCTTGCCTCCTCCTTGTGTCCTTGTCTCCTCTCTCCTTGTCTCCTCTCTTTTTTGTCTCCTCCTCTCCTCGCCTCCTACATGTGTCCTTGTCTCTTCTCTCCTTGTCTCCTCTCCTGATCTTATCTCCTCTTTCCTCCTTGTCTCCTCTCTGTTCTTTACTCCTATCTTTTCTTGTCTACTCGTCTCCTCTCTTCTCCTCGTTTCTCTCCATGTGTCCTCATCTCTTCTCTTCATCTCCTCTCTCCTTGTGTCCTCGTCTCTTCTCCTCATCTCTTCTCTCCTTGTGTCCTCGTCTCCTATCCTCATCTACTCTCTCCTGTCCCCTTCTCCTGTCTTCTTGTCTCCTCTCTCGTCCTCCTCGTCTCCTCTCTTCTCATCTCCTCCCTCCTCGTGTCCTCGTCTCCTATCCTCATCTACTCTCTCCTGTCCCCTTCTCCTCCCTCCTCGTGTCCTCTCTCGTCCTCCTCGTCTCCTCTCTTCTCATCTCCTCCCTCCTCGTGTCCTCGTCTCCTATCCTCATCTACTCTCTCCTGTCCCCTTCTCCTGTCTTCTTGTCTCCTCTCTCGTCCTCCTCGTCTCCTCTCTTCTCATCTCCTCCCTCCTCGTGTCCTCGTCTCCTATCCTCATCTACTCTCTCCTGTCCCCTTCTCCTCCCTCCTCGTGTCCTCTCTCGTCCTCCTCGTCTCCTCTCTTCTCATCTCCTCCCTCCTCGTGTCCTCGTCTCCTATCCTCATCTACTCTCTCCTCTCCCCTTCTCCTGTCTTCTTCCTCTCTTTAAGGGATGGGGAGATCCTCCATGATTGCGGAGGGGGGATGATTTCTGGGGAAGGACGTGTGGGAGCATAAATTGAACATAATGAAATGTAAAACCCCAAGAACCGGTTGCCAGTGACAACCTGGCAACTGTTAACCGTGGCGCCGTGTAGCAGTATCTGACCCTCCCCCCCCCCTCTCTCCCCCTCCTCCCCCTCTCACTCACCCAGGCTGCTGGATGACTCACATCCTCTGAAGTCTTGACCTTGTGAGAAAGTCCACGCTTTACTCAACTTCCAGGAATCCAGAGCGGGTCCCCCCTCCCCCCCTCCCTCCCCCGCCACATACCTCCAGGCTGCTCCGTCCGCACGCTGACTGCACTCTGATTGGACGAGGGAAGGCAGAGCTCGTGTACCTGCCAGGTGGAGGTGAGTGCAGCTCGGTGATTGGCTGGCGGGGGTTAAATGGGCGTGCTGCTCCTACTTCCCTGTGTGCTCAGAGGCAGCCGGGCAGTGAAAGAGAAGAAGGAAACGCACAAAGTAGCCGATCTGAAACACCCAGGGAGTCCAAACAGCTGAGAGAGTCACAAGTAGGTGCTTTTTTTCCACCTCTCCTCTGTGTCTTCCTCTAACCTCGGGGTGGATCGTTGACTTGTCCACTGTAAATCATTTGCATGAGTCGGCATTTACATTCTGCTTTGTTTGCAGTCTTGTGACTGCTGGTAAATGGCTGACTGGACATCTAGCTCGAGCCGAAGCAATGACAATGACATTTAAAGAACCCAAACATTTACAGTTCCTTTAATGGTTTTTTTTCACATTTAGGAAACTAGATTGACAAACATGTCCGCTCAAATGTGAGTATTTGCTTCTTTTCTGCCAGTTTGACCTGAGTTTCTTTGTTTTGGGACTTTTGTTGAACAAGACGAGACACTTGAAGACCTCCCATGGGGCTCTGGGCATTTCCACTATTCTCTAAATATAAGAAAACGCAGCAGATGGAATGATTCATGCAAATAAACGTATGAAGCATGAGTCAAGAGACTTTACTGAACTCTAGGAATGAAGCAACGTCTTAATTGATTAGGCAACATCTCAGTGTGAGTGTGCGCGTGAGAGATAATTGGTTAATCATTGACTCACACAGTTGATGGTTTTGAACTTATCTTTGGGGTTCAGACAGAAGCCTGGGACTCAGTTGAGTTTGACTCTTTTCTGATGTATTAAACACCAGAAGATGAACCAAACTACCAAGAAAATAATCATGTAGCCTTTGATCTTTCTTTAACCACTTATTTCCAGGAAGATTTAAAGTGGTGTTTTAAATGACTATTTATGAAGAAACCTGTATTTTGTTAGTCGACTAAGAGTTTCTTTGATTGAGGGCTGACTTTAATGGCTGGATTAATGTACGTTTAGGTGAAAACCTTACGTACATTAAAGCTAAATGAGATTATTTTTAAGTGGAACTCAAAGAGAGGAACTAGGAGGAAAGAAACCAGCAAATATTCACATTAAAGAAGCTGGAAAAAATAGTTAACGATTATTTCAGTGGTTGACAACTAGTTGCTTTTCATCCAATGTTTTTTTCAGACATTTTGCGTCTTTTTTGTGGTGGTTTTGCAGCGATTTTTAGTCCATTTTTACATCTCTATATATTTTTTGTCATTTTACATTCCTATGCCATCGCTTTGTTTCTATGTGGTCGTTTTGCATCTTTTTAAAATGATTTTGCTAGTCTGTCATGATTTTTGTCTCTGTGGGTTCATTTTGTGTCTATTCAGTCATTTAGCATCTCTTTGTGGTTGTTTTGCATCCCTTTAGTCGTTTTTTTTCTTTTCTCATTTTGGTCATCTTATGTATACGCCCTTTAGCATCTCTTTGTGGTCATTTTGTGTTGGTTTGTTGTTGTTTTTTTTAGCAACATTTTATGAGTCAGGGCCCCTGACTTATGTACGTATCCATAGTCCGTTCAGTAATCCCTCCATGAGTAACCCACTGACTATGGATAAGTACCTCTTACAATTAGGACTACACCTAATGCTTACTTTTTCATTGTTTCATTAGTTGTTTGGTCCATAAAATGGTGAGAATGTTGATTAGTGTTTCCCAAAGTCCAAGACGACCTCCTCTTGCCCCTGTGTAAACTTAAACAGAGCTGTCTTACAGCAAGTTAAAGAGGTGAAAATACACTTAAACAAAATCAAAATGCATTTATTTCATGTAAAACCCCTCCATCACATCACCATTTATTCACATTATTTCAACAACCACAGTAGTGGAGGAGTACTCAACACAAAGACATCAGTGTTGTAGAAATTAACGAGCCACTACATCCCCACAATAGTCCACCTGCTGGGTGACGTCGAGGCCGCGGGGGCTGCTCCGTCACCCGCCATTGTTGGATTCATCCGGAGCGTGTATAACTCTCACATGACAGTTATTTATTGGGAGCCGACGGTGCTGCTGCGTGCGTCGGCTTGCCCTTTCTCGGCCCTGAGGCTGTGAGGATGCAGAAGCAGGTAGAGACGTGAGTGTCTGTGTTGTGAAAGTGTTTGTGTAATTAAGGCGTATCAGTTGTCTCGTCTGCTGGTAGTAGCCCCTCCGGGCTCAGGTTAGAACAGAGTCACTCTGGGAACAGATGGTCGATGGTTGTGTGACGCTCTATTGACTTTCTGACTCAGACACTCGGCCAGTGACGGTGACACGGCCAAATTTGGAGCAAAATTGATTGATTACTGGGTGAGGTTTTGTACTGATAAAATAAGCCTTACTGGCACTCTAAAGCTTGTGTTTTAACCACAAAGAAGAGGCAAGTATGACTTTTATTTAGCGGTCTGTGTGTGTGTGTGTGTGTGTGCATATGAAGGGAGTCTCTTTCAGCTTCAATGCTTCCCTGAGAGATGTGTTTATTTGCCTTGTTTTCATTTGTCAACCTTCTTTTTCTGGTGTCCTCTCTCTAAAGAGTTACGACGTCTGTCCTGGTAAGCTGACAACACAGATCGATCGCTCGGACGTACAGCAGCAAAGATGGCCTCCGCCGCTCCGTTCAGCCGCAAACAGTGGGCGTCCCAGTCACTGAGGGTCACCGCCAAGGAGATGTCCATCGTCTCCGCCCGGGGGAAGAACAACGCCATCGCAGAGCGCTTCTCCAAGTGAGTTGGCTTCACTCTGTTGTCTCTCTGGCTTCTTTGAGTTGGATGAATAATTCAGCAGCCACTCAGCTGATAAGTCTTTTTTTTTTGTGTGTGTGTGGCGTCCGTCACTTCAGAAATGAGGTCGCCACGACACTTTCTCAGCTGTTCTGTCATCTTTTCTCTCACATGATCATCAGTTACTCCAGTTGTCACTTTCACAGACTTCATAGAGTTAAACTGAGGCGACCTCACCGTCCCGGGCTTTCCCCTCTTTTACCTGTTCAATGTATCAAGTTACTCATTTGTGAGTTGAGAAGGTTGTTTGCACAGTGGGATGTTTCATCTGTGCACTTCCTCCGTCTGACCACAAGGAGTAAGTGCTGCTCTGTTTGAGGGCAATAAACACACCTTACAGTTTGTGTGTTTATACATGCATTTAATGTCATACAGGATAACATTCAGGGCCGTATTCACAAACATTTGATCTCGGCTCTAAAAGTTCTCCCAAGGAGCACTAACACTTCTCAGTTCAGAGTCATTTCTTCAAACCTAGTCCCAAAGATTCTGAGTCTAACTTTTCTAAGGAGTGGGAGGAAGTCCTAAGAGAAGACTAGAGGGTGGGGTTGACCTTGTTACTATGGATGACATCATGTTTATCCCTTCTATGCCCACAGTGATTGGCTGAGAGGGAATGAGTCCCTAAGAGTGAATTTATGACAGAAACACTTCAATGATGAAGTGAATGAACTGCAGCACTATGTGTGGTCAGGTTAGGACATTTATCGTCTGGTGCAGAATCCTCCTGACCGGCAACTGAGAGACGCCAAGATGGTCTGAGTTGCACGGCTGCATTTTTCCTGTGGTCAAACAGAGGAGAGTTGACCCAACTTTAATCTGCGGTGATATTGGGTGGTTTTCATTGGTTGGTGATGTGACGTCATCCCTGACCAACTCTTCCACGCTCATAATGCCATCTCCATTAAGACGATACCTTTTTAAAAGCTCACTGTCATTGAATCTCTCCAAAATGTTGACTGCAGCAGCCATGTTAGCTCCGTCCTCATTTACTCTGAGTGGCTTTGGAGTCCTTGAGAGGACCTCCTAAACAACCACAAGAGATGCAAAATGAAGAATAGAGGCAAAAAGATGCAAAATGACTAATAATGGAGACTAAAAGATGCAAAATGACTAAAAATGGATGCCCGGGGTTTACGTGGTACAGTGGTTAGAGCAGTCGCCCCATGTAGAGAGGCTGAAGGTCCTCGAGGCCGTGGGTTCAACTCCGACCTGTGGCCCTTTGGTGCATGCCCCCCCCTCTCCCCATTTCCTGTCTGTCCTACAGTATATAGTGAAGGCTTGAAAAATTGCCAAAAAAACACCACAAAAAGATGCAGAATGTCTAAAAAAAAAAAAGATGCAAAACAACTAGTTGTCAACTACTGAATGAATCGTTAACTATTTAAAAAATCTATTCATCAATTTTGAGTCATTTTTTAAAGAAAAAGTCTCTGGTTCCAGCTTCTTAAATGTGAATATTTTCTGGTTTCTTTCCTCCTCTGTGACATTAAACTGAATATATTTGAGTTGTGGCGAAAACGAGACATTTCAGAGCGCAAACAACCAATTGATGGAAATAATAAATGTTAGTTTTTTATAGATTAAGGAGCTACTTATAGTGCTAAAATGCTTTGTCAATTACACTTATCTTAAAAAGTTAATAACCTTAGAGTGAAACGCCTAGTATTTTTAAGAGTTACTCCTAAATTAGCAAGATGGGACCTACTCTGAGTCTGGACTATTGTTGCTGATTCACATCTGTCAAATACATAATTTTACTGGCTTATTCTCAAAATATACTTCATACGGTGTGTTTTGTATTTTTCATCTAAACCACTGTGATGATAGTGAGATGCTTTAACATGGTAACCCATCTACTATGGAAGCATCTTACATAAGACTTCATTAAAATCTTCATCAGTGGATAAGTCATCTGGAAAAATAAATAAATAAATGTATCAAATTCAAGCATTTCAAGTTGCATTTGTATAGTATGAACAATACACAGATTATTGGACTTCATCAGCACATTAAATCACAGTCATTTTATAGTTGTGCTTTTAAACACTGGCACCATTTTACATTAGGGTGACAAATCAAATAAACGTTAAAATCCAAGTGTTCTTGAGGTTTTCCAGCGCCCTTAAGAACCCTGGTTTGAATAAATAACACTAAATAAAAGTAATCAGACATTCAGACTAGATCAGGTGGAAATGCATTCATGTAGAGACAGACTCAACTTTTGGAGAAAGAGTGGAGTCTGTTTTGTGAGAGTCCCAGTGCAGTACACTTCCTGTCACTGCCACAAGAATGCTTTAAAACTAATAGAAAATACTTCTAATAAATACAAAAAAATCAAAGAAAAAATATCAGAAAAGCAAATAATCATAGTGTAATAAACAAATAATCATAATAAACTAAAAATAATCCTTATAAGGGGCGGTCAGTGGAACAGTGGTTAGAGCAGTCGCCCTGTGTAAAGAGGCTGAAGGTCGTCGGGGCCGCGGGTTCGACTCCAACCTGCGGCCCTTTGCTGCATGCCCCCCCCCCTCTCTCACCCCATTTCCTGTCTTTTATATAATAAAAGGCTTAAAAACTGCCAAAAAATAATCTTTGAAAAAACATAATACTTATCTACCTCTCCGGGAACCATCACCTTATTGTGGTGGAGAGGTTTGTATGTCCCTGTGAACCTTAGGTCTGTGTTGTCTGAAGGCTAGTGCTCCTGGTAGGGTCTCTCATGGCAGACTGGTCTCAGGCGAGGGGCCGGACTAAGAATGTTTAACAAAGACTCAATGGACAAACGAGGAAGAGAGACCCTCCCCGGAGGAGGCCCGGGGCCCCCGTCTGGAGCCAGGCCTGGACGGAGGGCTCGCTGGCGAGTGCCTGGTGGCTGGGTTTGCCACGGAGCCCGGCCGGGCACTGCCCGAAAAAAGTGATTTGGCGCCTCCCTCCATCCTGCGGGCCCACGGACCAGACACGGGCAACAGAAGCAGGCGCTGGGGACGTGGAATGTCACCTCTCTGTCTAGGAAGGAGCCGGAGCTTGTGCGGGAGGTGGAGCGCTACCAGTTAGTTCTGGGGGGGCTTACCTCCACACACAGTCTGGTACTCCTGGATAGGGGTTGGACCCTTTTCTTCTCTGGAGTTGCCCAGGGTGTGAGGCGCTGGGGATGTGGGGATACTCACAAACCCCCGGCTGAGCGCCGCAGTGTTGGAGTTCACCCCGGTGGACGAGAGGGTCGCCCCATTACGCCTGCGGGTGGTAGGGGGGAAAACTCTGACTGTTGTTTGTGCATATGCACCGAACAGCAGTTCAGAGTATTCGGCCTTCTTCGAGACCCTGAATGGAGTCCTGCATGGGGCTCCAGTAGGGGACTCCATAGTTCTGCTGGGAGACTTCAACGCCCACGTGGGCAATGATGGAGACACCTGGAGAGGCGTGATTGGGAGGAGCTCCTCCCTGATCTAAATCAGAGTGGTCGTCAGTTATTAGACTTCTGTGCTAGTCACGGATTATAACTAACACCATGTTCGAACATAAGGATGCTCATAAGTGTACGTGGTACCAGAGCACCCTAGGCCAAAGGTCAATGATCTGTTTTGTTGATGTTGTTGACACTCGAGTGAAGAGAGGGGCAGAGCTGTCAACTGATCACCATCTGGTGATGAGTTGGGTCAGAGGATGGGGGAAGATTCTGGACAGACTACGTCTGGAGGAGGCCCCTGTCCAAGAGATCTTCAACTCACACCTCCGTCAGAGCTTTTCTGGCATCCCTGTGGAGGTTGGGGGCATTGAACCAGAGTGGGCAATCTTCAAAGCTTCCATTGCTGAAGCTGCAGCGGTGAGCTGTGGCCTTAAGGTCTTAGGTGCCTCAAGGGGCGGTAACCCTCGAACACTGTGGTGGACACCGGCGGTCAGGGAAGCTGTCCAACTGAAGAAGGAGGCCTTCCAGGATATGTTATCCCAGAAGACTCCGGAGATAGTTGCAAGGTACCGACAGGCCAGAAGGGCTGCAGCCTCTGCTGTGTCAGAGGCAAAGTAGCGGGTGTGGGAGGAGTTCGGAGAAGTCCTGGAAAAGGTCTTTCGGGCGGCACCAAGGTGTTTTTGAAAAACCATTGGACACCTCAGGAGGGGGAAACGGGGAACCGTCCAAGCTGTTTACAGTAAGGATGGGACGCTGGTGACCTCAGCCGATGAGGAAATCAGGCGGTGGAAGAAGCACTTTGAGGAACTCCTTAATCTGACTAACACGCCCTCTTTTGTAGAGGCAGAGCTGGAGGCTGATGGGGAATCATTGTCAATATCTCTGGCGGAAGTCACTGAGGTAGTCAAAAAAGTCCACAGTGGCAAAGCCCCAGGGATTGATGAGATTCCTCCACAAATGCTGAAAGCTTTGGGTTGGGAGGGGCAGTCTTGGTTGACACGTCTCTTCAACATTGTGTGGAAGTCTGGGACAGTGCCCAGAGAGTGGCAGACTGGGGTGGTGGTTCCTCTGTTTTAAAAAGGGGGACCAGAGGGTGTGTGCCAATTACAGGAGTATCACACTACTCAGCCTCCCTGGTAAAGTCTACTCCAAGGTGCTGGAATGGAGGGTTCGTCCTATAGTCGAATCTCAGATTGAAGAGGAATAATGCGGATTCCGTCCTGGATGTGAAACAACGGACCAGCTCTTTACTCACGCAAGGATCCTGGAGGGGGCCTGGGAGTATGCCCATCCAGTCTACATGTGTTGTGTGGATCTGGAGATGGCATATGACTGGGTCCTCCAGGAGATACTCTGGGAGGTGCTGCAGGAGTATGGGGTGAGGGGGTCACTTCTGTGGGCCATCCAATCTCTGTACACCCAAAGCGAGAGCTGTGTCCCGATCCTCGGCAGTAAGTCGGATTCGTTCCCGGTGGGGGTTTGCCTCCGCCAGGGTTGCGCTTTGTCACCAATCCTGTTATGTCCATTTTCATGGACAGGATATGGAGGCGTAGTCGTGCTGGGGAGGGGTTTCAACGAAAAAGGGCTGAGCCGGAAGGCAAATCTCTCGATCTACTGGTCAATCTTCGTTCCTTCCCTCACCTATGGTCATAAAAGCTGGGTCATGACTGAAAGAGCGAGGTCACGGGTACAAGCGGCCGAAATGGGTTTTCTCAGGAGGATGGCTGGAGTCTCCCTTAGATGGAGGGGGAGAAGTTCAGCATCCGTGAGGAACTCGGAGTAGAGCCGCTGCTCCTTTGCGTTGAAAGGACCCAGTTGAGGTGGTTCGGGCATCTAGTAAGGATGCCTTCGAGCTGATTAATGTGGCCTGGGAAAGGGAATTTTGGGGTCGCCTGCTAAAGCTGCTGCCCCCACAACCCGATCCCCGATAAGCAGTTGAAGATGAGAAAACTAATTATCATAAAATAATCATAATATACTAAATAATCCTGATATAACTTATCATAATAAAATATACAGATTATTATTATTATTATTATTATTATATTAGTAGAAAATATTGCATACAAGATGCAGCTCAGTGCTTTACATTAAAAAGACAAAGAAGACAACCAGTAAGAACATGAGTAAATAAACACAGAACAGTGCTTATAACACTGAAAGATACGATGGTAAATTAAAGATAATAAACAAACAATTACATTTAAAAAAATAAAGGAACTAAAGTGACAAGCCACCAGTAGTAAAAGTAGCTAAATTGATTGAGTAAAGCATATAATACAACATGAGAATTGAATTATTATTTTCTTTTTTTTAAAGAGGAATAAAATATCTTGAAAAATGGTGTAAAATAAAGGTTTAGGTGGGTGTTTTTAGCCATAATTTGGAGCAATTTTTATCTTTGGGTCGGGAACGAGCAAAAGTCCACCTGTGCTTCGTCATGATGTACTTTTAGTGAGATGTGCTTCACGCTGACGCCCTTAGATGGATTTCCAGGTCACAGGCAGGAGGCTGGAGAAAAACAGTCGTGTCCAGTGAATCCACAGATTTTCCATGAAGTCCTGTAAGGTTTTGGATGCTTTCATGTTAGTTTTGTGGGCGTGAGCAGCACATTGGGATGGCAGTTTGACCATTAATGTCCTCCTCTTCCTCCTCAGGTACCAGATGGCAGCAGAGGGGGGAAACGCACAAAAGAAAGTGGTATGTACCCTTTTTTAATCAATATGAAATACATCTGGACTGAAGCCGATTTTCATGTGAATACAAACACATCAGTGCAGATTCCAACAGGAAAAAGGTCTCACATTTTATGCAAATTGTGCCTGCGGGGTCTGAAAACAAAACAAGTCAGGACACATGAAATGAAAGTTAAAGCATCCAGGAGGAACTTCTGGAACAGAATAACTCAGGGCAACGACGACGACGGTAATGGATGCTGGGATGTAAATCTGTGTGAAATGAACTTTGAGCTCGTTCAAGTGTGAACTTAACGTAGGAAATGAGACAGGAAAGGTAGTCAAAGGTGTTCCTGTTGGATCCAAAACCTAAACATCCGTCATAACATTTGTCTTTCTCCAGGTTTAGTCAGTTAGTGCAGCTCTTTGTGAAGGTTTCCAGCACTTTCTCCCCCTTTTTTTTTTTACCTTTTTCTCTCATTTCCTGAACTTATTTTCCCTCCCTGACTGTCTCTGTTTCTGATTTTCTCTCCCTCCCCGCCCCTCGCCCCCTTCACTCCCTCTCTGCTTCCTCCCCTCCCGTGTTGTAGGAGGGGGGTAGGCTAGTTGCTTCATGCTGCTCTGATCACTTCTCAAGGCGCTCACATCTGGGACAGCTTGTCGGCCAGCAGACACACTCAACACACACACATTTTAACGCCAACTGGACAGCCGGGTCTTCAGCGTCTCTCTCAGGTTTTTACTTTCTAGTTTTTTGTTTTTGTTCTGTATCCAGGCAGATTCAGGTTTACAGACTTGCATGCTGAGCAGCCCTTTGTCTTTTGTGTCTCTCTCTTCATAGCTGGAAGTGTCTGCTTGCATGAATGCTAACTTGTAGTTTGTGTGTATGGTTGGACAGTGTTTTACTTTTTTTTTAAATTTAAGTTTCATTCAGAAGTCGGAGCTTGTCAGTGAAAAAGCTAAAACCAAAAAAGATTGGGAGAGCAGTGAACATGCCCTCGGTGTGTCTCTGCCAAAGCTTTAATAGAAATAGTGAGTCATCCTGTTGAAAGTGCTGGTATGTGAGCGTTTGTGTTGCTGTCTTCTGTCCTCTCACTGCTCTGTTTAAACACCGGTGCATCCAAAAGTCTTTCTTACGTGCCGCACATCTGCATGAGAGGACATCAGACTACTGCTGTTACTCAAAGAAATATTCAGTTAACTCTACGTTAGAGGAAAAATAATTGATTCATTGAGGCTTTGAACACCTCTCCTTGAGTTTCTGGGTTATTGTATTGGGCTTTTAAAGGTCCTGTGTGGAACGCTGCGCACAAATGAATTGTTTTTACTGCCAGTGGGTGAACGGGTTGTTTCACAGCGTAAAAACTGAGCCCTTCACCGACTTTCTCGGTTGTCTATGAAGGCCTGTGGACTGACATTTACGTAAAGTATTCGGGACGGGTTCTCAGAGAAAGTCGAAAGGATGTGATGTTTTTGCTCAAGAGTCCCTCGTCTCACTTCAGCTTGCATACAGTCAGCAGTGATAGTTAATGGAGTCCACTAACACCAACAAGTCCACACATGCTGTTCTTCCCTTATACAGTCTGCAGCGGCGGCCGGAGATGGACCTAAGGTTGGCGGCTGTCCTGAAGCAGCTAGTTTTCTGCGGCGGCGGGGAGTCAGACCTGCAGAGTTTGTGTAGTGCTGGCACAGCATTTGGACACTCCGTTGATACTGCTGATTAAAAAGAGGAATCGCTGACCTGTGAAATATGAGGTTTTTGCTGCTACTGTTAGCTCGCTTGCTTGCTAGCTAACATAGCAAAATACTGTCTTGAGTGGATTCATCCAGACTCCCAGAGGCTGATTTGACTGGCTCGCCACTTGCAAATTACCTCATGAGTTAAAGTTAAGAAACAAGCAACATCAGATCCATGCAGCCAAGCAACTTGCAGCTAACTAGCCAACGTATACTTGTTTACTAATGTTAGCTCTCTGAAACCTAAGCTGGCTGACTTTTCTTTTCTTTTTAACTCTTGGTGATCGGGAAAATGCCAAACGTGCGACACTTGGTGCAGAATAGATGCTCAGCAGCTCGGCATGCTGCTGGTACTGGAGCGTAAATAGGGCGCTCCCTTTGCAATACATTAAAAAAAAAAATACATTGGCCTCAGAAAAAAAGTGCTTTGGACACAGCCTGAAGGAAAAAGGCTGTGAACATCTGTATTGGAGAACCAAATGTGTAATAATCCTCCACTGAGCACACTCTTTCTTCCCTGTTTGAGTTACGTTTACTAAAAACCAGCTGTTTTGAAGAAAACAAAGTCTAAACTAAATATTTGAGACAGTTTTAAAGATTTATGTCTTCAGGAGGAACCAGTGAGGTTGGAGCTGAGAGCCACAGACGTACCGAGACACAAACCAACAGTGTTGATTTTGATCATGCGGTTTGGTGACAAGGCCAGCCTTAAAACTGCATTTACAGTGTCACGCTGAATATGATCTCTTGGTGTTAATAACAGCTGAATGCTTGTTTTTCTCTGCAGGCTGCAGAACCTCTTCCCTCCACACTGCGCAGCGGGACTCTGAGTCTTTTAAAGAAACGCTGGGAACAACAGCAGCAGCCGTCCAGCCACAAACGTCAAGCCCGCGACGCGCCCGCCCCTCAGCCCCACATCAGTCAACCCACGGGCGCCAAACCTCGAGCCACATTGCCGATCGTGAACCAGCCAGACACTTTGAAAACCACCACCCTCTCACAAGACCAGGACACCGAGCCGGAGACACAGGTTCCCTCTGAGACCAGCTTAGACCATCTGCAGTCGGCTCAACCCGAGGATCTGACGAGCAACATGGAGGAGAAGCCCAGCAGAGAGTCAGAGGGGCAGGAGGGAGCAGCCGCTGAAGTACCCGACTCTGAGAAGCCCAGTGTACCCCTCAACAGCCTCAAGATGATGTTCGAGAAGGGAGATCACCTGGCCGACATGGTGAGGCTTCCATCTTGCTCTCAAAGAATTCACGCACTGCACTAAAGCATTTCCATTTTCTGCCCTTTTCTCCTTCCACTACATCTCAGAAGTAAATGTTGTACTTTTTACTCCACTACATTTATCCGTTAGTGTTTCATCCCCTTCTACCAGTGAAAACCACGTAGCTCCAGATGTATTGATGTTAAGGATGAAGCAGAGGTACTCTAGAGGTGCTGTGTTTCGATAAATTAAAGAGGTACACACTTCTTGTCCCCTAAATGGGCGTGGCCTTGTTTTGAAAGTGTACTGTGCGTCATGTGGACGGATGAAAAGTTACATGTGCATTATTGGAAAAGGTCCGGGAAGCTTGATGACTTCTGTTGAAACATTAACACTAGGTTTGTCTTTTTTATTTATTTATTTTTTTTAAACAAGAGTCGGCAAAAGGACAGCAACACCGGTGAGTTAGCCACTCTCCGTGCTTGGACACCACCATCTCTCCTCGCTTTAAACACTGCGAGCTACTTGTTCCAAATTAACATCAATGCTGTCATCAGATCCTGGGTCGTACTTCCGTCCCTTCACAATAAAATGACATGCTTCAATAACTGCAAAATATACCGTAAAGTCTTCTTAATTTCCATTTTAAGTAAATTCATCCACCCGAGCCGCTCAGGCTGAGCGTCACCCAAACTCTTTCTGCTTTCTCTCGTCAAAGTCACTTTTGTTGACTCATTAGACGTATAAATGTCCATGTACAAGTATGAAAAGTCGCTCATAGATTCTTCAGGAGTACGTAAGGAAGGAAACGCCGCTAAAAGATGAGGAAACTGCGTCAAAGCGTGGAGTATTTTCATTGTGATTTTAGGACTTTTTACTGAAGTAAAGGATCTGAATCTTTCATCACTGCTCGGTGACCAACAGGTTTTGCCGTTTTTGTCCATATGGAGTCAAAAGTAACTGAGGTGTGTAAATCAACGGTCTGAAGGGTCTGAAACTTTCTGGAGTTTCATCTCAAAGGATCACGATTCTTTTGAAAAGTAAAAAAAAAAAAAGTGCTTGTTCTCAAAGAGGTCAGATCCCCTCCAGTGCTGTCATGCTGCTAATCACATGGTGCACACACACGCTCAAACTCTCTCCCACACACACACACACACTCTCTCACACACACACATGCACACACACACTCAGCTGACTTGCACATCCTCTCAGCAAGCATCAGCGGCTGTAGCTTCTTGCACCCTCGAGGCAGCTAATTGTTATTTGTGGAGCATAAAAGTTGAGGTATTTAACGTCCAGTCATGCATTCGCTTGAGGCGTGTAAAATGTAAAGCGCTCCATACTCGAGGTGTGACGCGTTAACAGCGGCCATGCTGCGTTTCCATCGACACAGAGCGCCCATTTATGACAGGAAGAGACCATTACAAGCCATTATGGGGCATTAAGAAGTGTACTGGTGCTTCAGTGGACTTGTCCTCCGCGCTGAACTGTGCATGATTGATTAGAAAGAAATGACACCGCAGTGATTAAAGCTGCTGTGGTCAAGTTTTTCACATGACTTGATTACATGACCATTATTTGAATTGTCATTTTAATCCGTCAGCTATTTTCTCTATGAATCGATTAGTTGTTTGGTCAATAAAACGGTGAACCATGTGGATCAGCGTTTGACAAAGCCCAAGGTGACGTCTTTTAATAGTCAGTTTTAACTTTAACATACCTTTATAAACTGATAAATCAATATAATAAAATGGTTAATTAATTTAAGAGTTGACAACTAATCGATTAATCCCTCAACTTTTCAGTTCTTCTCAGCTCAACTGAGCTTTTTTTTTTTTTTTCCCATTTTGCATCTATTGGCTCATTGTTTTGTACTAGTTGACTTTGTCGCTCTTATCCAGTCTTTAAAGTGTAGTTCCGGCGCAAAATCATCCCACGGTCTTTTTCAGCACTTGCATACAAACTGTTAATAGTTGTTACATGGGAGGAAAAACTGAGAAATCCAGCAGTCCCTAACAGCCCGATTAGCTCGGGGGTCAGGGCAGTATGGTAAAGGCATTCAAACGTCTTTTTTAACCACTAATGCTGCTGAAAATAACAGCAAACCTCTGCAGCAGCATGAGAAGAGTCCTTACACAGAAAAAAAAGCACCAACAACGTAGTCAGTGAACCCAGAGTTTATTTAAAGAGTGTCTTTAAAGACTTACCTACTGGCCCCTGTACCAGCTCCTCTCATAGTAAAGTCCATTCAAGTGGATTACCAAAGTCAATCCCAAAGGAAGGAGCCCATTGGTGCTTTGTTTTGTGTTTGGACTCTTCTCATGCTGCTGCAGAGGTTTGCTGTTATTTTCAGCAGTATTAGTGGTTAAAAAAGACGTTTGAATGGCTTCACCGTATTGCCCCGAGCTAATCACTGTTAGCCACGTCTGGCTGTTAGCGACTCTACCGGATTTCTCCGTTAATAGTTTATACGTGGAAAAAAACCTGTCTCAATGACTTGTTCGCTGTATGCAAGTGCTGAAAAAGACCATGGGATGATTTGTGCCAGAATTGCTCTTTAAAATATGAAGCTTTATTTGATATTGTATATTTTTCTTTCAAGAAAAGACCAAGACCCACAATGTGTCAGTCTGGCTCTCAATACTTTGACTTCCCTTCCCTTCCTGTCTATAAGCCTGAGCTCATTTGTTCTTACTGAAGATGTATTTCTTTAGAAACAAGCCCACAAGTTTAGATTTTTAGTTTTTTTTTTTTTAAAAGCTCAGAAATGTCCTCAAACAGCTGGACACTGTAGTTAAACACTACTCAAATAAAGTGTTGACGAACACACTCATATCAACTTAAAGATGATGATACATCACTCGTTGTTTAAAGCTAGTTTCTGCTGCAATTCAAGTAAAGCCACACCGACACGAGCCGCTTGATTAGAGAAGTTCAGTGAGCAGCAACACGTCCTGTTACTCAGAGCCAACTCCCCGAGCAAACAGCCACTCCTCCTCCTCCTCCTCAAGAATTTCTGCTCGTCCATTACTGTAAATCTTTTTTATCTTATGAGCAGCAACACGTTTGTTTTCTTTTCTCCAGTAAGTCTGCCAGACGAGCAGGCTCAAACTTTTCCCATCATGCATCAGTGTTGATCTTTCTTTTAAAGGATAAGGACTTCATCAAAACCAAAACCAACAATGGGTTTTATTCCCTCTCTCCATACTTTCTGACTTCCTGTCTGTGGTTTCTTCTGAAGGCATAAAACGGCAAAGAACCGTTATTCTCAATGGAACACTTTGACTTTTTGGGAAACGCGTTCTTTCACGTCCTTGCCGAGAGTTAGACGAGGAGTTTGATTCCACTCGTGTATCGTACGCTAAACATAAAGCGGCAGTCAATTAGCTTAGCTTAGCACAAAGACTGGAAACGAAGGTAACAAAATTCAATTGAAGCGCGTTGGTCTGAATTGAAATGCGGGAGTGAAGTGTTCGTCCAATCAGGTGCAGCCAGTGCAGTGGTAGATGGGTGAGTCCAGGGGCCTCATTTCTAAAGCTCGCTGCACACAAAAACCTTGCGTAGACGGTGGCAAACGTTGGTTTTTCTAGAAAAAAAAAGATTTGCGGAGGAGCGTGCATTTCCTTATTCCTACGCCAGCCACCACCTGTAGGGCTCCTGCAAAATGTTTCCCACTGTGAAATTGGCGACACACGATGGAAACTCCATGAACTACAGCTGAGTCAACAGAAAAAACACGCATGTTAACCATGAAATAATTGGCAGCAAATGTATTTCACACTGTATAAAGCCTAGCTGTAGTTGTGGATAGGCTATACTAATAAAGGATAAAACCCTGCTTTTTCTGCCTTAGCATCCATATTCATGAGCTATTCTGCATGTGCCATTAATGGAAGATAGCGGGAGAACACTGGGTGGAGATCATCCCCGCACAACTCACCGTCGGTAGGAATTTATCGGTATTTAGAAAGGAAATGTGGAGTTTTTTTGTTTTGGGAAGGATTCTCCGCGCAGTCTAATAAATGAGGCCCCTGGATGATAAAACTAAAACATAATTAACGTCAAACTGCAGGGACTATTTTCAGCCGCGGATGAATTCACATTTGTGCTTGAGTGCAACTTGCAGCAACAGGAAGTGGGGGGGGGAGGTGAAATAATAAAAATACAGAACATCACCGGACTTTAAACGAGAGTTTTTGTTGGTTCCATGAGATCCAGGACGGACAAAAGGAGTGATTCTTGGCACAAAAAGGAGAGCGCTTCACTCAGAAGTCCCGTTCTAACAAAGACTTTGTTTTCCCAGTTGCTTTCACCTCGACGCTGACCTCCTTAGTGCTCCTTTTTTTTTCTTGCTGCATGTTACACAGTTGTTTTACCAAAGGAGGGATTGTTTAGGGGGGATCCTCCAGCAGTAATGCGACATCTTTCCGCTCCGTATACAATAGGGTCCAGTGTTCAGCTGAGGCTGGGCCTGCTGTTCCTCTTCTTCTTCTTCTTGGAGCAGATGATGATGTAATGATGCAGGCCCATGACTGCAGACAGCTGATCTGTGCGCTGAGTCTCTTCAGACCGTCTCCCCTCAGGCCATTAGAGATCTCCTCCTCCTCCTCCTCATCAATCTTCCTCGTTGTCCACGTCTCTGCTCCTCAGCCCTGCTCCCATCTCCTCTGTTTTCCCTCTCAACCCTACCTCCTCCTTCTAGACCTCAACCCACTTATTTCTTTTTTTTTTTTAATAAACAGCTCTGCGCTACCATTGGCGTATTAAGAGAGAATGGGTCCGTGGGCACTGGCATGAAAGAGGCCCCCCACACTGTCTACACAGCAACAAGACACCCAAACTCCCTTTGGCTCTCCTTGTAGTCGTAATACATCGACTTTAGTTGCTTCTATGTGGTCGTTTTGAAACTGGTTGGAATTATAGGTCTTTTTTTGGGAATGTTGTTGTTTTGCATCTTTCTGATGTTTTTGCATCTATTCTCTGTTAATTTCAAGTCTTTGTGCTCATTTCTGGTCCCCTTGTATTTTGTTTTAGTCATTTAATTTTCTATGAGGTAATTTTGTGTCTCGTCTTGGTCATTGTCATTTGTAGTTGTTCTGGTTGTTTAGCGTCTCCTTGTAGTCGTTATTACGTCACTTTTACCGTGTGTTCCTTTTTTTAGCTATTTTTGGTAATTTTGAGTTTTTGTGCTCAAATGCGGTCCCTTTTTATTTATTTTTTTTAGTCGTTTAATTTTCTATGAGTTCATTTTGTGTCTGTACTTGGTCATTTCCTGTAGTTGTTTGTAGTCGTGTATGTTTTGGTTATTTTGTGTCTATTTTCAGTCATTTAGCCTGTCTCTTTAGTCATTTTGTGTCTCTTTGTGGTTGATTTGCATACATTTTTTTGCATCTCCTTTTGAGACTTTTTTCTTTCGGCAACATTTTGTGAGTCAGGACCCCTAACTCTTTGGGTCCCTGGGCTTGTACCCCGTAGGCCTGTTCAGTAATCCATCCGTTCAGACTGAAATATCTCAAAGTATTTGATGAATTTCCCGCTGACTTTGGTGATCCCTCGCCTATCTTGGAACAACATCTTGTACAGACGTCCATGTTCCTCAGAGAATCCTGATTGGTACACCAGTGACGGGGATGTCGGTGGACGCAGCTGTGCCTTTCTTGAGTTTGAATGGGATTCCAAAGTTTTGAGTTTCTAAGCATCCTAAAGTCCTCAAACATGTGTTCGTAAAATAACAATTAACACATAAAATCCAAGATGGTAGACTTCTGATCAGATGAAAAAATGTTTGTTCCAGAGCACGATCCAAGCAAAACTTGTGAACATCAAAGGAACTTTATCCAAAGCACAGTGAGCATTTGGGAGCGTCAGTTCTTTCACCTTGCTTTGTGTTTTTAAAGAATTAGGAACTAAAAAAGCAAAAAACCATAACCGATCAAGGCAGCGGCAGCTACTCCTGTGCTCTCTGAGGTAAAATGACTGTTTTTGTCAAGAGTCTGGTGGCAAATAAAAAGGCTTCCATTCCCAAAGTGTGGACTTAAAAAGAGAAGTCTGATATTCTCAATGTACACATCAACTCTTTAGGCTTCTGAAATGCATTTAACTGCAGTGGTACATTTTCTCAGCTCCCCCTTCCTGTCCCTCCATCTACTGTAGATAAATGCCTCCTACAACCGCACTTAAAAAAAGGATATTTTTGATTTTTAAGTAACTGAAAACAGCAGGAAATAAGAGCTTGCTAGCTGTTAGCATTTAGCTCAAAGCACAGCGCTGCTGGCACGGCTGTAGTAATTAATTATCCCCCCCTCCTCGTTCACTCCCCTCACTCTGAAATAAATTGACCCCCCCACCCCCCCCCAGCCCCCCTCTGTGCAACACACAGCTCAGCCCCACCTATTACTCCCACCCCGCTCCTCCCCCCTGCACCAGCTGCTGCTCAATCACCACCACCACCACCACCACCACCACCACCGTCCTGTCTCAAATGACTCCACCCCGAACGCCCGTCGCTTTATTCTGACTCTGGGGGGGGGGGGGGGGGGGACTGGAAATAAAACAAAAGACAGCACACGCCCTCTGAACCATCATGGCACACTTTGTCTCCCCTCCCGTCGTCATCCGGGCCGCACCCCCCTTTGAGCTTTGAGCAGCCCCCCGCCCCTGCAACACCTGCTCCCTGTCGCCTTTTCTACGTTCCCTCCTCCCCGTCTCGGATCAGACCGGGGCTCAGTCTGTGTAAAAGTCTGCAGGATTCAGTCATCCGATCCCTCCGAACCGGCTTCCCATTCACCGGACGCTTTCATCCCTCGTGGCCTTTTTTTTTTTTCTCTCTCTCCGGTCTCCTTCAGTAAAGGTAGTTACGGCGTTTTTATTCCCATTTCAATATTCTTTCTTTCTTTCAGGGCCTGGTTTCATTCACACACCATCTACTTTTTATTACTCTTCTGTTTCTGTTGACTTCCCTGTCAGATGAGGCTGTTTTCTCCTCTGCAGCTGAAGGAGGCGCGGCTGCTGAGGAGAAAACCGCCGCTGAAAAGGTCACTTCACGGGCTTTAACTTTATCAGAGGCTCCTTTCAACTGTGTCCCTGTTAACTGTGTTATTGCATTGCTTGGGTTGAGTATATTAACTTGTTTAAAGGCTATTAACTGGTGACGTCGGTACCTTCTCCTCTTGTGTCTTTGTTTGGAGCGCGCGTGTGTAAGTCAGTCTGTAAGAGAGCTTTAATAGTATCAGGATTAGCAGCAGATTCTTTGTCTAGTCCGTTGATCCAGCCTCCTGAGACCCAGCCTGGCCTCGCATGGCCCGGCTGCTTGTTTACATCCCACTGACCCCCCTCACACTCACACACACATTCACACACATGCAAACCAGTCTCAGAGACCCCCCTCTCCTACAGAGCTGCTCCTCCTGTCTGTGGAAGATAATCCATCCTCGGGGATAGATCCATTATTATGATGACGACGACGGTTCCTTTTGTTGAGATTTAACTCTGTTCTGCAGAGCCAGACGCTTTTGAGTGTTCATTTTTTTGTGTGTGTGTGTGTGTGTGTGTGTGTGTGTGTGTGTGAGATCATACCAACATATGTATTATTTACAATCGCGTGCTTTTAACTCGCTCCTGACTCGGATGACATCATGTGCGATGACCTCATGCTCGTACTACTCATCGGCTTAAAAAGAAAAAAGTTGTCTCAATTCAGATACTTCCACTCACATGAAGACCACTGTGTACTCACGAGTTTAACTGTGACGGCTGGAGCTTATCTGCCAGCTCGCTTTCTCATTTTCCAACTATGGCATAGTCGTATGAAGTGAGTAAAACATGTTTAAACATACTCCATAAGATTTGAGACGTTGTTTCTAGGGGCCTCTTTGGCGGTTAGATGTTGTCAGTGCATGTGCAGAAGGTCGGCCATCTTTGAAGAGTAGCTTGGCTACACCACTTGGACAAACCCGTCTGCACCATCTGAGGTGGACAAGAAACAACACGCGGAAGTCCACTAGTACGCAGATACAAAGTGTACATGAGAGACGCAGACTTAATGACAAGAAACAAAACTTGCGTAATTTCGCACCAATTTCAATTAAACTTGATTCGGTTTGAATTTCTTTATACACACCTAAGAAGATCTTTATTCACTCCATTTTAATTCTTTTTAATCTACCTGCTCTTTTTCCATGTTCTGTCATGAAAGGAAAAAGGCAAGTAGAAGCGCTTCCATTAGTGGGTCATATGATCTATCACCATAGTTTTTAACACTCTTTGAGAGATATATGGAGATGCTAGGTAGACTTAAAAGACAACTGAATAGATGGAAATCTTCCCGAGTAGATATATGGCCTACTTTATTGATCCTAAGCTGGGAAATTGCAGTGTAGTAGCAGCATTACACACACAAACGACACACAGACTCCTCTAAAGCGCATTATAAAAAGCTGCATTAAAAAATGTATAAATGAGCGAAATGTAGTGCAAGGTACACCTAATAATATAAGGTGCAGTGAACACTATGTAAAAAGACATAAAAGGTGCTTGAAGACTGTATTATGACCGTTTTAGATGTGATTGCACAGTGTAATGATGTTTAACTTGCATTTGTGCAGTTAGGCGTTTTTGTGCGTTTCATTTTTCACCAGTTTGAAAATACATTGGTGGTTCTGTAGCCAAGATGGCGACCGTTGAGGGCGAATAGTGTCCGGGGCTCCACACTCAACCTTTCGACCGTTGGGTGCATCACCCAGGGACCCGTAGTGCTGCATGGTTCCGTACTTCATTAGTGTGAACACACTTTAGAGGAAGATGATGTATTTTATTCTTTTTAAAAATCATTAATCAAATCATCATACACGGGCGGCAAGTTCTGAATCCCGGCTGGGGCCCTTCTGTGTGGAGTTTGCATGTTCTCCCCTAGTCTGCGTGGGTTTTCTCCGGGTTCTCCGGTTTCCTCCCACAGTCCAAAGACGTGCACGTGTTAGGTTAATTGATGCCTCTAAAATTGCCCGTAGGTGTGAATGGTTGTCTGTCTCTATGTGCCCTGTTATGGACTGGCGTGCTGTTCAGGGTGTACCCCGCCTCATGCCCGATGTCAGCAGGGATCAGCTCCAGCCCCCCCCCGACCCAGACAGGGACAAGCAGTTGAAGGTTGATTTTACACCAAAAGTACGGGTGTGGTTCAAAAACACTGAGCGACGGTGATTTAGAAGCAGCAGTGCTGATCCATGATTCACTGTTATTCTCAGATCACTGATGAGCATCGACTTGTCTGAAATAACTCTTCAGTGTTTACGTCGACCCTCTGCTTTTGGTTTTCTCTTGTGAAATGTTTTTACCTGCTGCAGCCTGCAGACGCTCGGAGCCTGTCAGGACCCAGCGAGCAGCGCAGGTGCTCGTCAGGTGTGTGAAGCAAAAAATAAACAACCTGACCTTGAACAGACGTGGAAAATAACCAAAGTGCTTTACTCAACAAGTTTTTCATCATGCATTTAAAATCTTACAGAAGTAAAAGTGCAGAATTATTATAATCAGATGTAAGAGTATCCAAAGTGCTCGTCCTGCAAATTATATTTTACACTATAAATCCGGATGAATCAGCGGAGGTAGTTTAAAACATCATATACGGTGACGTTCGCCAGTTTAGTCCAGTGTTTCCTAAACTACGGTCACCAGATAAATCTGAGGGGTCGTGAGATGACTTTTCTCTTATATTTGAGTTTAAAGGTTGAATATGTAGAATCTTTATTAAAAGCTATATATTTACAAAATAATAATACACCCACAGGGCGTTTTGACGGGTACAGAATGAACGTATTCGTTTTGCATAATTGTTATATTTATCATAATATTTAGTCTGAAAAAATATTTAAAACATTTTTTGACAAGTTTGACAATGACTCTCTGTCCCGTTCTGGTTCCATTGTAGCAGCCAATAGAGTTGGGCATTGCTTGTTACCAGGGTTGTCTGTTGTTGGGTGCAGCTACTGTAGGCTGGCACTGGGTGAAATGGAGTTAGCCAATCCTGCAGCTGCTTATTTGTCCCAGCAGCTGAGTGAGCGGAGACGGGCAACAACCAGAGTCAATATAGGCCGAGCATTCACTCCATGGACTGAGAGAAAGGAGAGAAACGCCATTCAAACGCACGTCCAAATGGTTACGCTTCTCCTTGATCGCTAACATCACTTTCATCTGCACATAGCTGGAACGGCTAACGGCTAATGTATGATTCATCACTGACATGGAGCAGGCTGATCGCTGACACACACTGCAACGAACCTGGCAACCCGACTGCTGGAATTATTTCTTGTTGTTGCGACTACGATCTTGAGACTCTAGATGGAGCTGTTCTGCTCATTCTCCAGATTCAACCTTTAAGTGAACCGTTGGTTAATAATTCAAATGGGAAAGCACAACAAAAAACATTTTGTCACTAAAATCGGTGAATAATCGCAACAAACTTAATCTGTGTTACGTTTCAGTGGGAAATAGTTTGTTTTTTAACGTCACTTTATTTAATCATTTCATTTTTATTAAAGTGCCAAACTCTCATGGATGTATGACACCATCATTAGTACCTTACATTTAAAACACAGATTATTATACAGCACAATCTTTGAATAAATATTCCTCCTCCTTTCCCAGGCTTTACCAAGAAAATTTGCTACAAATAAGGTTCCCAGTTGAGGTGGTTCGGGCATCTAGTAAGGATGAACCCTGGGCGCCTCCCTAGGGAGGTGTTCCAGGCACGTCCAGCTGGGAGGAGGCCTCGGGGAAGACCCAGGACCAGGTGGAGAGATTAGATCTCCACACTGGCCTGGGAACGCCTCAGGATCCCCCAGTTAGAGCTGGTTAATGTGGCCCGGGAAAGGGAAGTTTGGGGTCCCCTGCTAAAGCTGCTGCCCCCGCGACCCGACCCCGGATAAGCGGATGAGGATGAGATGAGATGAGATGAGATAAGGTTTCCTCTATCACTATATTTATTTGTGAGCCATAGTTTCTTTTCAAGTTAAGATTTTCCATTCAAAAAACAATATGATCAGCTCGTAAAAGGCAGTTAGTTAAAGATTAAACCAGTGTGCGCTCTAGTTCGTCTTTCCACTTTTACGATGGTTTCATTTAAATAACAGTTTGAATCCAAAAGAGATTGAATCTAAACTAATATTTCACTAAAAATAAAATATTAGTAGGAAGTAGGACAAGAATCTAACAATTTTGTAACATTGTTTTTCTCTCCAAGTTGATTTGCAACTTATTGGGATGTTTATTTTTTTTTTCTTTAAAAAATATATTTTCTTAGAACCACCCCATTAATAATCTCAAGACACATTTAACTTACAGGACAAGAAATGTTACTTTTTGAGCACATTTTAATCATAATATTTCTACTTTTTACTCGTAACATTTTAAATGCATGTCTTAAACTTGAAATAGAGCAGTTTCATATCATTTTAGTGTTATTTTGACTAAAATAAAAGATGTGAGTACTTCTTTAACTGTTGAATCTATTGAAGAGGACATGAGACGTTTCTCAGACTGAAGGTTCACTGCGTAGAAGTGTGACCTGTACCGTACGGCGTGCGTCCTCATGTTGGCACGGCCGTCTGAGGGAGTGGGTTCTACTACAGAGTTGAGACTTGAATCTGACTTCAGCAGATCAACAAAATATTTCCCTTTTTAGATCATACAAAAGCTTTTATGTAGCTCTATCATGCACTCTTTAATCAAAGTATCTGTGTCTTTAGACTGAGCCATATCTGCACTCCTGGTTTAATGATCTTAAGATTTATTTATTTATTGAATAGTTTTCTAAAGGGAAGCGCTGAATGTTTAGTGTGAAATCACAGCAGATAAATGATCACTTTAGTTTGTTTTTTCTTAGCCGGCGGTTGATGACAGACGGGGTGTCTGTCTGAGGCTCCGTCTCTCTGAGCTCATAAGGGGATTAAAGTGGTTTGGACTGGACACACACACACACACACACACACACACACACACACACACACACACACACACACACACACACACACACACACACACACACACACACACACACACACACACACACACACACTTGTCTCTCTTGTCTTTGCGTTTCCTTCTTTGATCTTCCTGATGGACGCTGTTGCTTCCAGCCAGTTTGCTGTACTGGCTGAAACATGTGAGCATCAGCTGTCTGTGTGTGTGTCTTAGTGTGTTCTTGTGTGTGCTGAGGTCATGCAGGACACACTGAAGCTGTGTTTTTGGTCCTTTGACTTCAGTTTTAACGCCGTGTGTCTGACTGTGAGTGTGTGTTTGTTGTTTGTGTGTTTTCTGCAGGTGTCCAGAGAGCCGACGAGCCGAGAAAGCGGCGATAATTCTGCCAACATGGACCAGATACTAGGAGGTACGCACTCTTACTTCTGTCGAGCAGTATTTCATTTTATGTCTTTTTTTTATAATTATTATTACTTTTTATTATGAGAGATGAAAGGAAATCAGTTGGGGAACAACTATTAAAAGTCCAATACAAGTAAGATTTATTATTATCATCATCACTTGATGATAATGATTTCTTTTGGTGTTCCCGACACCCTACGTGATAACTTTTCTGCCACCTTGATTCTTATTTAGTTTGATATACATAAGGCTGCGAGTAGTGCGTTTGTGTTCACATAAGGGCCGCTGACGCAAGAGGCGACCGCTCGTTCAAAACAACGATGGCTGCTCCTAAAGAAGTTAGCTTAGATGCTGCAGTAGCATCAGTTTGATCAGAACTGGAGAGATTTTCTTCATTCAGTGCGTTAACATGCAGTCAAAGAAAATTACATCCGGATTAAGGCAATACTCTGGTTCCTCAAACACCATGTAAACACCGTACCCCGGTAAAATCTGAGTTCTCACACCCCGGTTAATCAAAGCTAGATAACTCTTTTAGTAATGGGGGTGTTCATGCATGTCAACGGTTTACCCAGAGTAATATCGGGTCACATGTCTGCGCATGCTCCGTGGTTTATAACTCCCCATCCCCACTCTGCGGCTGTGGCTTTAGACTACGTATTTCTGTGTAAAGTCGGCTGTTTTCCCTTCGCTTTCCAAGTTGTGACCCGTCGTATTCTGACCAGCTGTGTGTTGGAGGAGCGCCACCTACTGTACCGGAGGAAGAGTTACTCCGTCATTTTCCCATTCAACCCCTGCTCATGTATACTTGGGGAACTTCAATAATCTGATTATTCCTTAAACCGGGGAAAGACCATTTTTGGGTTACTGATGTGCGTGTAAACTCACTAAAGGCTTTTGAGATGGAATCCAAAAAAACAAAGGTTGCAGGCTGGAAAATCGTGAGCTCAAAGGTGCTAAAACACTCTGCAAAGGTGCTCCATCACCGTGAGGGACAAACTGTTCAACCGTTAACAGAACAATATAGATTTTAGCTGCTTTAAAGCGAAACAGTAGCATCCACTGCTCTAGTGGTTTCACATTCACTAAGCCTTCATCTGCACGGTCGGCATTGTTGGGACTTTTTCTTCCAGTCAGTCACAAAAACAACGTCCTCCAGAACGCATCGTGTCGTCCCGCCTTCTTCTGGATGGATTACATCCTTCCCAGAAGTGAGCGCTGTCGAAGCACAGGAAGTCAGACAAAACCACCACCACCCCGTTTCCCTCCACGCTGCACACGACTCCTGACCTCATGTTCCCGTCCACAGCCTGCATGACTAACCAGCACAGTCTGCACTCAGCCTGAACTGGGACGGGTGGAAAAAATCTCCATCCAAACAGGAATGTGTCGTCTTGTGCTGCAGATTTCACCAAATTTTCCCAACAATTAATAAAACAAAAATGCAGAAACTGTAAAACTCAATTAGTGCCGCATTGATAATGTTTTACCAGCTAAAACCCATTTCTAATCAGTTTGGAAGAAGAGGTCTCAGTCAGGATTTCTTATTTCAAACACAAGTTTAAAAACTTGAATATTTTGCATCGGTTTCACCTTCTCTGTGTTGTGTGTTGTTGGACCAGACGGGGGTCTTGCCGAGTCGACTCCTCTCCGGGACCGGATGGCCCTCTACCAAGCTGCCATCTCCAAACAGGAAGTCACCCCCACCGCGGTCAGTGTGAGTACTCCTGCTAATCATCCACGAAAACTCTGTATTTTAATGTTTCAACTCTCAAACAGTGGTAGATGAAGTATTCAGATCTTTAAAGGAGGATTTGTCAGTTTGTAAACGTTCAAAGTCGACCTCCACGGCTGAACCAGTGTTACGGTGACGTGGTCCCTCCACACAACCTGAACCAAAGCTCATCAGAATCAACTTTATAGGCATTTGACCTGGTGTGTTGTGCAAAGTGGATGCAGAAAACATAGAAATATGCACAAGAATACACTAGATTTAAAAGTTACACACAGAATTCCTCTATTGTAAAATATTCTATTATACGTTTGGTAAATGGTAAATGGTAAATGGACTTGTACTTATATAGCGCCTTTCTAGTCTTCTGACTACTCAAGGCGCTTCAGTGTCTGTCACATTCACCCATTCACACAGACATTCACACTGATGGCAGTGGACATCTACATACCATCTAATCTGATCTAACCATTCACACCACATTTGCACACCCATGTGCAGCACGGGGAGCAATTCAGGGTTCAGTGTCTTGCCCCACACTTCGACATGTGGACCGGGGGGAGATGGGGATCGAACCACCAATCTCTTGAACAGAGGACGACCCACTCTGCCACCAAGCCACAGCCGCCCCTAGTCCGTTTGCAAGTCCTAATTTCTAAGATACAATATAGAATATAAAATATATATAAATGTGCTGGTTATTTAAAAAGCAAAACACTATTCGACAGGGGGACACACTTCCACCTTTATGCATTCTAACTATTGCATCCTGTTGCATTTTTCAGAAGCTTTTGAAAACGTAAGCACTTTGTCCTGTAAAACGGGTTTTTATTGCTTGTTGTGTGTTTTTTTTATTTTTTTTTTTACTTTGTTCAGCACTTTGTAACTCTAGTTTTGAGGTGCTTTATATTAAAAAAACGTACCATCTGAACCCTGGTTGCAACGTTTTTATAGAGGTTGACGCCCAGAAATGTCCCGAACACAGCAAAATAAAAATATGGGGCAGGCTTCTAGTGAGTCTTAAGTGATGATGTAGATTTTACTTTTACATTAGTTTATACACTGTTTTTAAGGAAAATGCTGCATATTATTGCCTTAATTTTAAAGGCACAACAAGTAGAAACAGTGTGTAAACTAATACAATGAACCACTACCAGTGTGTGGTGGTGTCTGGATGTGCAGAGATTGTGCCAGCTTTCAGGCTGACTGCTGTGTGCTGTTGTCTGGTCCAATCAGCCAAAGTCACTGGATGGAGTCACGTTCAAAGGCGCGCTGTTGTAATGTTTTTATATTTTGAACCCGTTTCTCTCAGAGTGATCAGCTGGACGCTTTCTGTGTGAAGCAGAAGGAGAACGTTCCTCCGTGCACTCTGGACCTGGTGAGGACTGACTTATATGATTTTAAATGTTTAAATGTTCATATTTCATGTTGGCTGCTTTGCTGCTTTGTCTGTTGAAAGGTGACAGTTTGCGTGCGGTGACTTCACGTCCTTTTCTTCTTTTTCTCTTGTTCCCAGAGTTCAGAGTCTGAACCAAACAGCAGGAAAGGGTTTACCTCAGAGAGCAACGGTAATTCACTTTCCATGTCTCCGTATGACTCCAGATGATTGGAATTTTCTCCTCCTAATGAGAAGTTGGCAATCGGCCCATCGTTAAGAGTGGACATTTGGAAAAACATTTGAGCACCTGAAGTAGATCATGCCAAAGAATCTTATTTTTTTATGTGTGGTTGTATGAGGTACCTAACCAGTCAGTGTGTTACCTACCGTAGATGGCGGTAGGCACGCCCCTGTTATACCGCTTTGAACGACGCAGCAGCTAAACGTATTTCAGACAGCTAAAAAACCCTTTTACCTTGCTGTCAGCCAGCCCTGATTAAGTTTACGCAGTAAGAACTGAAGCCGCTCTACGCTGTCCTCAAAGCCACCGGACTCCATTGACAAAAGCAGTCATTTTACCACAACACAGGAGTCCGCTGCCTCCATCTGTTAGTTTGTGTTATTGCGTGACTTTGGTGTCTTTTAAAGGGGTAAAGTGTCATTCTGGCGCAAATCATCCCATGGTCTTTTTCAGCACTTGCATACATCAAATACACATAAAAGTGGATTACCACAGTCAATCCCAAAGGAAGGAGCCCATTGGTGCTTTGTTTTCTGTGTAGTGTCTCTTCTCATGCTGCTGCAGAGGTCTGCTGTTATTTTCAGCAGTATTAGTGGTTAAAAAAGACCTTTGAATGCCTTCACCGTACTGCCCCGAGCTAATCACTGTTAGCCACGTCCGGCTGTTAGCGACTCTCCCGGATTTCTCTGTTATATAGTTCATGCACAAAAAAACAGTCTCGATGGCCTATTTGATGTATGTAAGTACAGAAAAAGACCATGGGATGATTTTGCGGCAGAATTACACTTTAGGAACAAACAAACAGATGGAGGCAGCGGTAGATCAGCAACTAAAATGACGATTTTTGTCTACGGAGTCTGGTGGATTTGACGAGAGCGGAGGACGGCGTTCCCCCAGTAAACTTCAACTGAGCTGTTTGATGGCACGGTAAAGCTGCGAAAATATTCTGAACCTAGTGTAGACTGAAACTGCTCATTCATTTTCTAACAGCAGTACACGTCTGTCCCCGTCTGCTTCTCCAAACTAGGGGCGTGCCGACCTCCATCTACTGTAGTTACACAGTACAACCACACTTCAAAAAAATCATTAAAATCCCTTCAATTTATCTACTACATAAAGCACATTTAGTGTTCTCTAATACTGTCCCTGAGCATCGAACATGTCATCTGATGTGTTAAGACCTGTGCTGCTTTGATTAAACATGAAACGTCTCCATCTAGTGTTCAGAACGTGTCACTGCCATTTTCCTCACCCCGGTCATGTCGACGTTTTCCATCAGGCTCTGCTGCTGGCTCTCCTGCATCCTCCAATCAGAGAGACTCCTCTCAGGCCAAGACTCCCAAAGTGAGTCGTCACAGGAAATGCCTTCACACAGAAAGATACACTTTGATGTTGGGATTTGATTCATTTTCCGTGTGTGTGTGTGTGCAGAGCTTCCGCCCGCCTGTGAGGGAGACCTGTGTGTCGTGTCTGAAGACGGTGTATCCTCTGGAGAGGCTGGTGGCCAATCAGCACGTTTACCACAGCTCCTGCTTCCGCTGCTCACACTGCAACACCAAACTGAGGTAAGGACGGCAGCGACGCCAAACGTCTCTTTAGAACCCCTCTTCCCCGGGCACTTTTCCAGTTTCACAGTTGAGACCAGATGAAGCTTTATTGATCCCCAGCCAGTAAATCCGGAGCAAGAGGTACAGAAAATTAAAATGGGGGACAAAAAGGTTTATAAAGTTTTATTATGCAGCACATTTCAAAAAGTGCTTTACATAAAACATTAAAAGGACATTTGAAAAGTCATTAAAGAGAGTAGACAATAAAAACAAGCAAAAACAGACTAAAAAACAAGAATAAGTAGCACGGGACATTTAACAGCCTTTTTAAAAAATGCGTTTTAGTGATAAGATATTCCTTTATTAGATCTTTCCTTATTACAGCAGCGAAGTGGACAGCAAACATGGAAGCGTAGATAAGAAACAATAGATTGTAACAAGCAACATAAACATGCTAATATAGAAATATATGAACAATATAAATATAAGGAAATATAAAATATAAGAATGATAGGAACAATATATTGTTGTTCTTAAATTTACACCATGACACAGAAGAACTATTAGTATTGCACACTGACTGAATATTTCACAGTATGAAGTGGGTGAACATTATAGTGCAGGATTAAATGAAATGAAATAAGTTTTCCAGGGAAGTGAAATGACTTCTGTTCTGTGAAGAGAAAAAGATGATCTATCTCTCTATCCGTAAAAAAAAACGTCAACAGTAAATGTAAGGGACGTATAAATGTACAGGGTGTCCCAAAAACAATTATTTTAGCAGCTGTTAACTCAATTTATATGTATATAGAAATAAATAATTTGAATAAACACCTACTTAACAATTATTTAAAGTGTGTATAGATTTTTGGGACACCCTGTATATAATAACAAACAGAGGCAGTCTAAAAAGAGAAAACAGTACAGCACATAATGGACATCTAAAATATGACAAAAAGAAAATATATAAATAACAAACTATCCATTAGTGAAAGTATTTCCCCCTGGGATTATTCAAGTGTTTCTAAACTGTAAATAAAAATACAAAATGTAGTGGGATGAAACATGGCTGCAGTAACATAATTGTTCAATAGAAGTTACAAACTGTAAAACCCAGTCATTAATGTTTAACACCATCTTTACCCACTAACTGGGGGCGGAAGTAGCTCAGTCCATAGGTGACTTGGCTGGGAACCGTAGGGTCGCTGGTTCAAGTCCCCGTGTGGATCATGTATGGAGCGTGGACTGGTGGCTGGAGAGGTGCCAGTTCATCTCCTGGGCACTTCCGAGGTGCTGTTGAGCAAGGCACCGAACCCCCAACTGCTCGTGGCGCTGGTCACTGGCAGCCCCCTCGCTCTAACATCTCTCCTTAATTGCATGTATAGGTCCTGTTTGTGCATGTGTGTATTTCGGGTCTGTGTGTGTAACATGTATAATAATAAGAGTGAAAAAATCCAATTTCCCCGTGCGGGATAAATAAAGTAATTCTTCTTCTTCTTCTTCTAACTGTTCATTCAACTATTATTTCTCATGATTTCCTCAGTTGTATTTTCTAATTGCGTTTCCCTTCTTTATTTTGTTCTTAGTTTGGCGAACTACGCCTCTCTGCACAACAACGTCTACTGTAAGCCGCACTTCTGCCAGCTCTTCAAGGCCAAAGGCAACTACGACGAGGGCTTCGGCCACCGGCCCCACAAAGAGCTGTGGGAGAGCAAAGGGGAGAGCGGGGAGACCTCCTGCCCACAGTCCAGCACCCAGACCAAGCCAAAGATCCAGAGCCCGGCCCCGGCCTCGGACCTGGACAGCCCCAGCGTGGAGGACTCCCCGCTTGCTAAAGTCAACGTGCTGATGGCCACCATGGAGGCTCTGGGGCAGGGGTCGCTAGAGAAGTCCGACAGACCCACCGAGACCCGCAGGCTGAAAATCTCCTGGCCCCCGCGAACGGAGCTGGAGGACACGACAGACCGCGCTGGACCCGCGACGACCGTAGAGGAGGCGTCCCCCGGTAAGCCCATCCGAGCCAAGTGGCCCCCAGAGGACGACTCGCCCCCAGAGCAGGCCAGAAAGGCGCCCTCCCTGCGCCGCACCTCCTCCCTGAAGGAGCGCAGCATGCCCTTCACGCTGGCAGGACAAGCTCCTTCTGCTCCCGAGGACAGAAAACGGAGTCCTCCTCCCCAGTCTGCAAGCGACGGGCAGCTCAGTCCCGAACCCTCCGGCATGGAGCTGCAGCATGGCGGCCAGTCGACGGACAGCCAGACGCCCACCGAGGACAGCTGCGTGGACGTCAACACCAGCTCAGGAGAGGAGGAGGAGCAGGAGATGAAGACTGAGGACGTGCCGGACCATCAAGTCACCAAAGATGACACCCCTGAAGAAGAACAGGAGGAGGAGGAGATGGAGGAGGAAGAGATGGAGGAGGAAGAGATGCCGCCTCTGAAACAGGACGAGACACCGACGGATCTCTCGTCTCCAGACGGCGAGGTGGAGGCCAGCCGGTCGTCTCAAGATGTGGGGTTCTGGGACAGCGAGGAGGTCGACGATAAGGAGGAGGAGGAGGTGGAGGAGCAGCAGGAGGAAGAGAAGGAGGGGCTGTCGGTGGAGGAGATGATCAAACGAAACCGATACTACGATGAAGAGGAGGACGAGGACGTTTGAACTGACCGATGAACAAGACGACAACCGCACGGACACTCGGGGGACTTCTCGCCATTCCTTCTTTATTCGTTCTAGATGATTTCTTTCTCTCTTCTTAAAAGAGAGCTGCTGCGGTGTCTAGCGTGAACTCTACTGAACTCTTTATTTGTGCCTCTTTTGATCACTTTTGTCTAAGCCATTTGCTACCGGATAGTTTTTACAACGCTGTCGCTCTGACATGGTTTTTAAATGTACAATATTTAAATTCCCGGCCCCGTGTAATGAATATTTTAAGCACATTAATCTCCAAATGTTTCCGACGCGTAGAGAATTATTTTTGTCCTTTTCATCGAATGCCTCCAGCTGTTTTCTAAAAACACGATCCTGTTGTTACAGCGGAGTCACTTTTTTAATTAAAGCTAAATGAAGCCACAACACTGTTTTTACAAAAAATAAATCCCAGCACTTTGATCTGTTACCATTTTTCAAAAAAGACCGTCACTTTCTTTTCAGATGCCATTCTGTATGTACATTTAAAAAAAACCAACATGTTTCTGTTTTCCAATTTCAAGAATTATAACTGGATCTGAATGTTTGTTTTTTAAAACCAGGGGACCAAATATCCTAGATTACTACTGTTTAAATAAATTGTTATATACGTAATGTTTTGTCTGCTCTTCCTGTGTCCACTGGGGAACTTTACGGTGCTTAACAGTTTACGATGATTCACATATAACACCATATTTATTAGTCAGTAAAATCCTCTAATGCAGTGTTTCAATTAATCAGTAAGGATTAAATTTGTGTAAGAGTCCCTAGACATAAAACGAGGAACCAACAACGTAGTTAGTGAACCCAGAGTGTAAAGACTTACCTACTGGCCCCTGTACCAGCTCCTCTCATAGTAAAGTCCATTCAAGTGGATCACACAAATTTACAGGGTTCTTATGGGTGCTGGAAATCCTTAAACACTTGAATTTTAGTGTGGTGCTTTAAAGGGTTTCCAGCCCCCCCCTAAGAACCCTGTAAATCATTGTCAGCCAATCAGATGGCTCCGACACAGCTACAGTTGTAATATGAGTCAGAAACGACATTGAAAACAAAACCACCATTACTTTGTTGTTGTAACGTTACTGAAACCTTTATTGATGCTCACACATGTACTGAACAAGGCCATTCTAGTGCAAGTCCAAAAGGCAAGGAGTTTATATAGAGGAGTCCTTTGTGAGTGAAGTCAGACGCTCCAAAAACTTTAAAGCCAGATTTATTAGCTCTAATTTGGTTGAACCCGTGAAACTGTTTTGTGTAAACCGTAGTACGACGTAGGTCAATACCCTGAACTTCGACGTGGACCGCGAACGTCCACATCAGCGTCTCGTTAACATCTTTGCACTGTCTAGCATAACAACGGAGACGACGATTCAGGCTTTACCGAGCTGAACTTAAGTCTCTATCCAGCCCTGCAGGAGAGGAAAAACAGGATTGATTTACACATTTCTTTACATCATCTACGGCTCCAAAACAAGAGGTGGCTAAAAACGTATAATTCTGGTCCGTGTATCTTTTGGTCATTCGGTTTTCCTTTCACAGAAGTATGTTAAAAAACAAAAAAATGAGTGGTTATTTGATTTTTACAGCGGCATCTTAGGGCCAAATACAAACCCAGGGGAGGGGTGTAATATTTCGAGGAAAAAGTTGCAGATTTGACATTTAAAAGTAGCAAATCTACAAGAAAAAAGTCACAGATTTATGAGATACAAAGTCTGAAAAACAGTTGTGTTTTAAACTCCCTGTTGAACAACATGGCTTCAGGATCCACACAGGCACTGCTGCGGGCTACTATGTCTGCAGCAAACTCTGAAAAATACTGTGAAGTTTGGAAAGAATGAAGAACGCTACAAGGTCCCATGATATCATGCATAAAACGGAAGTGGATGAGAGACTGCATTGTGACGCTTTTACGGTATCAGCAGTATCAGGCAGCAGCGTCTGTGTTGATCCTGGAGCCATGCCAAACATGACACTGGAATTGTAAACAAAACACCATTCTTCAAACTCATAACTCTGCGACTTTTTTCTCGTAGATTTGCTAAATCTTTTAAATCTGCGACCTTTTTCTCAAAATATTACCCCCCTCCCCCGAGTGCGTACATTCATTTTTTTTATACTTGGCCCTCAGTGGCGGCTGCTGGTGTTTCAAGGAGGGGAAGCTCATTTTTCCACCCTACATCATAAATGTGTTTGATTATTTATATGTAATTCTACCCTTCGTTCCTTTTCAAGAAAATGATCTGTGACCTTGTCGTACCAACTAGGCGTCTTTTCCAGGGACTCAATGGCAGCAGAGCTAGGCTGCTTAAACGGCCTTGGCCCAGCTGGACTGTAGACTGTATAAAAAATGGACGTAGCATACTTGTCGGGCTCCGTTCTCTCATCTTTAACCTCCAATAAAATAAAAACTAACCTGGTCCAAAAAAAATCACCCCCTCAGTGTTGTCATGGAGATATGATCTAAACATACAGAGGAGAATGTTTTTTCTGTTCCAGGCCTTAAACAGGTTTAATTATACTGTGAATAAACGGCCTGTTTAACATGGGGGTCAATGACAAACTGCTCTGTTATGAAACCTGCTCCTAGTGGACACTCAGAGAACTGCAGTTTTTGGCACTTCCTGATTGGATCAACCAGGAAGTCGCTATGGTGGATGCTTGGTTCTTCTACACAGCTTGTACTTTCAGGTAAACATTCAGGTAATGTTAGTGGGCTGAAGGCAGATAAACACAGTGTGATCATTATAAGAATAAAATATAGAATGACAACCCATAATACTCTCTGATATACTAAAATCTATGATGTATGATTTAGCTTGACCACACTTCCTCAGAAGGTTTATCTTTGCATTGCGTCATATTGCCTATATTAGCTTAACTATAATCTTCCAAATAACAATTAGCCATGAAACCCGGCATTTTTTTTAACAAAACCTATTAATAGCAATAACTGACCCGTTGGAACTGTAACTACTGTTTCCACTTATCTACAGTAGCCTACGTAGCGCTGTTATAAGACAGTAAATGTAAAAAAGCACAATAATTACAACACAGTCATTCAGAGATTCATTCATTCATCTTCAACCGCTTGTCCCTGTCGGGGTTGCGGGGGGCTGGAGCCGATCCCAGCAGACTACTGTAATAGCAAATGTAATTCCTAGGTGACATTTAGGTGAAATAATTTCAGTACAGGCTGGGTAATTAACATGTGTTTAAGCTATTTGTTTCTGTCTTCTTGTGATACATTTTTTTCGTTATAACTAGAAATAGTTTTGTTTTTTTAATTTGCTCCATCCCTTTCAGTCCAGAAAACACCTTGTAATTAAATTTCTGTATTTTAAAAAGAAAACCAAATAACTTATTTTTTTGTAAATGGAATGACCAAAAGATACACTGACCAGTTCTCCAGCAGATTTGTGATTTAATAGTTAACCCTGTGCGGTAATTATATTTCTAGCATCACTGTCTGCAGCACGATGAAACATGACAGAAACCGGCCGCGTGCACGTCACGGGGAAAAGGTTCGGAGGAATGTATGTTACACGGCTGATATGGAAATGGATAAATAGAGATGTGGGAATTTTTTTTTTATAGCTCATACAATTTAATAAATGTTGATATTCTGAATAATGTGCATGGAAACCAGCTCCCACTGACACGATACAACATTCACCTGCACAGAACGCTTTAGCTCTGAGGTCTGTGTCACAAATGTTTGTGTTTCCGTGTTTAGTATTCCACTTTGGTTGAACTGCTCGTCCTTCCTCATGGGAACTCACTCAAACGAACACATTAGAGTTTGTTTACAGGAGTACAAATATGTAAAAATGTTCTTATGTTGGTTAGGAAACACTTAATATTTATAGGTCCTTGTAATAAGCGGTTATTATTGTGTTAATAAGACTATAACAGTGTTAATAGCAGCACAAACGTGTTTCATTATAAGACATTTATGAGTACTTGTAATAAACGCATCATTATAGGAATGCAACTACTTTCATTCTAGATTAATCTGTTGTGTATTTTCTCGATTAATTGATTAGTTGTTTGGTTCATAAAATGTGGATCAGTGTTTCCCAAAGTACAAGACGATGTCCTCAAATGCCTTGTTTATAAATTATTTATTATGCACTTCTAAAAAGTATATTTACAGATACTTAAGGAGAGACAGAACAATAATGTTAATAAATGCATAATAAAGGATTTATTAACCCTAACAAGGCAATTTTTCTTACTTTAGAGCTGGTGTTAAAACTGCTAATAAGTGCAGTTAACAATGATGAATGCTTAATTAGTGCTTAAAAATGTCCTATAATCTAACATTAAACATGTTTATTAACATTAACACATGGTTAGGCTCTCATTACCTATTAATTAACGCTTATTACGCGGACCTTAATGCAAAGTGTTGATTGGGTAAGTTTCTCTCTTTAGCATTAAGCCTTTAGTTTAGCACCATTTCATCAACAGCGCTGCTCCCCAGCTCCGCCCTATCGTCCAAATATGGTCATGTCAGTAAAAAAAAACAACCAAAAAAACTAAACAAGATGCCAAACTCCTGGCTTCAAACCGTAGTCCGCGAGCCAATGGGTGACGTCACGGCAGCTACGTCCAATCGCTGTTATACAGAATGATAAAAAACAAAATGGGAAAGTTCTCTGTAGGACATGTTCATCAGTAAAATTCCACTCTAACAACATGTGAGGTTGTAGGAAACACCCTAGTTGTTCTTTTCAACATGAGACGAAGCAATCGAGAAATAACCAGCAGATTGTTGCAGTTGCATTGTGATCTAAGCTGGTTAAAAGTGAGTCGGCATTGAGATATTAAAGTGTAATTCAGACACAAAATCATCCCATGGTCTTTTCATGTATCCCTACACATAAACCACGGCACCAACAACTGGTTAGAGAACCCAGAGTTTATTTAAAGAGTGTCTTTAAAGACTTACCTACTGGCCCCTGTACCAGCTCCTCTCATAGTAAAGTCCATTCAAGTGGATTACCAAAGTCAATCCCAAAGGGGTGCTTTGTTTTGTGTGTATGGACTCTTCTCATGCTGCTGCAGAGGTCTGCTGTTATTTTCAGCAGTATTAGTGGTTAAAAAAGACGTTTGAATGCCTTCACCGTACTGCCCTGAGCTAATCAGTGTTAGCCACGTCCGGCTGGTAGCGACTCTACCGGATTTCCACCGTCAATAGTTGTTAGACGAAAAAAACTGTCTCCATGGCCTATTTGATGAGTGTCAGTGCTGAAAAAGACCATGGGATGATTTAGGGCCGAATGAGACTTTAAGTCAAACCCAAAGATGAACGACTAAAACACGGATCTCTTTGTGATACAGACCTCTGCTGCCGCTGCTTCCTGCTGTGCAGACAAACAAAAACAGACATGCAAAAACCAAACATCATTGTCTTTTATCTTTGAAAAAAACAAAAACATCCAGCAGTTAGTTTTTACATCACATATGGCATCACAGAAAGGAAGTTATCTTCTGACTACAAGAGCAAGAAATGTATTTTTAAGTAGATATTTTCATTCTCTAAACTGCAAAAATATCACATAGTTCTAACGTGCACAGCGAGTAAAACTGTTGGAGAACAATAAAAACACACATTACGATATGATGCAATCCAATACAACAGACCATGCATTTGACTTTATGGTTTCTTTTATGGCTGATGATTGTGTTGTTGCATTGGATCGTATTATGCTGAAAGGTCTTTTATTTTGTCCACCAACTGTATTAATAACTGTCTCCTATCTCCCCAAAGTGCAAAAAAAACAAAAAACATTCCCTGAACTTTTGACGAAGAGGATAAATTTAAATGATTTGCAGAAAACATTTTTATTTGCAGTCAGGCTCCAACACGAAAACTATGAAAAGCACTCATCAATCTCTCCATCCACTCTGATGTGACGCTGCTCAGTAACAGCATCTTAGGTGAGGTTAGTGAGGTTACAGTGCCAAACCTGTAATAATCCTCCTACGATGAGCTCGTAGAAAATAAAATGGAGCGTAAATGCATTTCTGAGATATATTGCAACAGATCCACCGTTCACTTCCAGCCAGCTCTGAGAGAGCAGTGAGCGAGGTGAGGCGGGGCAAACGGCAGGTCCCTGATCGCTCACAGGAGGGCAGCCTCACCCAGAGAGAGAGAGAGAGAGGAAAGGGAGAGGGAAGTTGTGAAAGAGAGAGGGTCTAATTCCTGAAATATAAACCGCCAACGAGCTCTGACTCCGCACAACTGTTGGCCTTGCTCTGCTTTGCTTGGGGTCGTGACAAATGAAATAAAGTGAGTGGGCCAGACCTCATCAGAGGGATTTTACAGCTCAGTGTTTCAGCATGCAGAGGGAGGTTAGATGTGAGGCTGATTGCAGAACAGATTGCATAGAATTAACAGTTAAATATCTTTTCTTTTTTGTTTTGCTTCGAGGTGCAGCTGTCTATACGTGCATGCTGTAACCTACACAGCTCATGTACGACCTCTCTGCTACTCTACAACCAGGAGAGCCGATCTAGTTGGGTTTCTGTGAGGACTGTGAAAATGTACATTACGAATACAATTTTAAAAAGCGGAGGCAGCACCGAGGACGTGCATGTGTGCATCTGAACTGAGTGTGTCCTAGCAGCATGCTAGGCTACCGTTGGGTGAGCTCTACAGTGCAGCCAGCTGTTTGCAGGGCATCACAAGTCCAGTCCAGCGCAGCTCAGCTCATCCACTGAGGGGATGCAAATCCACTTTGACCTTCTCTCCGCTGCTCAGCATCCCCACGGTGGGGTAGAGACCCCCGGGAGGAACCCCCATCTCCCTCCGGCCCATCAGCTTCCCGTTCCTGGTGAAGAAAACCTGCAGGACCACAGGGGGGCGACAGTGAGCGCCGTACACGCATGCATTTCACTGATGGGAGCACTGGAACAATTACTCATGAAATAAATGTCTTTTCATAATGACTGATAGTTATACAAACTTGGTTTGAGAGCACACAGTGTGCTAGTTGTTAACAGGAATTATATGCAGTTAGGAAATATCGTTAAACAAATAGGTGACGGTGTAATGTCTGTGTTCTCAGAGGGCGAAAAAAGTCAATGTTTACAGTACAAGTCTCTACTAAATCAGCGAGTGATCAAACATTATCCAGCTGTTCTCAAAAGAACATCAACAAACTTTTCAATGCTAATACACAAGGGCCTCCGTCCAAGTCTGAGAGCAAATACTGACACACTAAAACAACAAGTGAAGTACTGTGGAGTGTGTGTGTGTTTGATAAATCAGGCTGAGTCACTTATCAAACATTTACTGTACCACCCACCAGAGAGAAAAAAAAAGAGAGGCTTAACCGCTATTCAATTACGGATGAGAGGTGAGTGAAGCCGCAGCAGGCGTCATTAGTTTGAACAACACCAACCTGACACCCGCTCACACGTGCAGACCTCTGTGATGTCGAGGAGAAGTGCATTGAGGGTAATGTGTCCTGTTGAACAAATACTAACAAATTCCTGGGTTACGACACTACGGCCGGTTCTATTCTCAGCCCCTATTCTCGCACACCCGCTCGGTGAACCCCCCGCCTTGAGTTGCTCAACTGTGTGGCCGATGTTAGCCCAGTGGCTACAAGTCGGGACAAAGTGAAAACTGCAGTAATTAAAACTATAAAACAAAGGAAACTTAGTGCAGCGGATGAAAGACACATCAAGCTTATTTCCCTTCCAATTGGAAGATGTCCAGCAGTGCTATCAGCTCAGAACGGGCAGAAACCAGTGGGACCCAGGTCCACCCATCTACTGTCCTGAGGAGTCTGGACAGCGACCAGTGGGACCCGGGTCCACCCATCTACTGTCCTGAGGAGTCTGGACAGAAACCAGTGGGACCCAGGTCCACCCATCTACTGTCCTGAGGAGTCTGGACAGAAACCAGTGGGACCCAGGTCCACCCATCTACTGTCCTGAGGAGTCTGGACAGAAACCAGTGGGACCCAGGTCCACCCATCTACTGTCCTGAGGAGTCTGGACAGAAACCAGTGGGACCCGGGTCCACCCATCTACTGTCCTGAGGAGTCTGGACAGAAACCAGTGGGACCCAGGTCCACCCAGCTACTGTCCTGAGGAGTCTGGACAGAAACCAGTGGGACCCAGGTACACCCATCTACTGTCCTGAGGAGTCTGGACAGAAGTGGTCTTCATGGAAGAGTCAAAAAGCCAAACCTCCGACGTGAAAACAAGGCCAAGAGACTCAACTATGCACCCTCACATAGGAACTGGGCTACAGAAAAATGGCAGCAGGGTCTCTGGACTGATGAGTCCAAATTTGAATTATTGGGCTGTAGTGGAAGGCAGTTTTTTGCTGAAGGGCAGGAGAGCGCTACAATAACGATCGTCTTCAGGAAACGGTGAAGCATGGAGGAGGTTCATGCAAGTTTGGAGTTGGAGATTTGGTCAGGATTAATGGTGTCCTCGATGCTGAGAAATACAGCAGATACTTATCCATCATGCAACACCATCAGGGAGGCGTGTGATTGGCCCCAAATGTATTCTGCAGCAGGACAATGAGCCCAAACACACAGCCACTGTCATTAAGAACTATCTTCAGCGTGAAGAAGAAGAAGAAGAAGAAGAAGAAGAAGAAGAAGAAGCCCTGATCTCAACATCATCCAGTCTGTCTGTGATTCCATGAAGAGACAGAAGGGTTTGAGGAAGTCTTCATCCACAGAAGATCTGGGGTTAGTTTGGAACAGAAAGTGAACCTGGAAGAACTGATGCTGTTTTGAAGGCAAAGGGAGGTCACACAGAATATTGATTTGATTTAGATTTCTCTTCTGTTCAGTCACTGCATGTTGATAATTGATGAAAATAGACTATTAACACTTCCATTCTTGAAAGCATTCTTAGTTTACATCATTAATTCACGCCTGCCTAAAACTGTAAACCACCACCTGAGCCACTCAGGCTGAGCGCCGTTCTTACTGCTGTCACTCATCAAGATCATTCCTTTACTAATCTGACATGTAAATGGCCATGTACAAATATGAAAGTTACCTTGTAGATTCTTAGAAGTGGGTGAATAAATTCGACCCAGTAAAAGCACCACGAAAAGACCAGAAACTGTAGCAGACCAGATCCGTCTACTCGATAGGGACAATATCAGCGAATGCCGTCCGACTGGTGATACAGTGACGTTGTTTTTGGTGATTTTGGACAAAAAAAAAAAAAATCCATATAATCTTTCATCATATTTATATCCAAGTGTTTTGAGAAGAGATACAGGAAGTGAAAAAAGCAAACAAACAGCCAAAGTCGAGAGGTTTTGAGATTGAACACAAACTTGTTTTATCAGGTCAGATAGTTCGCTCGTGCATGCTAAATATCATCTCAACATCAGGTCATGCTAACTGGCTAACTAGCAGCTTGAATCTGTCATTCTTCCCGTTTACCATTCTGAATGATGAATACAGACTACCGTCACCTGCTGGTATGGCGAGTTATTTCCTCTCACGCAGGTGCAGAACGTACGTGCTAGTAACAGTCAGCCTTCATCACAACTAGCCTTCTTAAGTCAGCTCGATATATCTCTGCCTTTAAACTGTAGACACTCGTTAAACTAAATGAATGGATTACCAGAGCAAAATAATATTACATACATAATATACGTAGTTTATATCTATTTAAGCAACTCTTACCTTTCTTGCATGTGTCAGTTAGAGCACTCAGTGCTTCCCTCCAAAGTCCCACCCTCTTCAACCTGACTGACCTCTGACGCTCCCTCCTCCCCTGACACGTGCTTTGAGAGAGAAATGCTGCGTTCAAGTGCCATGGGAAGGCCGAAGTTTGGGACCTCCAACTAGGCAAAGTGCACTGGAAAGCCTGTCAAAAGTTGAACCTCCTACTCTCGTAAATAGGGGGAGATGGGCCTACCCTGAATTCGCTAGTAGGAGGTTCACTTTGACGTGGCGCTTGAACACAGCATGAGCAGCGCAAGTCAAACAGAGAAAGGGGTCAAAATGCAGGAAAGGAAAGAATTGCTTAAAGTCGGCTTGATATGTCTCTGCCTTTACGCTAGACACTCTTTTACTCAATCATTCGATTACTAGAGCAAAATAATATTATATATATATATATATATACTGTATATATTTTTTAATATCTATTAATCAGGGTTCCTACAGCTTAAGGCAAGTTAGATTTAAGACTTTTTAAGAGTTTTTAATGGCACTCAAAATTTTACGTTATTAGAGATCTGTTGCCGTTGGGATCCAAGATGGTGGTGGAGGCCTGGCGGAGACAAGGTTTTTCTTGGTGATTAACATGAATACAATTTGAAAGGCGTCTCTGGTCCTGCTGAACTTCTAGAGAATTCTCACATGAATCTGCTGCTACCCTCGACTTTATGGAGGTTTATAGTGAGATTTTGCTCATTGTTTAGCAGCCCGCTCCAACATTTATCTTCAGCCGCGACAGAGAAACCATAAAAAACATCTGTACATCACCTGCTCAGCACCACACAACGTTAGCAACTAGCTTGGGAACACAATGTAGCATCTAGTAGCTAAAGAGCCAGATAGATATCTAACAAGACTCCAAATGAAAGCTAATGTTGCTCTGTCTCTACCAGTTGCATGGATAAGTAACAGTTCACCAGACAAAATTTTAAGGGTGACCACATGTTTACAGCTTGTTACGCTGCCCCCTAAAGGCCACAAGAAACACTATTGCAGGTTTATTTCATTTCTTATTGACGCACTTAAGGCAAAAACATAAATTATTCATGCACAAGTCAAGATTTTGCTTCCTTAACATATCTTTGCTCTTTTTTTAAACTTTTGTCTATTTGTGTCCGTACTAAATATAATAATACAAAAAACATTTGTCTTAATGTCAGTAACTAACTTGAGAAGTTTCATATACAATCAATTGACCAATAGCCTTGTGGTATTTAAACCTGTGATATACATGTGGTGATATCTGTTAGTTAACATCTTTTACCCTATTCACCTGCGGAGTCTACCTGTGTTGTGTTTTTACGAGTGTTCCTCACCGTGACCTTTCTGCCCTCCTGTCCCTGCTCTACCTCTTCCCCATCTTCCTCTTCCTCCTCTTCGTCGTTGAGGTACAGGACGTTCTGGACGCCCGCTTGACCAGGACGGACCTGCAGACGATTCCAGTCGTCCACGTCACCTGAGGACAAAAACAGATCAGTGTGTGAGTATTTCATGTGCAGAGCGGAGTTGATTTGATGCGCAGAACTGAGGGTAAGACAAGGTCCCATACTCTGCTCAGTTTTAGGTTCATACTTGTACGTTGGGTTTCTACTAGAACATGTTTTCGTGCTTTAATGTTAAAAAACAGAGTATTTTCCTCGTACTGTCTTTCTGAATCAAGCCACACCACAGCAATTTCCTGGTTGATCCAATACTGCAGTGCCAAAGGTCATATCTCCATGACAACACTAAGGGGGGTAATCTTTTTTGTACCAGACTAGTTTTTATTTTATTGGAGGTTAAAGTCTATGAATAATTAGGGGCGTGGCCTCTTGAGTGACCTCCTCAGAGGTATACGTCAGCCAGATGGATGTACGCCCCTACCCCCTAACATCACATACATGCCCTTTTTTGGTAAGAGGAGATGGGGCAGAGTCAAGGTTTGACAAGATGGAGACTCCTTTTGGCGAGGACGATTGGATCAAGTTGAGAGAACGGACCCCGACAGGCATTTCTTTATACAGTCTATGGTCTGAATATACCTGTGATCACCCACTGTCTGAAATGCTCTGGTTTAGTGCCTGTCTCTTTAAGACTCCCTCGTGAAAAAGCCAAGTCTGCTCAGACTGGTCAGTGTTTTCTGTGTCTTCTGCATCATTGCAGTCAGGGAATGACTGTAACTGCACTGTAGCATCCCTTTCTACCTATATATGGCATAGTTGTGACATCACAATGGTACATGAAATCCTGACGGCTTTCTAAATACGCGCTGTGTGTATTTCTATATGGAGTGAAACATTTTATACTTTCACAGTATTTATGTGACACATATATTATTTAATGCCACAACCTGAGGTGTTTTATTTTGTCAGTCGGCCTTTATAGACGTCAGATGACATTAGCTGGTATTGTGATTGCTGTGTTGAACACGACAGTTCTTTTGAATTGCTATCACAGGTAATTTGAAATGTTGAACGTAACCCACCTAAGAGCAGGAAAGCCTATATTTGGGAGTGGGGGTTGAGAATTTCCCCTTTAAGTGTCTGTTCTGTTCTCGTGCGGAGGATCTTGGTTTGCCTCCAGTTTCTTTCCAGAGGGCAACACAATAAACTCTGTTAAGACCGAATGTTGCTTCAACGCTAAACCCACGATAAGAAGCAGGTTTAAGAACGAAACCTCCCACGGTCGAAAACACACAAGCACTTGAATGAGTGACTGTGTAATTGCAGCACCCTGAACCCTTCTCTGCCCCTCACCTTCTCCGTCCAGAATGTAGTCTCGTGGGAACATGATGCCGCAGCCCATGATGTCACCTTTGAAGCAGCGAGGGCCGAAAGCGTCCCCGACCCCGCTGCCGTGAAAGATCTTGCCATCGTCTGTCAGAGGAGGGAGGAAAAGAAAGTTTTTGCAGCTGTTAATTAATTCATTACTACAAAAATTCTGAGGGAAATATTGTACTTTTTATTTCACTACATTTATCTGACAGCTTTAGTTACTTTACACACAAAACATGAAAAAGTGAAACATGCAAGAACGGTGCAAACAATTAAGTTGATTAATGGTTTGACGGTCCAGTTTTTTTTTTTAAACTTATTTTTTTTAAATGTCTTTGTTTGTTCTTATATACAGTACTTTGCAAAAGATTTAGGCAGGCTACCTAAATCAAATCAATATTCTGTGTGACCTCCCTTTGCCTTCAAAACAGCATCAGTTCTTCCGGGTTCACTTTCCGTTCCAAGCGTCTTGGAGAACTAACCCCAGATCTTCTGTGGATGAAGACTTCCTCAAACCCTTCTGTCTCTTCATGGAATCACAGACAGACTGGATGATGTTGAGATCAGGGCTTCTTCTTCTTCTTCTTCTTCTTCACGCTGAAGATAGTTCTTAATGACAGTGGCTGTGTGTTTGGGCTCATTGTCCTGCTGCAGAATACATTTGGGGCCAATCACACGCCTCCCTGATGGTGTTGCATGATGGATAAGTATCTGCTGTATTTCTCAGCATTGAGGACACCATTAATCCTGACCAAATCTCCAACTCCAAACTTGCATGAACCTCCTCCATGCTTCACTGTTTCCTGAAGACGATCGTTATTGTAGCGCTCACCTGCCCTTCGGTGAACAAACTGCCTTCTGCTACAGCCAAATATTTTAGATTTGGACTCATCAGTCTAGAGACCCTGCTGCCATTTTTCTGTAGCCCAGTTCCTATGTGAGGATGCATAGTTGAGTCTCTTGGCCTTGTTTCCACATCGGAGGTTTGGCTTTTTGACTCTTCCATAAAGACCACTTCTGTCCAGAGTCCTCAGGACAGTAGATGGGTGGACCCGGGCCCCACTGGTTTCTGTCCAGACTCCTCAGGACAGTAGATGGGTGGACCTGGGTCCCACTGGTTTCTGTCCAGACTCCTCAGGACAGTAGATGGGTGGACCTGGGTCCCACTGGTTTCTGTCCAGACTCCTCAGGACAGTAGATGGGTGGACCTGGGTCCCACTGGTTTCTGTCCAGACTCCTCAGGACAGTAGATGGGTGGACCTGGGTCCCACTGGTTTCTGTCCAGACTCCTCAGGACAGTAGATGGGTGTACCTGGGTCCCACTGGTTTCTGTCCAGACTCCTCAGGACAGTAGATGGGTGTACCTGGGTCCCACTGGTTTCTGTCCAGACTCCTCAGGACAGTAGATGGGTGGACCTGGGCCCCACTGGTTTCTGTCCAGACTCCTCAGGACAGTAGATGGGTGTACCTGGGCCCCACTGGTTTCTGTCCAGACTCCTCAGGACAGTAGATGGGTGGACCTGGGCCCCACTGGTTTCTGTCCAGACTCCTCAGGACAGTAGATGGGTTTACCTGGGCCCCACTGGTTTCTGTCCAGACTCCTCAGGACAGTAGATGGGTGGACCTGGGTCCCACTGGTTTCTGTCCAGACTCCTCAGGACAGTAGATGGGTTTACCTGGGCCCCACTGGTTTCTGTCCAGACTCCTCAGGACAGTAGATGGGTGGACCTGGGCCCCACTGGTTTCTGTCCAGACTCCTCAGGACAGTAGATGGGTGGACCTGGGTCCCACTGGTTTCTGTCCAGACTCCTCAGGACAGTAGATGGGTGGACCTGGGCCCCACTGGTTTCTGTCCAGACTCCTCAGGACAGTAGATGGGTGGACCTGGGTCCCACTGGTTTCTGTCCAGACTCCTCAGGACAGTAGATGGGTGGACCCGGGCCCCACTGGTTTCTGTCCAGACTCCTCAGGACAGTAGATGGGTGTACCTGAGCCCCACTGGTTTCTGTCCAGACTCCTCAGAACAGTAGATGGGTGGACCTGGGTCCCACTGGTTTCTGCCAGTTCTGAGCTGATATCACTGCTGGACATCTTCCAATATCCAAAAAGGGGAGTTAGCTATAGATTATTATTATAAGATGTATTTTCATCTGCTGGAGTTTCCTTGCCGATCACTGTGACCACGATCCTGAACGATGCCCGTTTCTTTGTTCCTCTTCAAAAAGGTTTGAGCAGCACATCTTGAAACCCCAGTCTGCTTTGAAATCTGTGTTTGGAGAGATTTTGCTGATGCGGTAGAACTCCCTTGTGTGTTGTTGCTGTGCTCAGTCTTTCCATGGTGTATGACCTGTGACATGAAAGTGTCTCAAACAACCTCACCTCAGTAGCCTAAAACTTTTGAGCAGTACTGTATATCACAATTAATGTTTTTTTTTCTTTGTTTTTAATTTGTTTAACTATTTTTATTATTATTTTGTATCCGTTTAAATGTATGAAATGAATACATTCAAAATAAATAAAGAAATAATTGAAAAAACAAACAAACAACAATTCACAGTTGCAGCTTTATAAATGTGACAATTTACTGCTTTTCCTTTTAGCTGTTTTAATTCATTCCTACTCACTTTGAATTTTGGACTGTTAAGTTGGACAAAACAAAGGATTGGGTCATTTTGACTCTTGTTTCTCTTACAAACCAAAAAGTGAATCATAATGATAATAATCACTTGAAGAGTAATGTTAATCTAATGAAAGCCCGGGTGTCTATTGTATATATTTGTCGTTTCGAAATGCGTTACAGCAATATTAACGTCATTTGGACGACACTTTACGTTCTGATTCTTTTACGTTGTGTTCATTTTGCACTAAAGTTTTTAATAAAATGAAAAAGTATTCAATACATTTCATGTGTCAAGCATTTAATTCACACATAAATAGAAAAAATGCTTTACCATGTGGTTATTTCATGTAGTCTTTCCAGAAAACATGGTGTAACACGATATATATTGTTATCGAGATACGAAAGAGAGAGAGAGAAGATTTAGGCCATATTTCACAGCCCTTTCTAATAATATAATATTTACTAGTTTTTTTTTGCATCGAGTACTTTTAATACTGGAATACATTTTCCTGATTATAGTGCAGAACATGTGTGGAATTAGAATCTTTACTTAAGTAAAGGATCTGAATGTGTGTGTTAACCTGTGAGCAGGGTTTCTCAGGGTTCACAGTTACATTTAAGACTATTACTATTACTATTTAAGACATTTTAACACTACACAGAATGCATTTTAATACTAAGTAGTACTAAGGAAAACCTAGTACTAAGGAAAACCTTGTTAGTTTAGTAGAATTAAAGTAAACGTGCTCTAATGTCTGCTGACAGATTGCAATCAGATACAAAAACATTAAATAACAAACATTCCTGCCGACTGCAGGCAAGAGAAAACAATCGAGACTTTTGTAAATCTAATTTCTGACTTTTTAATACCTTTTAGAAGGAAACTGCACATCATGAAAAAGTCTTACAAATGCCCTAAAATCAGAAGCGTAAGATGATCTTTGTGCTTCTGTTGTGTGTCCCGGTGCTGAACTTGACTTCACTGCGTCTTTTAATGTGTTTACCACAACGTGCATCATGTGTACATACAATGTAGTGTTAACACTAAGGATATCCTGACATTCCTGTCGGATGATGAAGTGTAAAAAGGCGAAAGCAGCGCTGGTAAAAAAAAACAAAAAAAAAACACACAAAGACATCAACAGCATCCAAAGGAAATCATCAAAACAACACATACTACAGTTGCGAGAGACAACAATGGAAAAAAAAAAAAAAGGGCAAAAGAAAAACATTGCAGAGGTAGCCTGCAGACGAGCTCCCCTCAAGCGAAGCGGCGTGGCTGCTGCTGGTAAATATTTATGGAGTTGTCATGGGACCCGTCCCCGGCTCAGGATACTGTTTAAACAATCTCTATCTGAGCACCGGGAGGGAGACGGAGACACTGTATCATTACGGCTCCTATGCGGGCCCTTGTCACAACACCACACACTAGGCAAACAGTGGAGCCACGCCGGCACAGGCACAGCGCCGCTAAAAATAGAGCAAGAGCAGGGCGGCTTCGGAGTGACAAGGGTTGGCGTTGGAGGTGAGCCGAGGTGTGGAGGTCCAGGTTTGGGCCTAAGGATGGAGCTAGTTCACTGGGAAAGGAAAGGTAGGAAGAGCCTGGCAGAGTGCTGAGGAGCTGGAGGGTTTATCGACCTTTAAAAAGTCTCCAACAGTTTGTTTGCAGGCTTATTATTATTTACAATGCTGTTGCTCTCACTTATCAGACACGCCCGCAAACACACAAAGCTGTGATTGTTGATTAGCATCATATTTTATTATTTATATTTATATATTTATATTTCTTTTGTGTTTATTTTCGATGAGATTAGAGTGCACATTTTTCGTGAAAAATTAAACGGAAAAATCAACAGAAATATAAATGAATTACCGTCAATTGTGATATCCAATAAAAATCATTAATAAAGTAAAAACAGCTTCATTTCCTGCTACTGTAATGTGAGGATTTGCCGTTTTTTTTTATTCCACTGTAAATTTAATTCTTTTGGACTGTTGATTACACAATAAAAATCAAAATGTAGAAATCAACAACAGCTCTGGGAACATGTGACGAGGGATTTCCTGACATTTCCTAGAGTAAAGGGGTGATTAAGCAGAATAGATATTAGAGTTTTGCACTTCCATAATGTTGAGGAGACTCACAAGAGAGACAATAAACTAGAATTACCACCTTGCTGCTGTCAGCCTCCACCAAACAGTCAAGTTACTTTTTACATCCAAATTGTTCAGACTTGCATATTATATGTAGTGAAGACTTTGGTAAAAAAAAAGGTATTAAGTTTCAACATTAGTGTCACCAATTCAATATCCAATAACGCTTAATGACGGACATAAACATGATGTCACAGTAAAGTTGATCTTTTGGAAATTAAATCTCATTGCATCAGCGTTTATCCCATTAGACATTTGGGTGAAATGTTGTTCTAATTAGCGTAGGACAAAAAAAAAGCATTTTGCTATTAGGTCACAGCGATATTTTGACCTCATGTCCAAGCGGACGGCTGTGCCAAGTTTGAAGAAAATCCCTCTAGGGATTCCTGATGATAACGCCTTCACGAGACAGGACGGACAGACAAACAGGGCCAAGGCTGTCGCAGGCGTGGAGGCATAAAAACAGTCTAAACAGCAAAGACAGAGGTATCCTGACCTTTTGTCCACATTTCCCATAAAGCGACGCAATAGTGTCTTTTTTTATAATAAAAAAGACATGTAAATTTCACATCTTACAGGAAGGGATGTGACCTTTAAAGTTGATTCAATTATTACACAGAATTAAGGATTGATAGCGAAACTAAAGAAACTTGTCATATAACATAACCTGTAAACTATAGTACAATGAGTTTTGGCTGGAAGTTGTGTAAGACTATCTTTGTTTTTGAGCATACAATAATACGTTCTGTTGCTTTTCTCTAAAGTGTGCTTTGGTACTAGAAAGGCTGGAAATCGAGATACAGGAAGCCGGCTCAACTTGGAGCTCGGCTGTGGTGGAAAATGTTAAAATTTATGTTGGAGACCAGTGAGTTTAAAATTAGCATAGAGGTGTTGACCAAGGTTTGGCTCTGAGGCTGTTGATGGAGCAGAATACCGCCAGTGGTGGTGTTAATGCAAAAGTCAAGAGCATAAACTGAGGAAGTTGTTGGTAAAGCTAACACTGTTAGCTACTGTGGCCACCGCCAGGTGCTGGATGTAAGGGTGATCCGAGCAGCAACCAGAAGGTGAAAACTGGAGCTGGGTTTGGGGTTTGGAGCCGGGCCCACAGGAGGAGAGGGATTGACAACTGAGACCAGCTCAAAATAGGAAAAAAAGACTCGGAACAAGAGAGTTTGTCTGAAAAAGGCCGGGCTTCCCTGCCCACGGAACAATGACTTCACCGACTCCTAAAACATGAAACATTTAAACTAAATATTAATAATCTTCCATGATTTCATTTCATGTGACTTTGCACATTTTCTCAAGAATTTACTATAAATTCCATCTGCAGCTGCCGTGTGAGTTTATCACAAAGTGTTGAGCTGTTGATATTTAATATACAAACACTTCCTGGCCCGTTTGCCAGTGAGGCGCCAGTTTGTAAAGTCTATAAACAATAATAAATCAAACCATCTCGGGTTAGACCTTCTCCAGAGTGAAGTAGTGCAGCCTGTGAGCAGTTTTACTGAGCCACCAGGGAGTACAGACTCTGGCAGCACCCAGCTCCAGTGGTGGATCGTGAACCCCGTAAACAAAGGCTGCCTGACTAGCAGAACTGTGCTGCCAGGAGCCCCCCCCCCCCCCGCGTCAATCTTGAACTGTACTGTCAGAAAACAGTAAAAATGCCAAAGACAATTACTATAAAAACCCTCACTTTGGGAAATTGTTATATATTGTCATTTCCTGATATCATAATGACCAAAATGATTAATAACTAAGAGCTTACAAACCATCCAAATTGCTGGAACTTGGCTTTAAACACAATCCAACGGATGGTCACAAGCTGTATCACACCTATTCAAACATTTCATTTTAAAGTGGTGGTGCTCGCTTATAAAGCTCTATGTGGCCACGATGCACAGTGTATTAGGGACCCTTTTCCAATAAGCTTAAGGGTTTTGGACTCAGAAGACTCTTTTAAAAAAGCGTCTAAAAAGCCCTCTGTTCTTTTGTTTATGTCTGTTCTCTTTTTCTGTGTTTTGATTATTTGTTTTAATTAGAATTTCTTTCTTTCACTGAAGCACATTGTGACCTATGTCCATAAAAGCTGCTAAAGGAACTTTTCTTGCTGACTTCACAAACAATTGAGAAAATGATCTGCGGATAAATCAATCGTAGCATCTGCAGCTTGCCTTAATTCCCTTCCTTGTTGACATCTGGGTACACGCTCATGTTTTAGATAGCAGTTGGTGTTTTCACTAGACTGTTTGTGAGACCTGGTCATCCAAATCCATGGTTGTCCCACTGGGTAAGAAGGTAATTTAATCCCCCTACACAACATGTTGGTATTAAATATCTGAATGTTTTTGCAGAACCTGAGCTGGAATCAGATTAGACCCCAGAAGTTAGACTGAGTCCTATTATGATAGGTTGGCTTGGTGGTGAGGGATGGAGTGGTAGGATACAACCTTCGTCTGCGGGTGTTGAGTCATAGCACGTGTGACTCATTGATGGGGGGTTGGGAGAGGGGGTGACAGGGTTAATGAGGCTTGCAGAGGAGCACTCACTGGTTGGATGGCTGGTCGCTCCTGATAGGGCCCACAGGGGCCCGCAGTGCCCCACGGGCCATTAACTTGCGGAGACAAGCCGAGCCAACACACAGGATGGAGGTCCACACTGGGCCGGCTCCCAACACAAACACTCGTGGTAACACCAGCGCAGGCCAAAGAACTCTCAAACTATACAAGCTATACAAAGGAGCGGTGATATGGTTGGCAGGCATTTGTGTATATAACTGGAATATATCTGGAGTAAAATCACAACCTTTAAAGTCAATAATACAAATCACATGTGATCCAGGTCAACACTGGTCGCGTGCCCAATACAACGCACCATAAATCAGGATGACAGAAATAGAGCTCAGGAGTCAGACTGTACATGCAAAATATAAACAAGAAAAAGAGGAATGTTGCATTGAATCATTATGCAATTAATATACATTTGTCTCAAGCTAGACAGCCACTGTTCTCCTGAAAGCTTGTGGTAAAAACATTAGAAACACTAAAGGAGTCTTTACAAAGCTCAAACTTTCCAAACACATCCAGACATTTGCCCCTTTAGATACTGAAGTCAAATACAAAAAACGACCCGTAAAAGTTAATAAACAGGAGGCCCCACGTGTCACAGAAACACCTCTTCACAGCGTTCTTGGCACAAGGAAAACCAAGGTAACAGAGTTATACCTTATTTAAGAAATTTCTGCTGTGGTTATGAGACCTAGTGCATACAATACTGTGTATACGTTAAGTTTCTGTCACTCCGCCAAAAAGCGCCTGCATGCAATTCTTGAGGTTCCTGAGCCGTTCGGGTTGAAAATCTCGTCTGCGTGGAGAAGCTAGGGGTAGACATGAAGAAGAGGCCCCGGCTGTTGATTTTAAGTAGCTGGATCAGAGCCTGCACCTTAACCCAAGCATGGGAAGGCAAACCTCATACGCGCAGCGTGGAAAACCACATACATCATTTTAGTCTCTAACAAATAAGATTAATGGGAGCTCTGCTGGGGCGTGCACATTTCTGTGGTGTCCAACGCACAGCAGCCAAACCAGGCAGACCGCAGCGCTAGACCTCTGGGACTGGCATGGTGAGCCTCTGTGAATGACTGGTCTCTTCTGTCACTCAGCAATGAGGTATCATCCGCAGACCCCAGCGATACGCACAGCATCAACTGTTATTATTATTAATGTATCCTGAGTAAAAATGGAATCTGCAAAGGAACACGGGGATTTAGGATTATAAACATCCACTCGAAACATGCCTGGAATGTGCGGAGTGAACAAGAAAATGTGTTTTGATAGCTCATTTGGAGGTCAACTGTAAGAAAGTATATAAACCTTCCCTCTAAAAATAAAAATCAAGCACGTTCCCTGGTGGAAAAAACAGAAAGTGGCATTTGTGATGTGTGAATCATTTGCCGTTTTCTCACATGAACTCAAGACAATGTCTGATGAATCAGGTGCAGACGTTTGCCCACACAGCGCACAACAGGACATTGTTCGTGTCAGATGCGTTCTCCCTTGCTGGAAATACTCTGGTTTGGTTTAGACAAGAGATAACGCCTCGGTAGAGCGTTCAGGAGGCAGGACATGACGCAAATTACACCGGGGTCACATAGCCAGTTCGTAATTTGGTTATAAACAACAGAGTCACTTGCTGTTCCTTGAATTTGTCTCACGATTTTGGAGTTGATCCCCTCCAGTTAAGCCTGGCAAACACTAAAAGATATTAACAGAAGTTATAAGTGTGAGAGAATACACACATAACGACATGCAATGAACAGTTTTGTTCCTACAGTGTGTGGAGACCAACAATTTGGCCGAAACAGCACACCAAACACTGACAGATCAATTTATAAAAGAACCTGAATCTGAACTCTGAAAACTGAAAATCTTGCCCAGTCAAACGCAACTTTAGAGTAAACAAATTTGAGTTGACTGAAGATGGAAACGGATGTAAACTGGTGTAACAAGTCTTTCTGATATTGGCCGAAGTTATTGTTCTACTTTTACAGAAAATTCATGAAGAGAAAAGCTAAAAATATGGCTGAAGTCATGGAGACGGCGTGAACGTGGACTTTACATGTTACAGCGCGAGCTGGAGGCCAGTAAACGTCATCACAATCATCACAGTTGGAGAGTTTATAATGTCATGCAGCAAGATTCAAACTCAAGAACAGAAGTCAAACGGTAAATCAAATCTGACAGCATGTTGTTCTGATGCTATAGTGCTATGTGTTCCCCACTCACAACAGGATATCTGAACGTAAATATTGAACGGGTCTAATATTTGTCATTTGAAATCGGTGCGGACAGATGGACCTCGGAGCAGATCTGGGGATGTAAAAAAAAACACTCTTAAACCTCACACAACTGGCGGTGCATATATATTAAAAAAAAATCAGGGCTTTGACTGGTGTCTTTTTCACCATCAGATGTTTGTATTGTTCCGGTTTCGCACCAGCAGCATGATAGAAACGTCGTCGTCACTCCAACTCACTCGCTGTGAATTGTCTAGACAATGACCTGCTGTACGTCAACATATTCATACTCAGGAGCTGGCAGGGGAAAGTCGGTTTAATCAGGGTATCTGCACATTTCAACAAGTCAAATTTAGGACTTTTTAGGACCTTTTTAATGCCACCTTGACCGAAAACACTAGAAATATAGGCGATGGTTGAGGGATCCTGCTATATCACAACCCAAGCATAGCATGTGTCACTCAATGAGACTTTCTGTCTGTTTATTGAACAAAAAAGACCTGTTGGCGCTGCAGATAGCACGCTTCTAATGAAAGGAGATAGTCCACAACGAGTTGGGCTCTCTTGTCCTTTCCAGAAGTAAAGGTGCTCACGATTTGTGAGTCAGGAGACATCAAACGGAAGAGATTTCCTATCCCTCATTGGAGCTTTAAGACAGCTACTTGACTTTTGTGTTTAAAATCCACAAAACCTCCAAACCACCAAATTCTGCTCTCAGGTCAGGGCTAGTAGCAGCGCGGACCACTGTCTGTGGCGCTGGCCCCGAGGAAGAGACGCAAAACTGTGATATGGCTGGGGTCTGTTTGTGGCTCCTGGCAGCGGGTTTTGTGCTTTTCACACTGCATGTGGCTCTCGACAGCCTTAACCCCCATGGTGCCAAGCTTGTCAGAACGCATCTGGCCTCGTCTCGGGTGGCAACAGGCGTGAGCCAACGGACGTAGTCCAGCCAACTTTCAATAAATTTGCACTTACCAATAGTTGGAGACTAGCAAGCATGCAGATTACCATTTACATCAGCGGCTGGTGAGAAAGTAGCCTCTCTACATCTTGTTGAAAAGTCCCGCGAGAAAAAGAAAAAGAATAACATTAAACAGTCCAGCCCAGACAAAAACCTTTGACTAATGTATTTAGGACCAGCATATAACATTTTCAATGAATTTAAGACATTTTAAGGCCTTGATTTTAGATACGTGAATTTAAGCCTTTTTAAGGATGAGCGGACACCCTGTTAATGTCCGATACAACTGATTTGGACATTCGCACGTACGGCTCCTGTGGGTAATGTCTTGATACTTTCAGGTTTGCAGAGCCTGTGTGCTATGCAGAGTAAGAGCATCTGAAATTCCCTGTGAGACAGATGAACAATGGGATGCTTCAGACCAGAATAACACTGATAAAAAACAGCTTCGGTCTGATAAGGACTAACAAGATCTTGACTGTGACAGTGGATTGTCAGATAAAGAGCTGGCTACCTACTGTAGCTTGTACAACGTAATAACAACCACCTACTTAGCTTTCCGCTATTCTCACATCACGGCAGCAGCGTTTTGATAGCTAATCTCTTAGCACTGATAATGACGGGTGCTGAGGCCTGGAATGGGAGCTGTGGGGGTTTTGGGCAGATGCCTGTGCAGATAATGTTCACAGGCCTGTCGTCACAGACAACCAAGACTTAAAATATGTGTGTGGAAGCATGGGAAGATAAAGATAGCTAAACTTTTGTGTCTTGTTTATTTGGTTCATCGCTAAGAGAAGATCTTTCGATGACCGAACTTCCACAGAGAGAGAGAGATGGAGATAAGATGCCTCTGCCCTTCTGATGCTGTCACCGTCCCTTTTATCTGCTTCTGTGCTTTTTTAATCTGCCTGAAATCCTCCTTGATCTCTGTTTGTGCTAGGCACCTTGACATCCAGCTGAGACGGTGCCCTGTGATTTTGGGTTTGGGATGCTTTAGAGGAAGTAGATGAGATTTATTTATTTCATCTAAACAAGGACTTCAGGGGGGAATTCTACTCTCATAAACAACACACAACCTTCTTTCCGAGAAATATAACTCTCTAGACTGAGAGGAGACGAGGAAAAGGGAGCTTGAAATCTCACCAGCATGGTATGCCACCGACCCTCGGCTCCATCCTGGGTGTCTGTTCCTGGGGTAGTCCTGCACACACACACAGTTACACAGATCACAAACACATTCACAGTCATGCATGTGATTGATTGAGCAATTGAGGACCAAGAGTCTGCAAGTTTTGTTGGGTCATTTCACTGACTCCCAAGTCAAGTACATTTCTATTCATATAGCCTGTAAGCCTGATGTCACAAATGTGCCTCCAGTGAATTTACAATCTGTTCACACCCTCGACACCACTCACTTTGTACAGTACAAAGAGGGCCTTCAGTTCTGCAGATCAAGGGCTGTTAACCATCCCTTGTTGGAGGCACTGCCTTCTCAGTAGCTGCGCCAAGACTCTGGAATAGTCTCCCTCATAATATAAGAACAACAGAATCTCTTGACACATTTAAAAAGGTGTCTTAAGATCCACTAACTCCCCAACCTGCCTTTGAAAAACGTGTGTGTGTGTGTGTGTGTGTTTGTGTGTGAGCTAGATAGAATCAGTCATCCCCTTCTCTGTTATTGCTTGCTTTGGTAATCTCTCTATAGGTGCAACATATAGTTTAAGTGGCCAGTAAGTTCATTGCCTGATCTGTTTGTGTGCCAGAGTTGAAACTATACTTTTTAAGTCTACTTTGGTCCATGTGACGTAAATGTCATCATCACGGTTCACATGCAGCCCAAAAAAAGTGACCGTGCGGACTGTACAGTGCCGTACTGTAGTGTACTGCACACGCTTCAGTTGTTCTACACTCCAGTCCAGCAGGTGGCGTATAGTACCTCTAGCTGGTTTGTCAAGGAGAAGAAGAAGAAGGAGACAAAAAAATGGTATGAGGACAGCAAAGGCTGATCTTTATAATGACAAGGAGATAGAGCACAGAGTGATAAAAGGAGGAAATCCGCCATCTTTTAAGGGAATAAAAAGACTAGGGCACCTAACACCATCCTCTGTAACAGATCTGGGAAATGCACCTGCTGGTACGCCATCATACCTCACTAAGGTATGATGTGTGCGTCTGTGTGACGGGTACAAGTCTGTGAAAATGGAAGTTAGCTTAATAGAGACTTGAGATATTTTACAATGTCCTCTTCATCCACTGAATGGAGGATTTAAGCTCCTACACTCCTAAACTTCCAAAGGCCAGATCGAAAAGGCTGAAGAATGATTTTTTTTCTCAGGCCACCACACTGTTAAATGCTCGCCGTGACCCAACTGATGTTTAATTTCCCATTTAAGTACTGAGGGCTGATAATGATGGTTTTTTAAATGGCATATCTGCACCAGCATCATATTTTTTACTGTGCCTTTTGGAGCTGAACTAATACGTTTTATTAGCATAATATCTCACATGTTATTACCATATTTGTGCTTGTTATACAAGTGGATTGAGCTTCCAGGTTAGATAATTATTTAGCTCAGCGCTACATAGGGCTGTGCGATGTGGCCAAAATCCCAATATAGTATAGGTTTATCACAATATAGCATGTTTTCTTGTAATTCAATTATGAAACAGCAGGGTTTCCCGCAGCACTTTAGAGCTCAGGCGGCAGGCTTGTGTTGCGTCTTCCAAAAAAACATGTACTATATATATACTGTAAATAAATATGTAGTATATACAGTATGAAAAAAAATATGAAATGAGCTTAATTCACCGTGTTACTCAGCCCTGTTTTCTCCCTTTCATTTCAAACGGTGACCAACGCCAGTCTCCCGTTTTTTAAATATAGTATGCCTCCGAATGATTTGATGCGTCGGAACCGCTGCATTTAACCTTTACAGCTTCCACGCTACGAACCGTAGTTGGGAGCGAGCTGGTCTCATCCTTATTGAGAAATGAGAATGTGTCGTCACGACACAGGTCCCGTCCCCGATATCATGGTATTTGCTATCTTAGCAGGGTCCTGTCAAATGCCTTCTTTTTTTTTGTTCACCTATGGCAGTAGCTCAGTCCATAGGTGGGAACCGGAGGGTCGCTGGTTCGAGTCCCTGTGTTGACCATGAATGGAGCGTGGACTGGTGGCTGGAGAGGTGCCAGTTCATCTCCTGGGCACTGCCAAGGTGCTGTTGAGCAAGGCACCAAACCCCCAACTGCTCGGGGCGCCGGTCACTGGCAGCCCCCTCGCTCTGACATCTCTCCATTGGTTGCATGCATATAGGTCCTGTCTGCGCATGTGTGTGTATTTCGGGCCTGTGTATGTGTAAAATGAAAAACAATAGAGTGAAAATTGAATTTCCCCATTGCGGGACGAATAAAGGAATTCTTCTTCTTCTTCTTGCATTCACAACGTTAATGTCTTTAGCCTAACAAGAACATTTACATCTTGCTCTGTCTCACACTCGGGGTTGAAAGTAAGCCGTTACAGGGCGGTACGGGCCGGTACAGCGTACCACTCAAAAATTTGGAGAGGGTACGCCATACAAGACATACATACAGTCTCTGAAAAAAATGCACTTTCAGCATGACAACACTACGCTACGCTAATACACTGCGCTACCATGACATTCACACCGTAGACTTGATCACCACCCAGAACACACCTGTCCCACTACGTCACACATACTTATTTTCCCAATAAGCCGTGAGGGGGAGGCAGAGATTGCAGGCATCTGTTGGTTGAATGTCATCATGCCATCTATGTTACATTTATTTATAATGAATAATTGTTTATTGTAGTACAGTCTGTAGTCTATATCGCACAAACGCCCCCTGATCAGACAGCAAACCACTCCCCACTACCTTAACTAACATATTTTCTGCAGGAAACCCTGAAGCTGATTTGTGTACAGTATACAGTTCATTTTGCAATTTTGTCCTTACATGCACACCAATAAGTGTAATGTAAAAACAAAACCGCCATCTTCAGATAGTCCCTCAAAGTATTTCACAAGAGATTTTCTCCACTCAGGCTTGTTATTATCACATTAGACGACGTAACTGTGCTTCTCCATTTAGGACTCTATTGAAGATGAGAAATGATCATATTAAATTGAGAGCCTCGTTAATCAAAAGTGGGCTGAGAGTTTTCAGACTATTTTGCATTCTCGATCTGATCTATGTCTATCACCTTGAAATCACAAAATAGAAAGTCAGTAGCAGCTTTAATGTGTTGTGACTGGTGCAGTTTTAAAATCATGTTACCAATGTTAACAGGCTAATAATGAGTGTGAGGATTCCTTTCCCGCTGCGTTATCGGTCAGTGTCTGAGGATGTTTGTCTCTCTCTCTCCATCTGTCTAGCGTGTACAGTATGTATGTCTTTCTCCAGGTTTCACCATGCCAACAGAAATAACTAGTGGGCCAACTTTTGGATAAGATCAGAGTATGACTCAGAGGTAATTACCACAGATTTTTATCTGTCTTCTTGGCTGCACCTACATTACTGTAGAAACACATTACTGAACAAGAGAGGAAGGAGGAGGAGGAGGGAAGTGACATTACGCTCCTCTTTCATGTCTCGGTAGGCTACATCTTCTAAATGCTTTCTTGTTCCCATTCTCTCAGGTGAATTCTCCCTACTGCACTTCTTTTCAGCTAGTATTAACAAAAAAAAAAGGCAACGTTCCATTTTCATCTTGTCTCAAGAATCCAAAATATGACCAGGATGACATCCAAAAAAAAGAAAGAAAAATTCAGCCAAGAACATCCACTGATGCAGAGAATGAAGAGGCGATGCATTACTCAAAAACAAAACAGGGTTGGTTAAATTATTACATTTAGCACCTGCGTGCAGAAATGAGTAACAGGGTCACGGTAGACAGATAACTTGGGTCGGGCAAGGCGGACCAGAAGAGTGCAGCGTTTCAGCACAGGACATCGGGGAAACATCAACGATCCTGTCTGACAACCCCACTGGGGCTTGAGGAACAGGAAATGGAGATAGATGGGAGGAAAGCAAAAGAGAGAGAGAGAGAGAGAGAGAGAGAGAGAGAGAGAGAGAGAGAGAGAGAGAGAGAACCGAGTGAGACATCAGCAGAGGAAGACAGAGAGACATGGAGGAATGCAGCAACTCCTCCAAGCCCTGAAACCCCTTGATCCGCCAAGTCTGCTCCTCTTCCCCCTCGTCTCGACCACAAGCCCGAGGATTCCTCTGGCTGACTGGCATGTGGGCTGAATCTCCACGAGGAGGAGAGCAACGTCTGGGTGTTTTTGCTCCCTGATTGATGATCCACGGGCTCTGATCTGATCAGTGATTTGGAGGAGCGCTCTAAAATAAGACAACATTAGGAATGGCTAAACAAATAAGGGGCAGATTAATGGTGCTTTAATGTGAACCGCAGACTTGTGTCTGATGAATGGATCAACTGTTAAATGCATGTTTTCATAGCAGTCTTCTCGGGTAATTGTTGTGTCCATCATCTCTAATTCAAAACATCTACTTGCTGTGCTCTATACATCCAATAAATATGGTGTGCTTGTGAGAAAAAAAAAAAAGGATTACGGTCTCTCCTAGTTATGAAGAGCAAGATGACGAAGTCGCTCAGTGAAGCACTTTGGTCCACACTGAAATACCTCAACAGCTATTGGATGGACTGCAATAAAATTTCATACGCACATTTATGGACCCCAGAAGATGAAGCCGACTGACTTTTGGTGATCCCCTAACTTTTCCATTGACACACACACACACACACACATCTGTTTCAAAATTAAAAGTCTCAACTACGAGGAGATACTCAACATGGACTCACATATATAGTGAGACTCCAGCAAGGTCAATTCAATAAGAAATGCGAAAAATGGACAGAATACCACTCACAATGCAGAGTCACCACCGAAAACTTCAATGTCAGAGACATTTGAGCGCTATTACTAAGAACACTTCCCCAAATAAGTTGTTCTGTGTTCTATTTTTTACTTAAAAACTCAATAAAATCTGAGTAAAAAGTCTCCACTACTGCTGTATGGATTGAAATATAAGCGCGTTACGAGGCGTTTTTGAAGAGCTACACTACCGTTGTTGCGGCTATGGCTGCTCCTAAAGAGGTTAGCGTAGATGCTGCAATAGTCATGGTCTCTCACATTACAACGCTCATTCACTCTCTTCACTGGTTTCCTCTAGCTGTCCGCATCCACTTCAAGATACTAGTACTAATTAAACCGAACCCTACCCCCCAGCTCCCCAGCTCTGCTCTGCATCGTCCAATCGTCTTTCTGCTCTTCCACAGCTATACTGCCCTACAAAGCCTAAGTGCAGTAACTACAAAATCCCTAATGACAGGATTTTGGCACAATTTTGGGCCTGAAAGTATGAATGCTAGGGTTGATTTGGATTAAAATTATTAAATGGCAAACTACTAAACCATAATGCATCACCAGTGTTCCAAATAATCATTTGTTGGGACAATTAATAAACTTTAAAGACATTTTTTTACCTTAATTTTTTGCGTAGTGACTGCACTTAGGCTTTGTAGGGCAGTACAGTCAGTCCACTTAATCACGCCGTCTGCTGCCCTGGCTCCCAAACGGTGGAACAAACTCCCCACTGACATCCGAACAGCAGAAAGTCTACACATCTTCTGAAAACACATCTCTTTCCACTGCACCTTAGCTAATAGTTTGCACTTTGGCTTATTTGAAGCCAACGCACTTACATGGTTCCTGCTGTTCTGGGTTTGTACCCTTGTGGTTGAATGCACTAATTGGTCAGCTAAATGTAATGTAATGTCATAGCAGCAAAACTGGATAGCATTTCTTCACTGAAAGAAGAGTAAAGAGCAGCACTGAAGGCTTCCCTTGATGGAAAAGATAGCGCACTTCTCCCGGCTTTACCAAGAGTTTTATAGTCAGAAAGTTCATCCAATGTTTTTGAAAGAGCCGGCGTTTTCAGTGATCGCTTCTCAGGTGTTTGTGTAAAACCATCTAACACCAGGCTAATAAGCACCATTGTCAGGTCAATATTTAAATTTGTCAAATACTTAACTACCTTATTATTAAGGACAGCTTCACAAATGAATGAATCCCTTTTAGATCTACAGTAATTGTGCTTGTTGATTGTTTGTTTACGGTGGTGTATTTTCACTTATTCACTGTTTATTTATGAGGCTGAGCTTGTTGTTTTAATTTTTGTTTCTTGTTGTTTGTTTTGTGAATATAGCTACCTTATTTTTGTTTTATTGATATAATGTGATTTTATTATTACTGATTTAATTGCTGTCGCTTCCTGTGTGGACCCCAGGAAGACTAGCGACCACTTTGTGGAAGCTAACTGGGATCCAAATAAAGAATAAACCAGTAACAGGGCTAACATAACAATCAACCGTCAACAAAAATGAGTGTCTTCAAATGAATTTGACAAACAGCATCTTCCACAGCTCAGCTCAACAGCATGTAGAACAGAAAAAAACATCAAAAACACCACCATGATATATTTCCTTTTTTTAGCCAAATAGTTTGCATTCATTGCGGTACATATGGGCCGAATATTTTCATACAGAATGTGTAAGTACCTGAAAAAATAATTTGACACTGTAAAAATAAGATTTCAATCTTAAGACTCGAGTATAATGTTGTTTCTTTCAGCCATAGACTCTGCAAATCCCAGATCATATTGTTTTTTGGGACTTGAAATAGCTTTCCCTCTGATAAAAGAAACATTCCAACCTATTGTGGTTTGGAAATTACAACAGTTAATGCTGTGATTTTTGTTTTTCAATCTGTGATGGCGCCACTAAATTACCTACACTTCTCTATCAACATGTAATGGAATGTCTTTTAGGGAGACGGAGCACCACGTTAACCAGCTGGTCCACTCTCATGTATTATAAACTTTCAAAAACATGGTCACTACCCCCCGTTGCCTGCAGAAGCCATCATTGAAATGCAAGCTGCTTCTAAGAACAACAAACACCGGCGTTATATCCTCAGCACGGCGGAGCAAAGAGGCGCGGTATCAGATCCACAGCTGCTACACCGGTGTCATCAGAACAGCCTGCATTTCCACACAGTGGCAGAGTAAACAACTCCTGAAAGAGTTAGAGTGGAAAGGTGCGGGTTGAGTAGGGGGAACCATGTTGAAGAAGATACCCATCATCTACAGCAGCTATCACACTGGCATATCACAGAGCTGTCTTAAAATGTGATTTACCACAGATGTGAGCGCCTGAGTGTGTGGGCTGAAGGTACAGTTTGTGGGGAGGGAAAGTAGTGTGTTTCTGTTTGTACATGCCCACACAACCTCACCTATGGGGGCTGGGAAGAGACTGTTTAGGGAACTAATGCAGGTCTGTTTGTATAACCTTGTGTCATCAGGCGAAAACCTCCAGCACTGCACATGATGACAGCAAGCATCTGACATTGAACATGCTCCATTATGCTAGTTTTCAGGGTCATATCTGAATTGTCTAGGTTTACATGCTTTGATCGTAGAAAAACACATTATATTTTTCATATTGTCCATTGCTGCAGCACCCATGCAGCACCTCTGTGTGGCTCTGTCTGAGCTTCTGCCCCCCCTCCTGAAAAGCCCAGTCTGCTCTGTGATTGGTCAACTATTTATGCTGCATGCCAGGAAATGTTACGCCCCTTACCATATACGGAATCAGTGAACCCAGCAGATGAAAACACCGTCTATATGGAAGCTAACCACTTTAGCTACGCAACATGATAACGTTACTCCGTAAGAGTTCCATCTATTTAACTGCCTTTTAAGTTTCCATCTATCCCAGATAGAGTGAGTTAAAACAATGGTGATTGATCAAATTACTCACTAATGAAAGCACTTGTTTTGCCTTTTTGCTGAGTATTCCAATATCTGTGTGTCTGTGGAGACATTCCCATAGATGTAAATAATCCGCCACGTTAGTAACGCTGCTGACAGAGGTTGGTCTGTCAGCCTAACTCATCACTAACAGTTATGCTGTGTTCACTTGTAATCGGAAATCGGGAACTTCCAACTTGAGCCAGGCTTGTAGTAAGAACACAAGTTTAATAGGAACATGTCTGTGTGTATGGATTTAAGAGGGGAACATATAGAGGACGGACTGGAAGTACAGAGAGGAATGTGTTTCACTAAAATTTACAAAAGATAAAAAAATATATATAGTCGGACAGTCGGCAGGGCTCGGGTCTAAATGCAAGTACTTCTTTATTTGATACTTTGGTATTATTAAACTTTGACTATAAAACATAATAACATTTATAGGTCACAATTGGCGGAAGGCATTATAGGTCCTCTTTAAAGAAGACAACAACAGCGTGTGTATGTGTCGCGGCGTGTTCATCACTTTCTATGGATTCAAGTGCATCTGCAAATGTTTTTTCATGTGTTCATATAAATACATAAAACTGATCAATTACTAAGTTTGTTGTGTTATGACTGACTGCTACAAAAGTTGATAATGGGATGGATTGCACGCGTAGTGTACACAAAAATTGTAGCCTGAATCCAAATCTGTCCCCAACAACAAATTTTCCATTTGGGATCTGCCAGATTTTATTTTATAGACCTTTCAGTCAGGGTCTGAAACTAACACTTGCCAAGTGCCAAAAGTGAGCAGTTTTTCAGTTTGGGTTGATCTTCATGGTCTGGGTGTCTTAATGTGGTATTATAGAGAGATTTCGACCATTTTGATCAATTCTCGAGTTGTAAAAATGGTTCAATTTAGCACTAAATCTTTGTAACAAATGGCATCAACCACAAAACTGCTGAAACAACTTATAAGACATAGTAGAGCATGAGAATAAACATCGCAAACTTTTTAAATTTGAATAGGCACCTAACGAAACACAATGTTTATTACAGATTTAGGACTAGAAAAACTAGAAAATGTATCTTCTTCAGATGATGTACACACTTGCTTTCTCCCCCCAAACATCCCGTCCCCCATCCTAACTCCTTTAAAAAAAAAAGAAAAGGCAGGATGCTAAGATGTTAACAAGACTTGCTTACACACTGCTAAATGCTAACATCAACTTCAGAGCAGTGCCGGGCTGACAAATTTACAAATATAAGTATTTATATGACTTCCTATACTCTTCCACTTCATTACTAACAAGGAACAGCCGTAGAGAAACACCAAGATATGCAAGTTTAAAAACTGTCTCCATCACATAGTTGGACCAAGCGACCTTGCCATCCCTAGAGCCACGCTAGCAAAGGGATTGTGCCTATGTGCCATTTTCAATTTCTCATTCCAACATTCATTCAGTCATCACAGACGCACAACAATAAATTACAAAGATCTTGATGACTCTGGTGGTGTTGTCTCTGGTGCAAAAATGACCGCTCAAACCACAGGGCCCTTTTTTAATCTGTTACAGTCTAAAGTTGTATAACTGTCAGTCCTTCAGATGCAGTTGAAATATAAAATCTCATGCGCTAAAGGAACCCTTAGTGTCTTCCCTCACATTTAGGCTGAGAGTTCCAGGCTCTATTTCAAATGGACTTTTTGAGATCAGTGAACCAACTGTTTATTTTCTTTAGTAATAGACCCGGTATACAAAATGCAGAGGTGTAGTGCTATATTTTTTACTACTGGAGCGCACCCATGACGCACGCGCATGTATCCATGTGCATTATTAAAATGGTACACCTTCTCTAAGGTTGTGTGACCGACTGTGACAAATCTACATAGACCTAATATGAGTCAACTAAAGGCCTGTACACACCAGGGGAATCTTTTTCCTGCCATTTATTTGCGCTTTAATATATTTATAACTGTTGTTTTTCTCATGAGTACTTTCACACAGAATGTGAATATTACACGGCAAAAAAGTCACTATTTTTTTGTGCTCACAGGGCTTCCGCACAGCCAATAAAGACATCAACTAATCAAGTTGTTAGTTTACTTATGAGGATTATGAAACAACAACACAGAGGTCTGCTGCAAGACCTCATTCATCTATGGATCAGACCGAAAACTATTTGACTTTCAACCCTGACAAAGGAAGCGCAGATGGCTTCGCTTCTAGTGTTCTTTCACAATAAAAGCTCTAGACAAACACTACTTAGTCAACTGTTTACTAGAGGGAACTTAAATTCATTCATAACATTTGACCAAAAGGAAACTCAATAAATATCTTACAGCAGCTCAGTTTTAGCTTTTTTCTGCCACACACGGCTCCTCCTGAGCTGGTGTGAATATTCAAACCATATTCGCATCGCTGCCACTGTGAAAACAGTCTTTTACCACTCTTTGACAGCAACCAGAAATTTTAAGGTGGAGTGTTTCATGTTATTTAGTGCACAAGTTAACGTCTTGAATCAATCAAGCCAACTTAAATGTCAAAATGATGACAATTTATCTGTTGTGTCTGAACACAACTAGATTACACTATTCTGTTTTTCTCACTTGGAGAAAAAAGTGGACTAAACCCCTGATAAAATGTCAAAAGACCTGTGAAAAGTGCATGTTTGAATATTCCCATTGTCTTCAAACATCCTGCTTTGTCTGACCAACAGTCCAAAACGCAAAGATGCTCAGTTTAATGACATGTATGACAAAGTAAACCCTTAAATTATCACATTAGAGAGAATGCTTAAAAGAAATTATGAAATTATCGACTAAATCATTGCAGCTCAAGACGTTCTTGTACATTGTCATTATGCTAATGGTGCTGCATGTTCTGCAGCTTCCACATCCGAGGCCTTGGCACTGTAACGGGTCCTTTGTTTTTATCCTAAGTTGACCCTGTTAAAATAAACAGGTTCACAGGAGCAGCACTGAAAAACGGTAAGTAGGACTGCTGCATCACAGGAGGAAGAGGAAGAGAGTTGTTCCGAAGACCGGGTCTCAGGGCACACCAGGTCAGAGGAAACGCTGCCATTCCCGTCTCCTGAGCGCTTCTATTTCTCGTTTGTGTATGTGTGTGGCATTATGTCTGTTTTTTTTGTACATGAACAGAAAGTTAGTGAATCAATACGGATGTCAGAGACACACTGGCCATGGGTGATCAGTTTCATTCAGACAGTGATGGCTGCTGAACCACATATCTGTCTTATGACAGTGACACCTATGCATCCATCTTGCGAGCTTCAGCCCTTCTCCCAGACCTACCTGCTTCTTCACTTCCCTGTCCTCCCACAGGGTTATGAGCTTTTTCTTTTTTGTAGGATTGTTTGTTTTTCAGGACATGAGGGTTTTCCTGCTTTTTTTCCTGTGTTTTTCATATTCTGAATAGCTTCCCTTGATCGACTTTCTACCCTGCAACCCCCCACACTCCCATCTATCCTCCATACTCCTTCCACCCCATAACTAAGCCTAGATCTCTCTTTGTCCCGCAGCCTAGCAACCACGGTGTGTACCGGATGAATAACAACCGTGCTACCAAGCATATGCATGCTGTACATTCATGGAGACCCTTATCGTCAGAGGAATGAGAGAGAGAGGTCACGTCAGGTCTAGGAATTGCAGTGGGGTCAAAACAGATCTTAGATTACGAACGCACGAAACATGATTACCTTGCAAACAAAACATTCACACTTATCACATAAAGCACAAATTCCTCTGACTTCCCTGTTGGTGGAGAGGAAACTGGTAATGGTGGCTTTGGGGATTCAGAATTCTTCCACCTTTTTTTTTTTAAATCAGCTCATTTGATTTTAACATTTTAAACAGTGACTTTCCCTTTATTTGAATTGTTTTTTTTTTTTTACCCTTTAAGACTTAAAAAAAGTGAATTGGGACAATGTTTGGGCATGTAATTAAGACTGAGTCTGCAGCCATGCTAGCAGCTCTGTGGGGCTGTACCTTTTGGTATTTAGTGGTGCTTTGAGCTAAATGCTGACGTCAGCAACATACCAATCTTCAACATGCTGATGCTCAGGAAATGCTGTGTTTACCATGTACACCACTTCAGTGTGAGGATGGTCTGCATGCTTATATTTGCTAATTAGCACTAGACACAGAGTGCAACTGAGGCTGATGGGAATGTCATTAGTTTAGTAGTTTGTAAATAATAAATAATATCGTACTTTATTTGTCACACTGGTATATTCATTTTGAGCCTTTTTATTTTTGGGTTGCCCATCCAATTGTCATGAATGTGATCTCTCAGGAACACCTGGAGGGATTTTCTTCAAATTTGGCAAAAATGTCCACTTGGACTCAAGGATAAGGATTAGAATGTGGTGGTCAAAGGCCAGGATCACTGTGACCTCACAAAACACATTTTTGGCCATAACTCAAGAATTCATATTGCCTGGATCCAGACTGTGTAGACCGATAGATCTGGCATCGTGACATGAAACTGCGGTTTTTCGGTTAAGAGACTTGGCCGATCCAATGAGCACTGTGTGGCGACTAACACTTGTCAAGCTGTGCGTTTATATAGCCAGCACTCACTGGTCAATCACGACCAAGTAAGTTAAACGTGCTTACAACAGGCGTTATATGATATGAAGCTACATGAAGCCTTTGCTTTATTTTCTGAGCCCACTAGATGGCACTCATTGTTCAACAAAAGGTTGGAAGCACACAGAATTACCATGCTCCATCTATTGGCTTTATTAAACTAAAGACAATGCTTTATGAAGCTTCATGTCACTTAAAAAAAAGTCTATTGTGAATAACAGGCAGTGCACCTGTCAGTGGCTGTGAAAGAGTCATTTGGCATGTGGATGAGAAAGCACTGAAACATTTCCCCAAACATTTCTTGCACACTTGTGCTTAAGCTGCCACATGCCCAAGGTTGCTGACAGTTGCACTAGAGGAAAGTTAGTGGATCTCCAAAGTCATTAGGCTTCATCCGCTGGCCACCATGAATGCTTGTATATAATCCATGACGTAGATGTTGAGATATTTCACTGGATAGTTGAAAAGTCTTGTACTGCTGGTGGTGCTAGATGTACAGTAAAGTCCAGGGATTGCCAAAGTTAGCTTTGCCATCTGAATGTTCCAAATTCAACGTCAATCCATTAAATATTTGTTATGACAGTCAAGTGGTGGACCAACTGAGCAACAATGTCACCACAGGAGCTGTGCTTATATTAAAATCTCTTTTCTTGAGAGGTGACAGCAGATGTTGAGATGTGAAGACGGAGTGAATTGGCAAAGGGAGAGCAAGATTTGTAAAGTGAAGAAAATTGCTTACAAAGCAGAGCCTGAAGTCAGCAGCCACAACAAACAGATAAAGAAATACAGATGGACAGCACCTAGCAGTCTGTGTAATAGATTCGTGGGTTGTGTTATATATTCAGGCCTTCTTACCGCAGGATGCTACGTGAAAAAGACCAGAATACAAACATGTGACTGCTGTTGAGTAAACAGTCATTACCCAAGCCCTTCAATTTGCTGCTTTATCACCTCTCCTGGACTTAAGCTTAATGTCTTTATAATGAAACTCAGATGCAGGGAGAAAAGTAGTGGAGCAAAAAGAAAGGAGAAGGGGAACTCTGAGGAGGTAATGGGACTGGAGTTATCACCACTCAACTTCTTCCTCACCCATGGGAGCATGGTGTGTGTATAACTGAGAGCAAGTGTGTGTACATGTACTCTTTTTTATAAGCTATTCTGCTACTTTTGTCTCTTAATGCACAGAAACGTATTTAGTGAATATAATAGATGTGGATTTGGAGTAGAATGTGCTTTAACAGCTTTTAATTCAAACTGAACTTATAGTACACTTTTTGCTAAGAAATCATTATAAATCTGCCATTTGTTCATTTTTTTTACCCACATTTTTGATGCCAGTACTTTTCTCTTTTTGTTTTATCAGTGAGGATAGTACCCCATCATTGTAGGCGAGGTTGCGATTACCAAACCAACATCGCATTAAAAAAACACTGTGGCATCATCTTCACTCACTGGATCTTTTCATCTGCAACGATGTCTGCACTTTGTCAGTTCTACAGCAAAGCATACGCCTTTGTTTTCAGGCTGGCATTTTCTTTTTATCTGGGAAGAGTGGATGAAAAAATTGCTTTTATTATTGACGTAGCTTGGCTATTTAAAAATGACAGGTTTGTGCATGATGTCGCGTGATGTACTAGTAACGGTTCTCTCTGTCCAAGTGTTGTAACAGCTTTCCTTGATGATTTCAAGCGTTGCGTTAGCTACGCTAATAAATGAATAAGCAAAATAAACTCACAATGTCACAGAACTATATATTCTTACACTGACTTTCTTTATTAAACAGAAAAATAAAAACGTACCCCTTTAAGTTTCTCTTTCGTCAAGCTAAAGCGTTAGCTATCTGGCGCGTTGACTAACCGTAAAACACGCTTCATCCAAAATACGCTTGCTCTAAACGCCGTTTCTGCCCGCTGTCTGATCAGCAGCTTGTTCGTCCGAGGCAGACCATCAAATCAGTAAAATGATAGCAATGATCCAAAAAAACGGCCTAAAAAAGTACAACCAGCGATAAACTCCGCCATAGCCGACAGCCGATATAGTCTGTCAATCGCCCAACCCTTCATGCTAGCATAAACTTAAGTTGTTGCTTGCTAGCTTCCACTTTCCGCATGAAGATTAAGGGCGCACTCACACTGTCCGTGCTTTAGGGTACTTGTCCCCCCTCCCTCTCCCCCCGCGCCCCAGCCCCGTTAGTACTCACACTGCCTGGGCCTCGCGCAAATGCTTCTTGCTGTCCATACGTCATCATGCCGTAACACGTCCCACGCATTGATCGATTTTCATCCAACCAAATCTGCAGTAAACACTCCACCTCCGCATCACACCAACGTAAACCTTTCACCGCCATTGTTGTTGTTGTTAAATGTCCGCGCATGGTCCGTTGTTCTATTTTCTATGTCCGAACAGGCGCACATACCGCTACCGCCGTAGGGCTCGTGCTCGTACACGTGCGCGCGCTCGTGCTCGTACATGTGCAAACGGCTCTACAAAAGCCCACCTCTTTCCGCAGTTATGCACGGACGGGTGCACTCACACTGCTTAAACGTACTAGGCTTTAGCTGAAAAAACGGTTTTGGCCCGGTACAGAAGGACAGTGTGAGTGCGCCCTAAGACAACAACAAAAAAGTTCTCTGAAATGTTTAATGTTGCAAATGACCTACGTTTTGTGGGTTTGTTGAAATAGGGAATATTTTAAATGCAATACGAAGTGCTCCTGTCAGTAATGCAGCGTGGATATTGACTGCGTGTCTTCTGGCAAAACAGGCTCTCTGATTTCAGTCAACTGTGGCCAAGGGAAACGCCCACCCAGAAGCTGTTTCCACGAAGTTTATCCTTTTACAGAAAGTTGCCTCTCGTGTGGTTTGGCAAGCAGTGTACCTATGAAGATGTCTTATGTCAGGTGGTAGACATGAACGACTTTGCAAGACCGAATAGTTACAAATATTCAAGATTAAATAGCTTGGGTAGAGGACAAAAATTACACATACAGTGCATCTTCCTCTCCTCTCCGAATGCATCTATGGCTCTTTGTCTCAGTGTAATTTTGACCTGTGCATTCCTGCATCCTCTGCCCCTGTTTTATATGAATTGCCTTAGAGACCTTGAGAGATGTTGTACAAGTTTCATCTTTTATTTTTTGTTATTAAAAAAGGAGCAGTGCTTTGACCCTGGGAGAGACAGTGCTGGCAGCTCACCACAGGCCTTTGCTTTGGCAGTCACTCATATTTCACATTCATAACACTTTGGAGGCTAAATTTACAGGGACTAAAAACTCAAATCATGAACCCAATACTGTCAAAGATATAGAATAATATTAGGTAAAACATGTAATGCAAATGTGTTTCATGACAGAATCCATCCATCAGAAAGCAGAAATGTATAGAAGTTGAATTGTGCCCTTTTTGAGCTTAATGAGGAATATTCAACACAGCCATGCAAGATCCTGAGCTATTACTGTTTATACTTTACATCCTTGCAGCTGCGTATTAAAATGTCTGTATATATTAACACTTGTATTCATTCTCTGCATCTCCTAATGCGTATTTTTCTTCAAAGCGGTTAAACATGGTAATAGTCACTTGCAGAGCTGCAGTGCTAATGCTGAAATGGGAACCGCATGTGCATTCTTTGGAAAAAGAAATAAGGGCTCAAGTGAGAGGTGTTAAAATTTCTCTAATTGTGTTTTCCTCTTAGAGGTGTTTCATCTACCCAAAAGTAGGCTATTAGAACCAAAGAGAACGGCTGAGCTGCTCGATAATGGGAAAGAAAATAATGCTTTCGACAGTACCACTATGTTTACTACTAGTAGAGTCTAGTTCACAATGTCCATGTCCTCTAAAAATGGCTTTATTAGGTAAACCACTCATCTTTTCTCCATACACCCAGACATACAGTCCTAAAGTCCCCCTCTAGACACATTTTTTTAAGTATGTAAACTTTTTTTTCAAACTTGTTTTGTTTAACATGGTTTTACCTGTAAAAGAGTTCAAATCATCTGCTCTTCCTCATTGAGAAACTCTGGATCTGCCCACCACCGCTGCTTACTAGGTTGTTGGGTGAAAGAGCAGTGTGTGTATAGGTATGCTTCCATTGTGGTCGTTCACCCGTAATGAGACGGGTCTACCTTGCCAAAACGCCCCTAATTTGCAAGTGAGTTGCTCAAGTGGCCATTTGCCCGGTTATTTGTTGCCTTTTTTTCTCCCCTGAAAAAAGCCTGTCTGCTGATTGGATGTAACGCTCAGCGGGATGTGATGTGTGGTAGTACTTGACACCTCAACAACACGACGAAGTAGACACTTTTATCCAGCAATGTAGAAGAACGCAGTGCAGACATTCATCTGTGCAAGCGCTTCTTTGCACACCGTCCTGCAAGCGGGATGACAGCCTGTCTGTCAACACACTTTTACAGACTTGAATTTTTAAGGTGGAGTTTATTTTATGTTATTTGTTCACAAGTTGACGTTGTGAATCATACGGACCACCTTATATCGAACTGCAACTATTGTGTATTTTTTGGAGAAAGAACGGATTGAAACCCATTCAGAGTGATGCGTCATGTCAGGAGTCTCTTAAATCCTCTTGGGGCCTTTTTTGTAATGGAAACACGGTGAGTGAAAGGACATTTGTGATGGCGTGCCCAGCAACTTTTTGCAATTTTACCCTAGTGGAAACACTTATGAGGATAGGTTGACCAGTGCGCATGAAGAACGCGGTGCAGAGCTTCGTTGTCACCTCGCAAGTTAAGCGCACAGTCTGTTTTCACCTGTATAGGAAACTTAGATGAAGAGTGATTTGTTTCTGTTAGCTTGTAACTGGCAGTGGCTGACATAGCATTGGTAAACAATACCTGCTACGATGTTAAAGCGTGATCCGGTTGTCATTACGGAAGTACAGTATACCGTATATTGTTAGTTAGAGGTTCCTCTATTTTCTTCTTCGTTTACTTTTCTTTGTGGGCTGTTTTCATTGGAGAGTTGGTGGAGGTGTGGCTAGTAAAAGACGTTATTGCTGCAGACATCCACGTGATTGTTTCCGAGGATCCAAAAACAATAGAACAATAATTATAATAGAATAAAGAACTTAACACGACATGGCTAACTACTAAGCTACGAGAGGCAATGCTAATAAGCTAACATCAAGCAGTCCTTATGTGTGTTTTTGCTTGCTTTCAATCTGGACCAGCGATAAGAGCCATAGCTTTGAAACCCTTGACTTAACTGTTTTGTAACAATATATATTTTAAAAAAGTGAAACTTAGCAAAATACATATACATAGCTTCACCTTGCTTCCGCTCCGATACCCCTTGTTTTCGCCGTAGTTGCGCTTATGATATGGAATGCCCCAGCCGCAAGTTGACAGGATTGGTTTCTTAGCCGTTGACTACTCATTTTACTTATGGTTTGTCTTCCAGCATTTAAAAAAACAACATATAGACATGTAAACAAGGTTAAAGTTTGATTTTCATTAGAGGAGGTCTTTAAAATGACAAGAGCGCTGCGTCTCCTCCATAAGGATGAGTTTACAACATTCCCCAGCCTCAGCCTGAGGAACATTTTGCACATGCTAATTATCCACCGTATTCCTTCATTCAGGTTTTTGTCAAAGTTTTCCATCATGGAATGGAAGAGTCGGCAAAAGGGAGGCTTATTCCTGCAGTCCACGTCCCTTGAGGTCATTGAGCTGCCTAATGTATCACAGTGTGGAAAAAATGGGTAAAAGGGCCAAGTGCAAAAAAACTGTGTGTGTGTGTGTGTGTGTGTGTGTGTGTGTGTGTGTGTGTGTGTGTGTGTGTGGTTGTCAAAAGTTGTTATTTCCTTAGAAAGCTCACCCTTCTTGCCAGGCCCAGGGCAATGTAGCACTTCTCCCCAGCATCAACGATCTCTACTTCATAGTAGTGGCAGCGGGTGGTGAGTGGCTGGCGGGCCTGGGCCAAACCTACGTCCATGATGCTCTTTCCTTTGCCAACATACTCCAAGAGCTGAGTGGGGGAGATAAACAGAAGGGGGAGAGAGAGAAGGATGGGGGGGGGGGGGGGGGGGGGGTTAACATGTTAAGAAAAAAACAAGGGGGCTAATTAAACAAACACGTTAAGGTCTTTTTCCATCATAAAGTTCATTCACCCCTAGACAGATAATTACGATCACAGGATAATAACATGTTGTTGCTCAACGTCTGCGCTGAAGGAGCGAACGCGCCTCAACCGAAGCAATTGTCGGATCATCTAAAAACCCCCACCCCCTAACACCTTCCCAACATCGGGATTGAAAACACAGCGTCTGACCGTTTTTATTACTTTCCAACAACAATCTAAGAAGCAAACCCACTTCACTCTAACCTGACTGTCGCCAGATTAATTTGGTTCTGCCTTGCTTCACTCTCCATAGGAAAGTGATTTGAGGAGGCTGGGCCTTATCAAAAATCCTTGCATATGATTGGGTAAACCACTTGTCTGTCATCTTTATTGACGTGCTACTTCAACCGCTCATATCGAAACCAACCCGTGACGCTGATCAGAGCAACGCAGGGAAAACCAAAACCGAACAGGCGACATGGTTTCCACCAACAAAAGCCTTCAGAGCCGTTCTCTGTGTTCTTCTAAAGAAGAGCGATTCTCTAGATTGGAAACACGGATGAAACAGCAGCATCTGTGTTGACGCCTGCTTCCTCGATGTGAGCTGCCATTGTTGTCTGAATCACAACAGTCGCTTCTCTGCTGCGTCACATCTATAAAACCCTGTCCGGCGGTCCTGAATGGCTCGACCACCTGAAATTACTTTCCTATGGAGCGATCCCAGACTGTTGAGTGTAGCTAGGCAAAGTCAAGGCAGAAGCAAAGTGGAACGAAATTCATCTGGTAAAAGTCAGGTTAACTTCACACAGGGATTGGCCAGATGTTCGGAGGTGAGTAAATATAGGTAGGTTTTGAACGTCTCTCTCAAGCTCTCCCTTCATTATTAGCCACCACGGCCAGTTTATAGGGATAGCCGCGTGTTATCGACCCGCCAAGGTGGTCCACATTGAAATTAATCAAAAACTATGCATTGACTTTGACTTTGGTGATCCTGACTTTTCTTCCAGCGCCAACATGAAGTTGACATGGATTTTAGTAAAATGATTTGACAACCATTGTATGTTTTGCCATGAAATTTGGTACAGATATTCATGGTGCCAATGACATTGTGGCTACTCTGACCTGCTGTTGCTATGGAGTCAGTAAATACAGTGTTTTCGAACCAGTATTTACCACATAAATATATATCTATTTAAATATACCTTTACTTTGATACTGACAAGCGTCTTTTTTTGACAGTTTTTACGTTTATGAATGGATATAACAGACAATGATATATTTTGGAAGTGTGAGCACACACTTAAATATAAAATAAATAAAATAATGCATAATTTGTTGACATTCAGACAATAGTTTGTTTTAGGGATTTAACAGCTGAACATCAGTATTGGATGATATTTGCCTTGTTGAAACCGGTTGAGCTATTTTTGTATGTATAATAATGAAGATTTCTTTGTTTCCCTGGCACCAAATATTAGTGCATCCTTAGTTTGTTGAAGTATATCTCAGTCTTTTGTTGTATTCACACTGGCCATTTAAATTCTCTTTACTTTGCGGTCAAGACAGATGTCCGTCCTCCACAGAGCTGGGTCTGTTAAAGGGAAGGTTTTCGTTGCCACTGTGCTCAAAGGGGGAATTGTTGGGTCTATGTAAATCACAAATAAGTGTGGTCTATAACTACTCTGTAAAGTGTCCTGAGATAACTTTTGTTATGATTTGGCACAGTAAATAAAATTGAATTGAAATTGCGTTGTGCGAGTTTGCCATAAATTGCCGCCACAAATTCATGTCTTTTCATTGACTTTAGATATAACTGCACCACACAATTCGCGCCAAAAGCAGGCGGTGTGAACACACCCTTAAGTTTCACAGTAAAGCTCTGTTTACCCTATAATTGTACAGCCTTTTTTTTTTATATACTCAAAAGCTTTTTTTATATATTCAAAGCTTTATTTGAAAACCTCAATAGAAGATTCCAATGTCAAAAAATGACCTTCAGTCCAGCTCTTCACTCCTGTCACATGCAGAAAGCACATGGTTATTGCGGGATAAGTGATTGTTCGGATCATTTTCTGTAGCAGGTGTAGCATTAAATCATGGCGGAACTAGCAAGCATAAAAAAAAAATCAAAATTTTATCCCGCACTCACTTGAATCTCTTTCATTTAGTCTTTGGTCAACGTTTCGGTCTATTGACCTTCATCAGGACCCAGTGTTTCACTTGTGTTGTGTGACTTCCTTTTAAAAATTAAGCGCACTCGTGCAGTCAGCTCATCGCATGTGTGTGTGGTTGTAAGAAGTTACATCATTAGAAACGGGGAGAGAAACTCGCTTGACACATACAAAGAAGAATCAAATCCAAATATTATTCTCACCAACATCCTATATACACAGGGGAAAATACATAATAAATACAGACTGACCTTCACTCTTTACAGAAATCACATTTAGGTTTCAATCATGTAATGATTAATAGGTAAAAAAACAAACATACACTCAAGTCTAACTCATCATTAAGACCAAAGTTGGTCCCAAAAGTTTGAAGTTCTGTGATCCAAAAGGCTTCTTGTCTGAGAAGTGTCTCCTTTAGATCACCACCACGTCTAGGCAAGGTTAGCTGCCTGCTATTTAGTTAGCTATCTTGATAAGTTCACCGCACTTTAATGCTTCAACTGGTACAGAAAATCAGACGAAGAGCAGGCCGGTGGCCAGTGGCAGCGTTGGGTCTATTAATCGTCCCTCCGCCTCCCCTCCCAGTGAACTAGTGCGCCCCACTCACTAGCTGTTGTCTGAACGGTATCATTTCCACCACAGACATCGACGACTTAACTGGCCGCTCGATGGAACTGGCTGTTTCCAGAGTAGGTGATGTACCCTATCATAGAACACACCTGATTGGATAAATCTGCTTGCCGTTTAAAACTTAAAATAAAAGGGCTGCCCGCTCATAAACTCTGATATTCCGCCATCAAAATCTAATTCTGATTAGACGACCACCCACGACCATCCGCCAGGCCAAAGCAGTCAACCCAGGGGAACACTGAACCCAGTAACTGCTCTTGTTTTCTGACTTTCTCTGTTTACTTTATTTGTCAGTCAGGCGACCTGGCACCAAAGGGCCGGCCGTGATGTAAGTCTTTCGTAAGTGGGAAAGTTGAAATGGAGACAAAAGACTGAAGACGCAGCAGATCAAGCTTGGGCAGGATCCTTGGCCCAATGTTATTCCAGAGGCGACTTAACCACGCAGCTATAGCTTTTGCAACTGTGTCCTAAGTGAGTGGGCACCATGACAGATTGACACTTCCAAACCCAGCGAAACCCTTACTGAACCGCCCACGGTGACAAGTATCAACAGCCACTTGAGCTGCATGTAAAGTACCAGTTGATAATACAATTGCTTTCAAGTCTATTTCGGTCTTAAGCATCTAAACAGGTGAAGATGGGCGCGTACAGGTGAGTAGGTGGGCAGCTAGGCAACCACAAAGCCTTTAGGCTGAGCAGAGTTTCCATGCCATGTGTGTGAATGTGTGAATGTGTGAGTGTGTGCACAGAGAAGAATACGCCCCCAGTTTGAAAGGCTAGCTTGACAGACAAGGTGGGGGTGGACAACATTACTTCTGTATTAAGCCTTTGTGTGTTTCACTAGCAGGCCACTTGAAGGACACACCTGGTGGGAAAAGCTTTTCAACATCTACATAAAAAAAGTCAAGTGTGTCTCAATTAAGTTATTAACATTTTCCCTTTCTGTTGCTTAGCGATGCGTCAAACTGAAAATAACTCAGAAATGAAAACTGAGTTTAAAAAGTTCCATTTCAGATTCTGGGTTTCAGAATAGGTTTAACTAAAATTAAATTAAATTTTATTTATAGTGCCAAAGCATAACAAAAGTTATCTCAAGTCACTTTACATAGAGTAGGTCAAGATCACACTCTATCACTTACATAGACCCAAAGACTCCCCCATGAGCAGCAACAAGTCAGACTATCTTTATTAATAAGAATAATAATATGATAATAATAATTATTGTAGTTCTTATATTCAGTAATAATCCAGCAATCTTGTACACACAGTGGCTTTAAACAATCACATTGAGCCGTAATTTGTATTTATTTGTTTATTAAACATATTTTCCAGGTATTAATTCCTTAAAAACATTAAAGAATGCACAGCAAGCTTGGGATCTAGATTTAATTCTAGGTTGCTAATTGACATTATTAACATAATTAATCAATTCCTGTGATTTTCCTGGTCTTTTCAACCGGGGTTTCTAAATAAAAGGCATGAGAAAATGCTCAAAATATTACATAAATGATAAACAAAGCAGGAAAGAGATTTGCAAAAACTCTCACAAGACTCGCTTCCAGACCACCGGTAATCACCTTAACCACCTCCCGAGGCTTTCACAAACCTTGGGTTACTATCTAGAGATAACCACAAAACACTGCTCCACAGGTAACACCTCTGGGGTCAAAAACTCAACATAATGGGAAAAACATTTTAATAGCATCCAACAGGAGCTAAACTTAAGTCTGACATTATTATTTTCTTATAAAAAATGAAGGAGCAGGCAGACATCAGTGATCACACCACACGAAGAACAGTACAGAGATACCAAGTTAGTTTCCTTACAGGATCATTAAACTAAAGCCTGTGTCTACAGTTACATAATTCCAGCTGCAGAAATACTGCCTTTGAAATTGTAATCTGTGGTCAAGGCCTATTTGTGACACACAATGATAATTCTGGTAGACCTCTAAGAAATAATTTCCCATTTACACCATTCAAGTGAAGCAGATCAGTGAAGTTTGTACTTTGTAGTTTGTCAGTTAAATTTTTGTACGGTCAAACAGTTTGTAATTAAAAGAGCTGCCGTCCCCTCCCCTATACAAACAGATTTCCAGCTGCTGGACATTGAACGGACCAATCGCAACTGTTTATCTCATGTGGGGCGGGTTTAAGACAATGACTGACAGCGTCCGTGTCCAGACTGCAGGTCCGTTCAGTACAGTTTGTACTAGGCAGACATTTTGGTTGTATTCAGGGTTCTAAATTAACACCTGCCAACCCGCCAAATGCGGTGTTAAAAATAACTTACTAGCCAGTTTGGCAGGTGATGTACAATATGAGGCATTACATGCATGATACAAGGCTCTGGTATTGGCCATTTATCCCTGTTGCGGTACTTCCTACATTTCCCATAAACGCTGTGCCGTAATGCTACGTAATGACGTTTCATAAGGCCATTGGCTGTGCGCAGTTTGCAGCAGTGAACCCACCGTGAGAAACCATGGAAACAAACGGAGCATCCAAAAGAAATCACAAGGAAGAAGAAGAATGAACAGAAACGAAGCAGAAAAATCGACTGAAAGAGGAGATAGTTTGCTTATGTTACCGTTGCCAGATTATTTCGTACTTTACGTCGAATGTTTCCAGCACTTTGTCACAGCCTTGTTCTAGTCATAGAAGTCTTAGTATCCTCGCTCAGGTGTTTGTATTCCCTGTTGCTCATAGTAAGTTTAACTTTTTTTGAATGCTCTTTTTTCCCATTGTTTTTTCCTCCTAGTCGGAGTGACTTTGATTTATTTCGTTCACTTTAATTATTGTTATTCCTCCTGGACGGAGCGACTTAGTTTAGCGGTGGGAACCAGTAATTTTTAAGTTGAGGCAGTAAAGGACCATGAAAGTGCCCAAAGTCATCAGGAGAACCTAAGGAAAGTGGATGGATAGATGGATAGAAATCCCAAGCTTGAAATTATTTCTATGTGTATGTTGTTGTGTGTATTGGAGATAGATGGATAGAAATATAGATACGTAGATAGATAGAAAAAGGATATAGATATGACATAGAAAGATACCAAGTTTAAAATGAAATGTTTGCACTTTCTGTGTATATTGTGTTGTATGTATTGTACTTGAAATGTGGTTTCATGCCAACATTGTTAATAAAATTATCAAATGCATTCAGTGGCACTCATGTGCTCAGAGACGAGCTGTCGCTTCTGTCTTGTTTTGTCTGTAGAGCTGCTGAGTGATGTTACGCGTCAACTGGAGGAGGCAGAGGATGCACTGTTGACAGCAAAAGTATCGATATTTTTGCGAGTTGGTATCTTATCCGATACAATTTTTTTCCGGTTGATTATTTTACGTTTTTTTGAAAACCCTACTGTCACTAGTGACGGCCGATGCCGAATCATCAGACAGATTCGAAGAACGTCAAAAGGCTCTATTGTTTATGACCAGTTATGAACCGGCTATGTGGCGGGAGAAAACGGGCTATGCCTGGACAAAAAAAATTATTTATAGAGACAAAGAAAAGAGTTTCGGTGTGATGAGCATTCAGCCACACCTTTTTATTCGCTTCTTGCTGCTGAGTAATGGAAGGAGGAGAGAGACTAGAGGGCAGAAACAAGAGACACGTAGCCTTGAGCAAAGCATGCCTCACTGAGATAGCTGACAATCTCCCTCTTTCTCTCTCTCACTCCTATAATTCTGTGAGTGCTGAGAATGGTAATGGTGGTGTGCAAGGCCGTGTTTTGTTGAGCCGCTGCCTGGGAAACAGATGTAACGCCCAGAGAGAGGTCCCTGCCAATTTCCTGTCACACCTAATGGGGGAACTTCTAGAAAGGTGAAACTGAAATTAGGAGACCTCTTCTTTATTCTGTGGTTCCCACTTGTCATTCAATCTGTGATCTGATTAGACATCATGCAACAGCTGTTGAGTCCATATTACTCAGCTACTTTTGTTTTTTTTTATTGCATTTATATTTTCATTCTTTTCATTACATCTTTTTTTCTCTTGGGGTTTGCTTCTTTGTGCATTTCGGTTTGGTTTTCACTTCTGTTTCATCTCCAGCCCGTGCACATTTCTTCTTCACTGTTATTTCTTCTCTCAAAATAAATCCTACCAACTCATGTGCTTACGAAAAACAAAAATACAGACTTTAAAATGTGAATTATTCTAGGTCCAATATTCCACTTTAATTTGGAAAATATATGAGCTGGCCTTGTCAGCAGTGATTCCCCGCTCTAACTAATCTGTTACTTGGGTTGAATGCCCTCCAGCCTAAATCTGACTTGTCCATCAGTCACTTTTTTGTGTGCATAAGGCGACCAGGATGGTTACCCTGATGGACTGAAAACCACCCTCATAATGCCACAGCACACTCTGTCATTGCTGCTTTTTTAACGAGCTAGCAGCAAACCGATGTTTGTACTGAATGCATCTATTAGTGCTTAAGTGTTCAAATTACTCTACTTAAACAATGTCATGACTTTGTTTATATCATTATGAAACTCACTACATTCACTCGTTATTTTGAGTTATAAATAACCTAAACAAAAGCCACTACAACGCTTACAGCACCACTTATTCATTAAAAGTCCTGACAAAACAGCATAATTGCTCACATGTTCAGACTCAACTCAAACGACAGGCTGACGACTCAAATTCTATATTTGCAACAATTTTTGTGTTATTTTTTTAAAATAGTACATTCAAAACAAATCTATTTACAAGGCTCTAACAACTTTCCTGTTCGGGCCTGTCATAAAATATCGTGTTATCAGAATTGCTTTGCTGAGGGACTGACCTTGTTTAACTTGGGTTAGGAAGTTCAAAAGAGGCACTTAGCACCAAAACAATACGCAAAAATCAAAACATAACCTGTAATTACCATAGCACCGACACAGTAAGTGAGGTGGAGTAAGGTGAACAAGTATTTACTGTTAGAAGACAAGATGGTATTTGCCTGGATGCATGCAGCATGCCTCACGGCAACACTATCTACCTGCAGCAACACTGTGTTTAAAATTCTGCGAGACAGCAAGTGACTACCTTTATGTTCCAACAGTTGATTTGGTATGACACACTGGCAATAACATTTCAATACTACGCAACCACCACAAGTTGTTTCACAAAACAACGCCCTAAAAAACAATAGACGCGCGCAGTCACTCTGCAGGTTTAATCAATCAATCAATCGTCCCCTTTTTTTCCCGAAACCTGTGAGAACCAAGGACCAACATTGTTGACCTTCACTGACACCTCATCACTCACTGGCCATGTGGAGCTTTTCATCACCTTTTAATACTCTCCATTTATTATCAACATTACCACTGCTGGGAAGATGTTGCCCCGATTAACATGCAGCTCCAATGCCAGCATGTCATGCAACCGCTGCTGATTTATTTGGATGGAGCCGTAAAAGTTATACAAGAAGGTTGCCACCTTCGGAAAACCATTTTGCTCTTGGGGGTAAGACGTAATTAGCACCAGGAAAGATGGCAAGACAAAGAATAATGCATTCAGATTTTTTTATACTTAATGATGCCAAACTAGTATTTATGTTGAAACAAGTGCACTATTCAAGAAAAAGAGGAAGGTGTTTTATCCTCTAAGAGTCAACACTATTGTTTAGAGACCACACCTTAATAAATACTTTGACCTGCTAATAAAGTCTCAGAGGGCCATATTTAGCTCAGCTCATGATGTGGTCAGTATGTGGGAATGCCCATCATTATATCAGCAGCGGGATTAACCCATTAAATAAGAAGACTGCTTCTTTTCTGTCTTTGTTGGTGCATTGCAGATTATTTTGGCGTGTTATTTTGTTAACCTGTAGATCAGTGGAATAATGTAACTCTATTGGTAGGCCTGTGCATCACACGTTATCCATCCCGCATGCACGACTCCTGGTGCACAGTGAGCCAAGCAGAGATGATATGTCTGATTGTCCTGACATTTTCCAGGGTTCATATATGTGAAAACGGCTTTAGTTCCCAATGTTGTTAATTTGTCCTCTATTTTGGATCACATTCTTGTTGGATCATGTCTGATTGTGTAGCTTTTGCTTTGTCAGATTTTATTGTTGATTTGTCACGGTACAACATGCTGCTATACTTAGTTACAGTCATTCCCCCGCTACATGTAGCTACATGCTAACTTCAAGAACAACTAGAACCTTGGTTGTTGATGTCGGTACTTTCTCCCCATTTTGGATCACATTTGTGCTGGAACATGTCCGGATGAGTAGATTATGGTATAGAAGCCTTTATTGGTGATTTTTTGACCGTAGACAGTGCGGCCATACTCCAATACAGACAGTCCCGAGCAGAGGCGGCGAGAAACTGTCAAATAATGCTTTTTTTTAAACATCGAAGCATGTAATCATGTTCTAGTAGACAAAAAAAACCAAAAACAAGTATGTGCCTGAAAATAAGTGACAGATGCTTCTGTGACACAAACAGGTTACTCATTTTAAGGCTCATTAGAAACTGTTTGGGAAAGGGCAGGCTCTTTCAAAAACATACCTGGCAGGTGATTGGATGAACTAGCTGTCTATCAAACTCTCACCAAAGTCAACCACGAGAAGAAAGAAAACATCTTTTCCATCTGGAAAAGCCTTCAGGGTCGTTCTCTTCTTTCAATGAAGAAAAAAGTTCTGATCAAATTGATGCTATTGCAGCATCTATGCTAACCTCTTTAGGAGCTGCCATTGTTGATTTTTAACAAGCGGTCGCCTCTTGTGTCGAGTCTCAGTAGTCTTCTCCTGTTCAGTAACACACATCTAGCAAAGTCATTACACTGCAGAGCTTCAGTTAAAGAGGATTGCCGTAATCACCGTAATTGCACAGTGGTGTTCTCCTATAACGCCAAATACAACTCTTGTTATTTAAGCATGCATGTATCGTCACTTGATATCACAAAGTAAATGAAAGAATGTAAACACACTGACTGATACAACCTGATCGTGTACAATACACGCATCTAGTGTTACGGTGGTGAAATCTGACGCTCATCTTTCAGTCCCGGTGGGATTCTTGTGGAGTTGACTATAAAAATCAGGCTTTGCTCCGGTCATGTGTGACGCAGGTTTCCTCGGCCACAACCAGCCAGCCAGCCTCCACTCACAAGTCAGTTCATTGACACTCCTTGGATCAAGTTATTCATAATTTCCTCTGTTCTCACGCTGCTCAGTTGAGAGAACTGGGGGCCACCGCAACAGTGGCACTGCGAGGCCTGGGAGGCTGCAACCATAACGACTTAATGGGAAAGTCGTGAACTTTCATCCAAGACCAGTGTCATGTTGGGAGTCTTGACTATTGTTCCCAGTGAAAGGAAGGAAGGAAGCAGGCAACCTTAGAGGGGCGTTGGTACTACAGCTGGCTCTGGCAGTTGGAAAAGGTACAACGAGGAACGGAGCGATGACGGTTATTAAAGGAGATGCTCTGGAGAGGACGCTGATGTGTGGAGCAAAGTTTTATTCAATCCAATTAAATTTTATTTATAGTGCCAAATCATAACAAAAGTTATCTCAGGACACTTTACAGAGTAGGTAAAGACCACACTCTATGACTTATTTAAGATTTACATAGACCCAACAATTCCCCCGTAGAGTACGGTGGCAACGAAAACCTTCCCTATAACAGACAGGAACGTCAGACAGACCCAGCTCTGTGGAGGACGGACATCTGTCTGCACCGGTTGAGGAGGAAGAAAAGGAGAGAGAATGAGAGAAAAGACACACAGATGGACGGAGAGAGACAAAGACAGACACAAAGACAGAGACAAGATACACTTCCAGTAACTATAATAATATCTATAGTAATGTGAATATGACTTTTATGCACCTCTGCAGCACAAAAAAATGTGTCAGAGGGCAAGATGCATACATCTTGAAGAGTTTTAATCTTTTCATGGGGGAGAGAGGTGACAGGAGTGAATGTGTGATATGGGCTGCAGGGGGGAGAAGCGCTGGTACACCTGGGAAAACTGATAAGTGCAGACTCGGGTGCTGTCCGTAGGGGATTAAGTTTGTAGGCACAGCGACTCCTGTGACAACAGGAGCCAGAGGACTGGAGGTTCGTACTTGCACTGAGCTGCACGTACGCAATGAAAAGCCAGCCAAATGTCTCCTCTGAAGAAAAACAGTACAGCAGAGTGGCATGTGGATTTTTATCAAACATGTTTGCCTAAGACACCTTCAGCTGACAGTCCAGACAAATGCAGAGAACATAAATCCCTCAATTTATGCTTGGTGAGGTAATCGTACACAAATCAAGGAGTCAGATCACTTGTAAAAGGAGCGTTTCATTTATTGGTGTTAAACAAAAGCCTTGATAACTAAAGCCCACAGATCAATCAAATCGTTATGAACACTGTCAATGGCTGCAGTTGTCAGAGGAGCTCAGGATCCAAACGGCAGTTTTTAGTTTGTTTAATGTCACGTCATCAATATTATTAGCTTTCCTCTGTAGAAAAGAATATCTTCACGGTTAAGTTTGCAACTTTCATATCAATGCTATAATAATAAATAAGGTAAAAATAATACAAATAAATAACCCTGGTAGCTGTATATAAATATATTTGACCTTCTGCTCTTAATTCCCGTTTATTTTTTTATACTAGAAGGGCACTCACAGACCTCCACCGTGCATTTTCTTGCAATGTTATTGAAAATTGAAAAATAATTTGTGTATCCACCCTGTGATTCTTCTTTGGCCCAGCCTACACCCTTCCTGATAGTTTCCTGATCATCAGGCCAGTAGTTTCTCCGTAATGCAGTTGACTGCACTTAGGGCTGCTCAATTAATCACATTTTATTTTCAATTACAATTTTGGCCTCTGCAACTATGACAACAAGATAATCGAAATAAAACGGTTATTGCGTTATAAATCCAATGCACACTTTCCTTCACAGCTGTGCGCTTTCGCTTGTGAGTAAAATATGTTGCACAGGCGGACGCTGGGACTGGACGCTGGTTTCACATGTCGTGACTTTATTTATGAGACGTATTTAAAGTACAGCCGTAAGAATTGAGATATGTTGTTTCTTCATTTCTCAGAGTTCCTTTTGAAACCGAACAGTGTCGACTGTATGACATCAGTAGATCTGCAGCTCTCACCTGCAGTGATGCGGCGTGATGCCTTCACATGCCCCACACTGACAGGAGGTCTGAAGAGAGAAGGGGAACAACGTAAAAAGCGCCACTAACTGTGCGGCACATTTGATTTTAACGCGGGAACAGCGCCACAGACACTCAGAGAGAGCGCTTCCGGGGCGGCCGGTGGCACTGTGGTTAGAGCAGCCGTCCCATGTAAAGAGGCTGAAGGTCCTTCAGACAGCGGCCATGGGTTCGACTCCAACCTGTCTCCCCATCTCTCTCTCTCACCCCATTTCCTGTCTGTTCTATATAATAAAGGCTTAAAAAACTGCTGAAAAAAACCTTTAAAAAAACCCAATGGCTTCCATTAGAGGGTCATGTGATAAATTACCATTGTTTTAACTCACTCTTTGATAGATAGGAACAGATCATTAACTGGATGTAAATCTTACGGACTACAACTCTGAAGACAAACCAACATGTTTACTTCTCTGAAGTCTGTCTGTTCACTTACTGCTTGTAATCCTCGCTCACAGACTTCACCTGGTGGTAAAAGGCTAGAAAAACACATGTTTACACCATACACTAAATATAACATATTTATTTTCTCAGTTTCATTATATTTAAAGTTAAAGAAACAGTTAAAAATATTTTTTCCCTTTAATAAATGCAATGTTTCCAAAGTAATTGAGTAAGCACTTTAAATGATCATGATCTCAATATTGACTCACATAATCTTTGTTAGGATTTTTGCCATTTGCGCGATCCCGCTGAACCCAAACCAAAAACATAACCTCCTTGGCAGTAGGTAATTAGGTTTTTGGTTACTAAATAGATCCTAAATTAACACAGAGTGTCATCACACTGCTGAGAGATAAACCTTTCTTTCAATTGGTGTTGCTATTTTGGAGATTTAATAGATTGAGGTTATTTGCTGGCAGGCATCAAAAGTTTATGTTTACATTTTGCCTAATGACAAATCCTCTTTCATCACATATCAAGCTGCCAGTTAAAGTCTTTACGGAAAAAAACAGAGCCAACAAGGGGAGACAATTCATTACCACGAACAAACGGCCTTCAGATGAATGATTAAAAAGTTGAAAAGGAACAAAGAGCGTAGCAAAAAATAAAGGATAATCAAAAAAAATGGAGGAGTGAAAACAGTTACCTCCCTGGAAGGGAAAAATTTAATCTAATATTAACTTTATCAGAGCGGCTTCAAGGCTAAACCAAGAAATAATGATGCAAATGTGCAATATTTGATGACAAGAAATATAAATAGAAGGTTATAAAAGAGATAAACACTTGAGTAGTTAGAGTAGAAGCAAGAGGGTGGAATATTTGGCAAAGTAGGTGTGATGATAGTGGGTAGAAATCTAGGATCAGATACCCACCTATCTAAACAGGAGTGCCCCACCACCCCTACTGTAATGTAAGCAGTTCACAAAGGGGAAGACTTAGCTGCAGACAAGTCGCTACCATCACCATTGTGCACTGTGCATTCTGCGGCTTTGCTCTTCTCAGAACTGCCTCATCAAAAGCATACCATTCAGAAAAGTCATTTATCTTGCAGCAATTTTTTTCCGTCACCCCGCGCTTTAACAATCAGCAAGGACAGCTATTATCCGGAACAGCTCTTATCCACAAAACAGCAACGTGTGTAAACTATTTCCCTGTTTTGACCAAATGTTCCGCGGAGGTGATGTAGGGTGAAACAAACAGCAGAGCAGCCAGAGAGGTGTAATTCATCTGTGGCAACCGAACGATGGATCCGTAAATCACAGGAAACTACCAAGACTGGAAATATCTGTTGCACCGCCATGTGAGGGGGGAAAAAAGGGGAAAAATATTTCCATACCCCTGAAAACGTTGTTAACAGCTTATGGGTATGACAAATAATATGTAGATGTAATAAGAGGAAAAGGAGGAGGTGGAGGAGAGGACAAGAGAGCAGAGACAAGATCGGAAAAGAGAGACAAGAGAGGAGAGAGAAGAGACAAGAGGGGAGAGACAAGAGAGGAGAGACAAGAGAGGAGAGACAAGAGAGAAGAGGGGAGAGACAAGAGAGAGGAGAGACAAGAGACAAGAGAGGAGAGACAAGAGAGGAGAGACAAGAGAGAGGAGAGGAGAGACAAGAGGGGAGAGACAAGAGAGGAGAGACAAGAGAGGAGAGACAAGAGAGAGGAGAGGAGAGACAAGAGAGGAGAGACAAGAGAGGAGAGACAAGAGAGAGGAGAGGAGAGACAAGAGAGAGGAGAGGAGAGACAAGAGAGAGGAGAAGAGAGACAAGAGACAGGTGAGGAGAGACAAGAGAGGAGAAGAGAGACAAGAGAGGAGAGGAGAGACAAGAGAGAGACAAGAGAGGAGAGACAAGAGGGAGGAGGGGAGAGAGAAGAGGAGAGACAAGAGAGGAGAGACAATAGAGGAGAAGAGAGACAAGAGAGAGGAGAGGAGAGACAAGAGAGAGGAGAGAAGAGACAAGAGAGGAGAGACAAGAGAGAGGAGAGAAGAGACAAGAGAGGAGAGACAAGAGAGGAGAGGAGAGACAAAAGAGGAGAGACAAGAGAGGAGAGGAGAGACAAGAGAGAGGAGACAAGAGAGGAGAGACAAGAGAGAGGAGAGACAAGAGAGAGGAGACAAGAGAGGAGAGACAAGAGAGAGCAGAGGAGAGAGGAGAGAGAAGAGAGGAGAGACAAGAGTAATCATTTCTAATATTATTGCTATATGCAGAAATCCTGAGGTTCAATTTAAAACCTTTTAAGACCGGACTGACCTTCAAGTTCTGACCAGTTACATCCACAACACATTTTAACTTACTGAACATCGATGAAGATAGCACGTAGCTTAACACCTGAGCAGAAAGGGAACTTTGCGTTAAGTTCTGAAGCAGCAGTGGGTTAGTGAGCTTGGCTAGGAAAGGCTCGGATTGGCCCAGACCTCGCCACTTCCCGGTGCCTTGGATGCCCAGCTTCTCTCTCCTCAGGGAGGGACATAATCCCAGCGTGACTGTCCTCATGTCGGCATTCAAATCTACGGTGCAGCTTCCACCCCGCCCTGTCTTGAAACGTGGTCTCGTTTACCATGTTCTTAGTGGTTCTGATGTTTTCGCTGTGTCATCACCTTTAATTTGAAATACGATGTTAACTTTTTTTTGTTCCAAGCAGCTCAAGAATCGAATAAAACGAAGGAAGGAAGTGACTAAGTGATGAAAATGAAACAAGATGAGAACAAGACAAAAACAAAAAAAATAGAATAGCTATATAGTAGGGATGGGCACAAGGAGCTAATTCCGAAGATCGAGGGACCACATAAATTCCTCGAGGGCCAAATCGAGTACTTGTTTTTCCCAATCTCCTTCTAGACTCAACTCATCTTCCTGCAGGAATAACGATGCACAGCAACACAGCCTACACAACACCTAATGCTGATTCTCAGCAGTCACAGTTCCTCTTTAAGGATGGATTTTTACAACCACACCTTCAAAACACTGTTTCCTTATGAAAACCTAATTCAATTCCTGTTCTCATTGTGTTAATGATCGGTCCTGCTGTGGAGAACAGGCGCTCCTCTGGCACAGAGGTGGCAGGGATCAGCCGCTGCTGCCACAGACACAATCCATATTTTCAAACTAGTCCTCCCTGAAGACGGTGTCCAGTGCCTCGACCTTACGGCCCTGAACATCACTGCTTTCCCCTCCGTATCCGTACCTCCACCATCCTGTAGGTCAGACAACTTCTCTCTGATGGTGAGGTTTTCCCCTCCGTATCGTCTGGGCCTTGCACAGCAACACCATCATGTAGGTCAGACAACTTCTCTCTGATGGTGAGGCGAAGAGTCGGCTCCAAATATCAAAGGTGTTTGTGTCCCGGGTCACACAAAAAACCTGAGTGCCGTTGTTTACCAGTCAAGGTAATTTGAAAACCAGGACTCCTCAAGAAATCGATCACTCACGTTCATCCCTACTACATAGACAGCTTTTTTTATTGCACTGGCAAAAGATAATATCTTCTACCAATGTGTTTATGATTTAATTGTTTACAAGAACACAAAGTTCGAGAGAGTGAAGATTCCTGTATTCCTTTTTTACATAACACAATATATATTGCAGGAAAAACACATTTTATTGTCAGATCTTTTTCCAATATCATGAAGCCCAACTCCAAGTATTTGAGTAATGTGTACTTTGATGCCTTGGCAAAATTCTTCTTTAAAATTCTTTTTTTTTTTAAAGCATAATCTGACCTCATATTAATCCTGCTACTAAAAGATGTCTAACCTCTTCTATCCCTTTACTAAATTTCCTCTGCCACACTTTCTCTTTCTTTCTCTTGTTGCTGCACAAACTTTCTCTGCCTTCCAGGAAGCAGCCACTGTTGCCATTTGTCCCACACCCTTCCCCCGTCCTCAGCGTCTACACTTCAATCAAAACTTGACAGGCCTTATCAGTGCGAGTATTATCACCCGCTCAAACCCTCACACTGAAGACCGCACTGTGGATCTAAAAAGACTAATGGTGGAGCTAGAACTTATAAAAAAAAAAAAAAACAATGGAGAGAAAAAGAAACCACTGCAGCCCAGCAGCACCCCAGCTGTGAAAACCTCCAACCACATGAGAAAGAGTAAAAAAGATTCCTTAGAGTCCCGTTACTCCACTTATTGAATTTTTACAACCTGGTGGACTGCCAGGCACTTGGCTCCACCAACACGTTCCGTGCCATTGCCACTCCTCGGTCCAGAAAAACAGAAGGGGAGAGAGACAGACAGAAAAACAGGAGAGCAAGACAGCTGCTTGAGTCATCCTTCTCACCAACAGCTTGCTTGCTGTTGTCTAGAGCTGCAACAAATAATCGATAAGTTGTCAACTATTAAATCAATCGGCAACTATTTTGATAATGGGTTCAATTGTTTGAGTCATTTGTTAAGAAAAAAAGTGTCAAAACTCCATGTTTCCAGCTTCTTAAGGCTCATTTCTGCTCCCATTCCATGCGGAAATAGATCAGCTGCCCTCATGCTTTCATGCGTCCTCTACGTTGGAATGGACGTTGAGCAAAACATCCTCTAGAGGGCATCGCTCAGATTCAAAAGTTACTCCAATAAAGTTTGAAAAGACCGCTAAATACATCGCAGAGTGTGGACGGAGAATCGATTGTTTTTACAGATGAGAGAAATTGACGACGGGCGCAACTTTCAGTATTCCCGCATCCGCAAACTTGCAGGATACGTGCAGAAATAGGGACGAAATGTACGCAGAGTACGGACAGAGGGCTCCGTTGGTATCTGTATGCTTATCTAGTGTAACATTGAGCCTTTAAACCTGAATATTTTGGGGTTTCTTTCCGTCTCTATTTTTTAGGAAGTCCTTTTGGGCTTTGGGAAACACTGATCCGCATTTTTCACCATTTTCTGACACATTATAGACCAAACAACTAATCGATTAATCCAGAAAATAATCGAACGATTAAACGGCAATGAAAATAATCGTTGTTTGAAGCCATTCTTTGGTCATGACCTCTGTCTGATTTCAGAAAAGATGATGTCCTCTTTATTGTGTGTGTGTGTGTGTGTGTGTGTGTGTGTGTGTGTGTGTGTGTGTGTGTGTGTGTGTGTGTGTGTGTGTGTGTGTGTGTGTGTGTGTGTGTGTGTGTGTGTGTGTGTACCACCACAGATAGACATGTTTGTCATGTAACCACATACAGGACCCACACACACAGCCTGGCCTCCATCGCTTCTGTGTCTGAGAGACCTGCCGGTTAGTCCTGTGGCTCTGAAATTGGAGGAGGGGTGAGGGGTGATGTGGGGGAATGAGAGCTCACACCTTCACACAGAACAAAGGTGCTACAGTTTCACTACTGTAAAAGCGTTGGGAATACAGCATTGTGATGCCGCTGATGACATTCCATTCGGTTCACAACAGCGACTTGAATCATAGGTTAGTCAGTGTCTGAGAAAACAGCCCTGAAACCTGAGCCCTAACCCTCGAACCCTACCACTGGGGGCTGCAACCAACAATTATTTTGAATCGGGATTAGTCGGTCAATTAGCTGTTTGCTCTATAAAAGGTCCAAAGCCCAAGATGACGTCCTCAAATGTCTTGAGATTCAGTCTACTGTCCAAAGCCCTATTCGGACGGGACTAGTTTAATGTGGGGACTACTGGAGGCAGTCCCGTCTGAATGTGCCATGTGAGTAAATATTCCAGAGAATGTTGGTAAAAATGATGGGGCTTTTCACCTTCTGTAAAACGGTCCAGAAAGAATACCTCGGGTAAAACTGGCCCCGTCTGAATACGACCCTCTGTAAAACATATGTTGATATTCTGTTGCCACACTTTTTTGAGAAAGGAGGCGTTTGAAGAAGCACTTTGATCACTTTTTTTAGATCATCGATTCTGTCCCTTAGTTTCAGGTTTCCTTCATTTTGTGATATCAGGACGCTACGTAGGACAAGCATGGAGACAGGGAGGTGAGAACGTAGATGGAGTAACCCCTCCTTCCTCTGGTAGAATCAGGGATTTCTTAATCTTGTGCGAATCGTCCATTTATATTACAGACATCCTGAGGTAAGACTATTTCACCACACATCCTCACGTTAAACTAATCCTGTCCCAATAGGGCTACAGATGAGAGAAAGAAACCAGAAAATGTTTAAGATCTTGGTCATTTTTTATTTTAATAATGACTCAAAGCTTCAAAACTGGGCGCCTCCAGTGGCTCACCTGGTAGAGCAGGCGCCCCATATACAGAGGCTAAAGGTCCTCTCCGCAGCAGCCCGGGTTCGGGTTCAGCTTCAACCTGCGGCCCTTTCCTGCGTCTCTTTCTCCCCCATTTCCTATCAACCTCCAGCTGTACTATGAAATAAACTCATTTGCTTTCTTCAAATTTTCTTTAAAAAATAAATAAGTAAACAAAAAGCAAGGTTCAAAATAGAGGGGAGCTACAAGTGTGTTGGCATTTTTATTGCTTCTTAGCTGAGAGAGACTGAAAAAAAAGATTGCAACAGCTCGTAATGCTTCTGTTTCTTTGTTGCGCCTGGCTAAATATTCTCTATATTAGGGGAGGGGGAAAAAATCGATTCATTTAAGTATTCTGATTCTTCATGACTTTTTTTTTTTTTTTTACTGATTTTTAATGCCTGAATCGATTCAATTGCTTCAATTTAGTCTATGTTAGGTACTGGAAGTTACTGCTTTTAATATTGTAGTCTATGATTGTTGTGACATCACATCCGTTTCTATGAAAACAAGCCGAATCAAGAGACTGGAGGACTTGCGCATTCAGGCGCATTTGAATGGGGGTAGTGTAGTTAGGCTGCAAGGGGGGGTCGGGAAACAACGCAGCAGCCTGTGGCGAAAAATTGAGACAACCTCAACTTTTGGAGAAAGCAACCCGACGTCACGCTGCAGTGACCAAACATATATATATATAACTGGCAATCAGACTTGTGTTTTGAGGTGGTTTCAATTCTGTACTGTAAAAAGCCTCTATCACTGCCACAAGAAAGTTTAAAAAAAATGAATAACAAGGAGTTTGTTTTCTGCAACAAGCTCCAGCACAAAGCTTAGTCCCTGCATCTCTTTTCTTTCTCTCCGTGAAATGACGCTGCTTTCAAGTTCAGTCGGCAAAGTTGAGATCATGATAATGATGTGAGTGAAAACAGTAACTGTGGGCTATTTAAGTGACACTCCCACCACAGTTTTTATATTCTATGCAATCCCAACAGTAGAATATGACACTATAAACCATAAGGCCCAGTAAGAATGTACTTGATTGACGCCACGGTGTAATTTGAACACTATCAGTGAGTACTAATCACTGTGTACCACTGGCCTTTGCCCCTGTACAAAGACAGAGTGAGAATCTATACTCAGACACAGTAGTGCTTTGAGCTGAATGCTATTATGGTAATGTCTGGCAGGTGAATTGTTTACCATGTTCAGTTAAGGATGTTATGCTAACACTTGCTAATTTGCAGTAAACACCAAGTGTTTGTCCTTCCTGGAAGAGAGATCCCCCCTTTGTCTAGTTCATCCTAATTAAGAGTCTAAAGAGGGAGGGTGTCATACGTGGTTATTGGTAAATGTGTGATTTGTGATACTAGACTTGAGTGCCATAGGCCTGTGAAAGGCTAATCGTAACACCTGTGCCGTATATAAAAGGCAGAAGGGAGGAGGTGTAGGAATCATACAGTTGAGCCATTGATAGCAACTCTGTACATTATCTTGCCGTGCCACGATTTAATTACATACCCTTAAGTCTTTACATTCTTTCATTCACTTTGTGAGAGAGCGCAGCAATACTAGCCAACAGATAATTTTGCAATGAAAAAAAATGGCTTTGGAAAGATCACATGCATGTCCTTTACGGTGACTGAAAAGTAGTTCACTGAGCCTTCCTTGCTTAAACATTAAGTACAGTTGTCAACAAAGGGATTTTCTAAAGAACAGACAGTTGAAGGATCTTACAAGAGCACAAAACAAACACGGGGAACTGGCAACGACCACGCAGAAGTACAAGCAACAGAAAAAGCCACACTGTAGTCTGCCCCCATTATGCAAAAAAAGAACACACTGAATAAACGTGATGTGTTTGTTTTTCTTGTACGTCGTCTCTGTGTTCACAACAGAAGGAATGCACTCATAAGCTAGAAGCTACACCATTACGTTGGACATTTCTGACAATAGTGTTTAAGTGATAAATCATTTAGTGAACTGAGAAAATTATATAGATTATATATATGATATGTCAACGTTTCTACTGGCTATGTTCCACAATAGAAAAATATCGCAGTTACTACATTTCTGAGTGGCATACAAAAATGAAAAATATTCCCGTATCTTTCACAGTTGCGACGCTATCGCGCTGACAAAATCTGGCCGCAGGCCGACAAAGAAACACCTGAAAAAACACTCAAAACCACCTCTGTTCTATTTGATAGTAATATTGAAGTGGTACTGCTGACTCATGAATCAAGTTTCTAGTTTGTTTGGCTACTAGTCAGATTTGGATAAGAAATTTAATTTAGGGTGCTTCATTGGTGCTTTGTTTTCTGTTTAGGGACTCTTCTCATGCTACTGCAGAGGTTTAGTGTTATTTTAGCAGTATTAGTGGTTAAAAAAGATGTGTTAATGTCTTCACTATGCTGCCCTGAGCTAATCAGTGTTAGCCACATCTGGCTGTTAGCACCTTTACTGGATTTCTTTGTTAATAGTTCATAGAGGAAAAAAACTGTCTCGATGGCTAGCAACCAGCGTCAGTTCCCCTTCTCTGTTTCATCGATTATTTGAATCATTGATGTTCAGGTAGCTGCTCTAACAGACTTATTGATGATTAAAATAATTGTTACTCACAGTCCTACTCAGGAATCCTCAGCCAGCTCACATGGGCGAGCAAAAAACAGTATTGTAAAGCAGCTGCTTCGTGGTGTGAGCAACTTGGTCACGATCTTTGTGCTAAACTTGTCTAAACATTGCACAGAATAGTTATCTCTGTTCTCAACGCACATAACACAAACATCCCCAGAATGTCAGAGTGTTCCTCTTACTGTAAGACTACTACTTACCGTGCCGCTAACCCTGACGTCGTAAAGCCGCCCCCAGTCATCTTCATGGCTGTCCACCATCATCATACTGTCGTCTTCCTCCAGGAACCACTCAGCCTGCAGGTTGACCTTCACCTCCTCCCCCATGGAGTGCATCCCTACGGCGGGGAACAGCCCCTCTGCTGACAGAGGAACCTCCACTGAGCCAACCTGCAAAAGAAGAGGAAAGAAACAACGGGTGAAGAAACAAGAGACAACACTTCACATACAGACAGTTCTGCTAGTGCATGCTTGAAATAAAGCTAAAGAACACCTACCTCTTTGCCATTTTTGGTGAAAAAAACTGTAATAAATCCTGCTTCAGTATTTTCTGAGTGTATTCCGCAGCCGATGCGATCGCCACGGGCACACTTTGGCCCAAACTGCTGTCCCACAGGGTTGCCGTTGTATAACCTAGAAAGAATTAATTTAATTAAATTGTATTTATAGTGCCAGATCATAACAAAGGTTATCCCTACACACTTTACATATATAGTAGGTCAAGACCACACACTTATTTATGATTTAGAGGGAACCAACAATTCCCCCATGAGCAGCAACAAGTCGCACTATCTTTAATAAATATAGTAATAATAATTATAGTTATTATATCCAGTATTAATCCAGCAATCTTGTGCACACAGTGGCGACGAAAACCTTCCCTTTAACAGGCAGGAACATCGAACAGACCCGGCTCTGTGGAGGACGCACATCTGTCTGCACCGGAATGAAGAGATAGAAATCTTCATAACATAGAAGCTAGTTTGTATACTGCAAAAAAAACAAAAACCATTAAATCATTATTCTTTTTAGATCTCAAAGGATTTGCTTTTGAAGTGACAGGGTACTCGAACAGCAATAACTGTACAAAACATATAATGAAGAAAACGCTTTATATTTTACATTTGTTTTTAATTTATATGATTGATACTGACTTTCAGTCCTATATCCAGTCTATTTAAATGGTCACTGGTTCACTGATACTAAACATGATGTTTATTAAGCTATTTATTTTATCTATTTTCTCAGTTTTCATTTTTAGAATTGGTTGGACTGTAAAACATTGTATGCGTATAATGCACGACGAGTGCTTCCTGCAAGTTTACAATACCATTAGAGTAATGTACAAGTCATTTCTCAAGCAAAAAAAATGCTAAACACTCACTGGTTCACCTCCTCAGTTACAAGGATTTGATGCTTTTTTTTTTAAGTTTTGGACTAATTTAAAGATGTCGCCTTGAGTTAAGAAATGATGATATTTTTTTTACTATTTTCTACAACATTACTCATCTAGTACTATAAATCTATGGAATAAATTATTAATAAAAAATAAATCAACAAATGAATCTAGAATGACAGTTATTGTGAATTGAAGCCCAAGATTTAGAGCCATTATTACAAAAAAGTTTTTCAGTGTCCAACATGTTTTATGCTGGAGAAAAAAAAGTAAGAGCTAAAGAGAATCACGTAGGGAATGACTGTTGCAGTTATGTGTGGATGCAGCACCGACAGGCCACAATCCATTTCCTCAAACTATGCATGAAACCAACGCTGTACCGTAGCGAAGAGATGACTGTGGTTTGACTTACTTGCCGTTGTCAGCGTGGTAAGCTACAGAGTATGGCAGCCAGCCAGGCTGGTGGTCCAGCCTGTAGAATTTAGGCACCAGGCCCACAGCAATGGTCCCCTCACCCCTGTGTCCACTATTGTCACCTGCACACACACACACAGAGAGAGAGAGAGAGAGAGAGAGAGAGAGAGAGAGAGGAGAGAGAGAGAGAGAGAGAGAGAGAGAGAGAGAGAGAGAGAGAGAGAGAGAGAGAGAGAGAGAGAGAGATGAGAGAGAGAGAGAGAGAGAGAGAGAGAGAGAGAGAGAGAGAGAGAGAGAGAGAGAGAGAGAGAGAGAGAGAGAGAGAGAGAGAGAGAGAGAGAGAGAGAGAGAGAGAGAGAGAGTTACTACAACTGTTGCACCAATTAGCTAGTTGAAAGGACTGCCACGCTTGCGGCAGACCTTTATAGATCTTACTCACTTATGTGCGTTAAATGACAAAAGGTATAGAAATCAAAGGCTTGTAGTGTGAGAAACTTCACCCTCAATGAAAAACTAGTCCCTTTGAGTCTCTGCCTTTGGTAGCCCTCAAGTCTGGCTGCTGTGGGGCCCAGATGCCCAGAGTCTGGCTCCCTGTGCGGACGTCCAGAGCAGAGATGTGCTGGTGTACTGGTTTTACTACACACCGCAAACTATTTCTATTACCTTCATTACTGTGATTAACACTGTTTTCAGAGGGCACTGTGAACTCAGCGCAGCCTACGTTCTGCCTTTTAACCATTAACACCCAGCAGGAAAGTTTACAACAATGGTTCTTGTTGCGCTCCAGAGAGTCTTAGAGACAGGTCGGCTGGATCATAATTCCCCCAAAAACCAGCACATTCAAACTAACAATATAAAGATATGAGGAAGTAAACACTGTAAATAAAGCGGTCGACAGTGTGCAGGGGTTTTTTGGTTCTTTCTATCAATATTAAAATTCTCGAGCTGGAGCCGAATTTGCGACTATTCGGATATCTGTTCGTTGGGTAGGTATTTGTTTTTCTAATTTGGGGATTTAGATATTTTATTTTTTTATTTATTAAGCTGTAGAGTAGCACAATCCTTAAAAAAAATAATGTCTTTAATTAAACAGAAAGACACGTGTTGCAGCAAACTGTTTCCATTTTAGCTCAGTGTGAGAGTCTTGAATGGGTTTTGCTGTCATTTGGGCCGCGGTTGTTTCCCATAGCCGCGATGCTTTTGTCCCATAATGCTAATTTTGGCAACGCGCCTGACTTAGTGTGCGAGGTTCTGTAAGTAGCAATGTTTTTTTTAGATGATTGAATTGAACAAAACGCATACATACAGAATGGATACCTTTAAGGCGAAAAAACCTTGCTTGCAGGCTAAAGTTCACCGTGGTGTTCTGTGCAATGGTGCAAAGTCCACTACTACCACTGAAACACTGACTAACAAAGCTGTCTGATGTGTGTAGAGGTCTGTGTAGTTTAACTGTAGAGGCCTGGTTTCATATTTAGGCGATTTAATGAAGATAAACACAGTTTAAGGTCGTGCGTAATGCCAAGGCGCATGGAGCTGGCTGCTCCCCGAATCCAATCCCGTCTGAAACAACCAGCCCACTTTTGTTGTTGGTGTTTGAAGCCCAACAGAGCCGCAATATACAGTTCAGTGCTCAGTTTGTTCGGTTTAATCACATCCAAGACCATCATGATGTGGAGAAATTGCAGCAAAGTGTGATGATCATCGTTATAATGCTGTTTACTGTGATGTTTTATACCAGCACATCCCTCATCCAGAGCTCCGGTTGCAGGAGATGAAAACTTCCGCAATTACTTCCTCCCTCTGACATAACAACAGCCTGCTAGTTAAGCCCAATCAGAGCAAAATGAAATGACACACACTACCAAGAAGAATTAGGTGAAAGGTTATAAAAAAAAAAAAACAGGAGAAAAGCCCCATCCGGTGTGAGTCTGCATTGGTTCCCTTCCTTTGTCGGTGACCTCTGCCTCTGTATCATCCCCCTTTTGTCCCCTTCCTCCCTCATCTGCCCCCCTCTTCACCTCGACCCCCCAAATAGCTGCCCCTTCATGACGGCACAAACTTCTTTGGTTTCTCAGACTAAATATTCCAAGCCTGATTCCTTTTTCAGTAAGGCACTTTTAGGATAACACTCTTTGTTAAAGGCAGCTCATCACTTCCACATGCAAACTGTTAAAGTCACATTTGTGTCTGCATGCAGGATATTAATAAGAGTTAGGAAAGGCCGGAATGTGCTCACTGATGACGAGCCGTTAAGTTATGCTTATGTGATTTTCTTTTTTTCGGATAAATCTATCAAAACACGTGGAATGCTGCAGATGTTCGGCTCGACTTGAAGAAGACAGATGAACCAAAAACTGGAGAAAGTGCAGCAGCAGTGACAAGAGGTGAAATGGATTCCTTTTGCGAAAGCAGAACGAGGGGAAACATGAGGATAGCAATGACGCACACTTTGACAGAAACCTGACCTTTATCAGAATAAAAACGCTCCCAACTTTTCAAGATATCTGGTGAAACTGACAAGCATGTGCGTCACACAGGGGGAGAATAATGTAGCATGAAACTCTGGGTAATGACCACACTAAAAAAACCCACTTGTTTAAATGTCAGAGGATCAATCGGGCTTCTCAATGTGATTGTCGTTTAAATATAAACGTTGTTATCGTTAAGAGAGGGAGAGTGAACTGGAGGTCAGATGAGAGTTTGACATAACATTTAATAGAAATGGCACATCTGGCACATGTCTTGGAGCCATGATAAATAACGTTAAAGCAACGTTGGCCTGTTTAAAATCTAACAGAAGCAAAGCTGAAATATTTCAAAATATGTCCGATGTGGTGCTTCTCGTCTCCAAAAGAAAAGAACAAATCTGAATGGTGGAAGAAGTTCATCTTTTACACTGACACTGCATGGTCCTGTCTGGCTCTATTTGCAGCTCAGCACAATGACGTAGGTTCGCAGGATAATGTATAGCCTCGCGTTTCCCCCTGAAGCCTAAAAAAAACCCAGACGAGGAAGTACGTCCGCTTCACCTGTCGCCTTACAACAAACACGTCACGAGGCCTGCTCTGATGTGCACCATCAACAAACAAGCTGGCTAATAAATAACACGCTGCAGCCCTCTGACATAATTTATGGTTGAACTTTCGCAGCTTTCCTGTGCTTAATCACCAAAATCCCTTTTTTTATTATCAAATTCTTCTGTATGAAGGAGAACTATTAGGTAGGCCTGATACAGATTGTCCAATAGATTCTCCTGCTGCCAGTCTGCCTGCCCGTCTGCTGAAAAACGCAGTGTGTTAGACTAATCTTTGTGCTCAGAGATACCACCTAACCCACAACCTAGCCCTCATTCCAATGCAGCTCGGACATTCTTGAGGTAGTGGTTTTGCACTGGTGAACTAAGACTGTAGGGGGGCACTCAGGATTTAATATGAAGTTTAGAAAATGGTCAGCGATGGGATTCCAGAGGGATGAAATTGCTGGCTGGATGGTAAAGCAATCTTGGGCACACACAGTAAGGATGGTATGTGGTAGACCTATCATGTTGTGAATAATCCCCCACCCTGACATTTCAAAATGAATGATTGTGCAAGGTCAAACAGTATTTTCTAATGATGACCATATATCCAGTAAGTGTAGATAAATAAAAGGCAAAAAGTTGACCTAATGATGCACAAATAAATCTTGGGAGAGCTCAAGGTCAGTGCCTGGTTGCATAAACTACCTGAACTTTTAAACTGAAGTGTGTCCCTGAGAGCAAATATTTCCCTGAGATAAGGGGTTAATTTAGCATTGCATAAAGCTTCTTAGGTTTTACTCCTTTTCTAAGTATTCAGACTAAGGCTTTTACAACTGCTACTGTCAAAATACAGCAGGTGATTTCCGGTACCACGGTTACGTTCCACGGTTACGTTCCACGGTTACATAAAGAAACCAAGAAAACATGAGAACAGTATTCAAAGTAAATTTAACCCAGTCGCAACGAATACGGACGAAGCAGAAGATGTGGTGAGAAATTATGGACAAAATCAATTGTAAAAATCTCCCTGTGGAACGAAATGTGGAGGAAGTGATGAAGAAATACAAAAATATTACTGTGACAGCAAGAAAGCAGTTCAAAACATCGACGGGAGTCAACAAAAAACGGATGAGTTTCAATCAAATGAACGGCTACAGACATCGTAACATTCATTTACCACAACGGACTGGAAAGTTCCACATGCAGAAAATCTCAAGGCTATTCAAACTTTCTGGCAAGGCATGGTTCATCCTAGTTTAGTGTTCAAGTTCTTCTTTGAAGTTTGGCGGCAATTTTCATGAAGCCTGATTGTCAAATTTGTTCCGTCTAACACGACATGCATCGCTAAAGGCGTCTAATGGGATTTCCCTGTCCCGGAAATGCATTGTGGTTATTTTCTTAAACTCTCCAATCGGCGTGAATATAGTCATATTCTTATCTTTCATGAAATATTTCACATTTAAGACACAGCTATGGATCCCTTTGAATTGTCAGGGGAAAATGGTAACTAAGGTCATTCTAGCAACACATAAGGTAATACTTAACCTTAGCCTCAGTGATTTTATGCAACCAGGCACAGGCCTTGAAATCAGGACTGAATTACAATGACAATGTCAGACGCTGACTTACAGCATCACTATCAGTGAGCCTTACCTCAAAGTAGCAGTTTCCCTTTGATAAAGGATGGCCAGCCACATAGCAACCCACCTCTTCAGAGTTCCCTTGGTAACTAAAGAGAAGAAATTACAGGTTAACAATAAGGTGACTTCTAATAGGTCCAACTGCTCTATGCACAATCAGAAACACACACATCTTGAAGAACAACCTCGTCTTTTCATCAAAAGACTGTCAAGACATTTCCGTATGATCACATGCAGAAATGAAACTGAAATATGAACCCATTAACAACAGGGCACTCACAGGACAATGAAAGAACCGCTCTTTAGGTAGATGATTAGAAGAAGATATATCAAATGACTGCTTTATATAAGAAGGGAAGGGACGCTTTGTCAAGGAAGGGAAAACTAGAGATGTGCAAAGACAACCCAGTATCAGCCAAGTGAATCAAATACCAATATCTTTAGAATACGTCTGAGTGTCCACATACTGTGTTTTTCTCTGAGCGCCAGCGTCCGTCTGCCGGCAAGAGAAAAGACGCTACTGACCTTTAGAGCGCTCCAAGTTGTATTGTAAAAGGCCTCGGAGTAGTAACTGTTTTCAGGCAGCTATCACAACAAAGACAAAAAAGCCCGTTTGTGGGAGCAGATCGGCCGGATACTGATGTTGCTGGCGAGTGTCGTGCTTTCATCACCGTACAGCAACATCCCAGCAAGGTGCAAAATTCACTTTTTTTTCTCCACTGGGCAAATGGCTCGTGAATGCTCACATTTTACCAGCCACTCAATAGATTAGTATTGCTTTGATTTGCTGGTGAGTCAAGAAAACCGTCTGGCCACTTGCATATTTTATTAGCATTTGCCTTGTAAACTGTGCTAATTTTGTGCCCTGTGCTAATCCTTCATGATTTTCTCTACAACTTCTTTATTAAATGAATAGAAACACATGACCTATACGGATGATTAGAAAACACATCCACCCAACATCTTGCCAAGCAAAACCTACACAAGAGAACATACTTGAAAATGTATTATTAACTATAGCACACACACACACACATTTTACCATTAAGTATAAAAAAAAACAGGCAGAGAAACCAACACAATATGACACAAAAGCATCTTCTGAGATAAACCCAATCCAACAAAAGCACATAATCACTTCAGTTGGAGAACACGCTGACCTGAGTGTGTCTCCCTCCTTCTGTAACCTCATGTAGCGTTCCTGCGCAGGGCGCCCATCCCCAATGTCTCTGATTCGACGCCTCAGATTCAGGAGGCATCTGTGGTGGAGTACATTGATGTCATCCATCTGAATGATGAAAATGGGACAAAAAGAAATGACCACAAGTTCAGAGGGCTGTGCGACGTCTGCTGTCCTGGCTGTTTGTTGCCTGAGAGAAGAGAAACACAGCTGGGAGGAAATTGAGTAACAGTGCCTGTGCTCCTGATTCTTCTTCACGATAGCTGCTTGAAAGTTTCGTGAAAAGGTTTTCATATTTATCTTGTCACATCAAGATGTCGACACAATGAAGGCACAGATGCAATTTCAAAACATAAACACTTGGTAGACACTCTTCTCTGTAAGACTAGACAAGATTGGCTGTTGCTGTTGTCTTGTAGTTAGTATGTCACTTTGAACTTTGAAGGTAAGATAAGATAGAGTTTATTGTCCCAAGGAAATCTGTCTAAGACACATACTCAAAGGCTTCAGTATCTGGCTTCATGGTACTAGTAACACAAATGTGTCAGAATATTTTGAATTAACAAAAAGCAAAGACATTTAAGACTTCATCGAAAAGAAAGTCATTTCATGCAGTTAAATTCAGCGTTTGAATGCAGCAAAAACACAAAAAAGCCTTGACAGTCATTTCATAAGACACCACTCAGAGTTCCTACGGTCAGCTCCAGAACAAATTGACCTCGAGGAGCCATTTATATGTGAGATGTCTATGTCCATGTGTCTGTTGGACGTTTTAAATTATTATATTTGTTTACAGAGCTTATTAAAGGAGTTTTTTGGTAAAGCAAATCACATACATTGAGGGCTGCAACTTGAGGGACTAATTGTTTGGTATAGAAAATGTCACTGTTTGCCACCACAAGGTGACATGTAGCAGTCCAAATTCTAAATTATATCCAGTTTTCACACAAGACAAAAAAAGGAAGCAAATCAGCAAAAGAAGCTTTAACTTGGCAAATGTTTGGCGTTAATTGTCCGTCAATCCACTAATCAAATGAATCAACTTAAAGTTTTTACTCCAGATACATGATTTGAAAGGTATAATTACGTTTGCATAAGTAGGTGCCAGTTCATATGAATCGGGTATAAAACTGATATACAACACGTTCTAGTAATACTACCTCTATATACTTAATAACATGTCATGTTTTTACAATACAATGACAATATAATAGTACACGCTATACAATAATTATGTATGTGTACGGCCCAATTCTCATTCTTTTTGCATATGTTATTCTAGTTATAGTTAATATACTTGTCAAGTATTTAATTCACGGAGGAGATTTCTAAAATAGGCTTTACCATGTGGTTATTTCATTTTGACTATTGATTTAGTGAATTACAAGATAACATGCTATATCGTGATTACTGTATATCTATATCTATAGCGAGAGAGAAGATTTGGGACATACTGTCCAGACCTATTTTAATATATACAGTGTATTAAGAGCTTTCATATCTCTTTGGAAGTTTACTGTTTCTTCATACACCACCATTACTCTCATTGTTCATTCACATACGATTTATATAACCCCCATGTGACTTATATACAGTATCTATATATACAGTATTTATCCAGAAAACTTTCCTTTGAACCGGCAGGAACAATCAAACAGACCCAGCTTTATGATCTTAATTACTTAAAGCAGGGCTCTTCAATGTTTTTTAGGCCAAGGACCCCTTAGCTGAAAGGGAGACAAAGCAGGGACCACCTACTATATTATATTATATTGTATTAAAGGGAGTTGAAAATTATATCACGTCTAACAGCTAGAGTGACCTTAAGCCTATACACACTGCTTTTTGTGGTGCATAGAATACTAAGATATAACAGTGATTATTATTAACATATTCATATATTTATACATCATATGTTAATGTAAAAAATAACATTTTTAAGGCACATTGAATCCTCCAACTCAACTGTATCTGTGCATGGGTACTTTAGTAACTATCTTTGTGGCTACCTTAGTGGCTACCTTACCAACTATCTTTGTGGCTACCTTAGTGGCTACCTTACCAACTATCTTTGTGGCTACCTTAGTGGCTACCTTACCAACTATCTTTGTGGCTACCTTAGTGGCTACCTTACCAACTATCTTTGTGGCTACCTTAGTGGCTACCTTACCAACTATCTTTGTGACTACCTTAGCGGCTACCTTAGTTTCCACCTTAGTGTCCACCTTAGTGTCCACTTTAGTGGCTACCTTAGTGTCTACCTTAGTGGTCACCTTAGTGTCCATCTTAGTAGCTACCTTAGTTTCCACCTTAGTGGCTACCTTAGTGGCTACCTTATAGTCCACCTTAGTGGCTACCTCAGTGGCCACCTTAGTATCCACCTTAGTGTCTACCTTGCCTTTATACCTTTGTTATGCAACTACATTGCTGGGCAATAGCCTTGGTCCTTGCTGACTTCCTATCAGCTGTCATTCACATACACTGCAACAGGAAATAAACTAGGTTGGAATGTTTATGTTTACATCTTTGAAAAGGTCTTTATGCCAGTAAGCTTATCATCTTGGTTGTGAAAATGTATGCTTTTTTCCCAAATGTATACGTTGCATTCATATTAATGTATATTTTCAGACATATTTCTAAAAAAAAATAAAAAATGAAAAAAAAACGTTTGAAATATTGTCAAAAAAATTGGCGGATCCCTGCAGTAACTCTGAAGAACCTCCTGGCGGGCCCGGCTCCCCTGTTGAACATCTCTGACATAAAGTAGTGACTGATCCAACCAAAAAACTAAAGTCGTTAAAACTGCACCGAGGGGGAGGTGGGCGTGCCAATGTTTACATGTCGCTGCCAAGCTTTGCAAGCTAGAAACCGGGCTAACGATAAAGCTAACTTCAGTTAGGTCCAAGACAGTTAAACACTGTCATTGTAACTTAAAACGGTTCATAGAATTATGTTCATTAAATACAAATTTAAAAAAGGTAAGTATCCATTCGTCAGTTGGTGAGCAACTGTCATTTTAGTCGGAAAGCTAAACATGGGTTAGCAACATTAGCGGTGGCTAACGAGTTTAGCTTCTGAAGGTTCAACGCTCACCAGTAAAGAGGATAACTGAAAAAATGATTAATTATAGGTGTCCTTATCGATTAAGGTAAGTCACTTGCCTGGTATCTAGGCGACTAATACGACAGAAACTCACGTTTTGTGTCCATCAGCTATCCATTGTAGCTCCTCATTAAAAAAACTTTGGAAACTAGAGTTCGGCGCTTCCCAGTGACGTCACACCCTTGTTACTGACATTAGCCAATCGCATCGAGCTTTTGAGAAATGGTGACAAAGCTTTCAGCCAATCATGTGTCTCGGATTGCGTGAGTTTGTGTGTGTCTGTGTGTGTGTCTGTGTGTGTGTCTGTGTGTGTGTATTTTTTCTGTATTTCTTTATTAATTTATGTCGAGATTATAAATTTCAACACACAAAAAGACAACAGCCGTTCTTAAAAACACATCCAACAAAAAATAATTAAAAAATCGTACCCCTCAATAATTAAATCATTATTTACAATAACTCAATACAAGTATAAAGCTTGACATACTTGTCACTTATCACACCTATTATGCATGACTAAACATGACTTAAGTCTCAATAAATCAATAAATGCACACATAAATTTACAAATAAATAAATAAATATAAGAACAAATAAATGCCTTACATGTATATCTACATTTTTCTTCACTTAAATTTATTTATTTCTGTATTTTTGTGCCCATATATTAGTGGGGTAGAGGTCCCATTTATTCATGCATATATTTATTCATTTATTTTTTTATTCCTGTATTTATTTAATCATGTATACATTTATTTATGCCTTTAATTATTTATTTATTGAGACTTTAGTCAGGTTTAGTCCTCCATAACCCATAGTTACATATTTACAGTTAAATACAGTACATACTTTACACAGCTATATACACACAACCTAGATGGTCTTAAATGAAGAGTAATATATAAGCATATTCATAAACAATCTTTAAAGACTAAAGCATTTTCACCACCTTCTCTTGACATTGTGTTTCATGCAGTGGTGGAAGAAGCACTAAGTACATTTACATCTCCCTAGATAAGAATTAGCATCAAAATATACTTAAAAGTACCAAAAATGTATTTAAGGTATGCATTATGATCAAAGGCTCATTTCAGATTCATATTTAACTAGATTATAGTTTATGTCCATCACTTTAATGTTGCAGCTGGTAAAAGGTGGAACTCATTTTAATTACTTTATATGCTGCTGGGAAGAAATACCTTAATTAGTCCCTCGAGGGTAAATTATATTTTTTCACTCTTTTGTATTTAACATATTAGCCACATAGGCCCAAAATACACAAATGCACAAACAAGACCTGTACACATGCATTAATGGAGAGCAAGTGAGCTGCCGGTACGGGTGCCCCAGGGAGGTGGGGGATCTGTGACTTGTTTAAGGTCACTTCTGCACGACCTTCCGGTTCCCCAGGCAAATCCCCACGGACTGAGCCATTGCCACCCCCAAAATACGAATATGAATTATGTAGAACAATATTCGCCTCTGAAATGTATTGGCTAACCAGTATAAAGTAGCGTAAAATGTAAATACTCAAGTACAATTATCTCAAATTTGTACTTGAGTACAGTACTTGGTTTGTAAAGCCTAAACTGAAATAATGTTAAGATGCATGGTTTCATGATCCTAAACTGAAATGTTAACATCCTAACAGAAGGTCAGGGGGGTACATCTCAACAGGGCAGAGCAGCGTCCCACCACAGGGTTTTTGTGTGGATTCTGGTTGCTATGTTGAAGTGACACTCTCCGAGCCAGCTGGGATAGACCTGATCTGGGGACGGCAGAGAAGGAGGAAGAAACTGTGTGTGTGGCTGAAGGAGGAAAAATGAATAACCCAAGGGCAGTGTGGAAAAGAGAGCCCCCGTTGGTCTGGCGTGTGTCTTGGAACATTCTCCTGATATGTGGAAACAGACTAGCTTGAGAGCTGATGGGAACACAAGACGGCAGGTGATTTCTGCCCTTCTTGCCAAGATTAATCAGAACAACAGGCTGCTGATGGCAAAGCAGATTTTGGCCTCATGTAGCCCCTGAATTCCAGTGGGAAGTACAGGCCAGCATGTCTCCCTGTCTGTGCTCCTACTGCTGTGGCAGAATGTCCCAGTGCCAGGCAAACTGCACACAGCACATTTTATTATTTTTTTTTTTTTTTAAAGCTAGTGAGATACCATTACAAGTCAGCATTGATATATTAACATCCAAATTCTGTTTGTTTTTTTATTTGTTTTTTTTGGTATCATGTTCATGTTGCATCTGTCCACAGAGCGCTCCATTGCAGCGAGGCAAGGTCAGATAACACAGGAGACAACAAGACTCCAGATAAGAGAGGAATTCCTCAACACTCAACCAATGATCTCCATGTGCAGATCCTTGACTTTGCTTTTTTTTAGACATAATACATACACTCTTGCAGTTATGTGATGTGCTGTGTGGATAATAGAGCACCATTACTCATAACAATTTCTGAAATATTTTTGCACAAATCAAATTTTTGATGCCCTAAATCCCCCCGTGGTTATGAAAGACGCATTTGCAGTATAGTTGCAAAGTAACTTTTGACATCCGTCTTGAAGACTAAAATAATTCTACCATATATTTGAGTATAACCGCATCACTGATACACAAACACAATAACCTGTATTTATTCATCAGAACGGACATGACAGATCAAGTGTTGTGTGTCTTTCAGCGATCTTTTGAAGGTGGCACCCGTGTAGAAAGTCCTAACTGGCTGAGCAGAGCAATGGATTGCATTATTAGCAGTTTGGCTCGGGCTGGTTGATGTGCATTCCTGCAAAAGTGAGCCCTCCTCCTCCTCCTCCTAATTATCCAGATGACTACTCTTCCAATTCAAACAACTGGTGAGCAAAATCCTTCACTGCCCTCGCACTTCACCATGTGATATAGTCGGTGAAGTCTGTAAATATCTGATAGCATGGTGAAATGTAATCTAGAGGTTGCTCATTAAAAGACTGGATTAGCCTTCTTGTCTAGGCAATGCATTACACATCTGACTCAGCAGTGATGTGATTATGACACAGTTTCAGTTGAAGTAATGTCACACATCTGTTTGGCAACTAAGCACATTCAGGAGATCACCGACTTCATTTCTTTCTGATTTATTTTGCAAACAACTCGCTGATTCAAGATTCTCCAAACTTTGATATGTGTTTCTGTCATTTTAACAAAAAGACACAGTATCTCAGCTGAAGCTGTTTCCCAGGATATATAATTCTCTACAGAGTCCGAGCAGGAGAAATCACGCGGGTGTGCATTTATTGTAGCAAATGGCGTTGCAGTAGCGCGGCTGATGGAGGCACATATACATTTGTATTTGTTACCATGGCAAATATTATTCCAGAAAGGTCTCTGACACTGGAAAGAAAGTGCAAGAAAGCGGAACACGACTACTACTGTTCAAACATTTGTAATTTATAGCATGAGTGTAAGAAGAAGGGTTGGATGTATGTTAGTATATAACAGGAAAGGGTGGAGAGATTTTGATAATTTCTGAAAGGAACATAATCCACCCCCCACTTGCTCTCTCCCTCCCTGCCACCTCCCTGCCTCTCTCTCTCTCTTTCTCTCTCTCTCTCTCTCTCTCCCTCTCTCCCTCTCTCCGAGTCCCAGCCCCTGAAGGTGTCATAACTGTGCTCTCTCTCTCCCTCTCTCACTCACTCACTCACTCTCTATCACCGCCTTTCAGATCTTTAAAAGCTGGTGCTTTGCTGTGTCTCTCTCGATCTCCATTTGTCTCCTCTGGCACTGCAGGGGACTCAACCGGCAAAGCACCAAGGAAAGCTACTGTATAGAAACGGGGAAGGAGACTGAGGAAAGGAGAGAGAAAGAAAGGGAGAGAGGGTGAGGGAGAAATATACATCCAGAAATAGCATCAGCCACATTTAACTGACAGAGAGTGACAGAGTGGAGAACCTGAGACCTGGACAGAAAATGCCTATCCTTTCTAACTTAACAACCGTTGTTTTGTTGCTGATTGCTCACTGCGGATCATGGACCGGGGCAAACCGCTTGGGCCCCTTCAAGGTCTGTCCCTCCTGCAGGGATCCACTGGGTGCAGGTCGGCCCCCCAGGGACCATAATGTTGCCGGCAGCACATCAGTGTTGGCCCAGGGAGAGCCCTGTGGTGTGTACACCCTGAGCTGTGCCAAGGGGCTCCGCTGTGTTCCCCCACCAAGGGAGCACAGCCCCCTCCAGGCTCTGTTGCAGGGAAGGGGCATTTGCGCCAAGCACAGCAGGACTAGTCCCACTGAGAGGCCCCACCCCACAGGTAAGATACTGTATATATACACACACGTGCATGAAATCACATATGCACACGTACATGCATGCACCTTTAGATGCACACAGACACAAGCATGGACACTGCAGGTAGGCAAGACGCCACACATATGATTGTATTTACAGTGTCTCCTGTAACGCTGTGAATTGCATGTGATGCTGTGTCACTCACCAACAAAAAGAAAGGCCAATTAGTGTGTGACATTTAAGCATGGATGCATTTGTGCACCACAGATGAATTTGCAGAACTCAAGCGTCCAATACTGCTCAGCAGTGCCTCCGGAGTCACTGTGATAAAAATGACATTTGTCATTACAGTCCTCTTGTAAAAAGACTGTGATTTGTTCATCAGAAATGATGGAAAATCACATAAAACAAGGAGCTTTTATTTAGTCTCGGGGTGTTGCAACAGTGTGTAAGTGAAGATGCACATCCCTTATATGTTAGATATTTAATCCATTTGAATGACAGGGTGCATGAAAATGATCAGTCCTACAAGTCAGCCTCTCTGTAGAGAATTTAGAATGAATGTGAAACTGTCACGGTGTCACCTACATCCTGATCAAGCTGCTTTTTATTGCGGTGATCTCCATCTACTGTTCAAACTGAGATACTGCGATGAACTATCTGAAAAGGAAACATACTGACGGAAATTAGGTCTCTCATTGAATGACCAGCGCAGAAAGACCTCATCTGAGTGCCTGCTCAGTCATGTCTTGTGCAAAAAAAGGATGCAAAGATAGAAGTCTAAATACCATACATGCAGATTATATTGTATAATGTGACGCTGGATGTGGTTTTGATGTTAACGGCTACGATGGTTGTATGTCACATTCTCATGCCGGTGTGTCGTTTCCTCTCAGGTCCCCATCCCTCACACAGTGGTGACATTGAAAAAGTAAGTTCTTGCTCTTGATTTACAGTCTTTAATGAGTGAAGCTGGTGGAGCGTCACCTTAACGATCAAAAATCTGAGATGTACAAAGCATTTTATGTAAGAAGATTGCGTTAATGCACATCGTATGTGATGGAGAGGGTTGTGTATCGAGCTGCATTGTATTATCGAGAGTTATTACCATAGATTCTCTGCTGTTTGGGGTGTTGCAGTGGCATGTACACACACTGCCCTGAAGCCATGCATTATGGTGCATGATGTGTGTGCTGCTATGCGGCAGAACTAATTGAGCATGATGTGAATCAGGAAAGTTTCAAGTCGGCCCCTGCCGCCACAGATTTTTTTTCACTTTGCGAGCTGGGTGATCTGCAGCATTTGAACTGATATGTTTGTTAAAATGGAAACAACAATAGTCACATATGTAGAGATTCATTTTACAAAGTGACACTAAAAAGGCACAGTCACTTCAAACCATTCATTGACCTGAAAAGCCAAAGCATTGTGTAACAATATGGTTATATAATGTTACACAATATGTGACATCTGATATAAATATACATATTCTCTGCTTCTGGCTCTAATGCTGCATCACTGTGGCGGATTCACATCGACATGTGTTGTGATCAGAGAGGATTTGTGCCAACACAATCACCTGAGGGGAGATAGCAGCGTGCCACTGCCACTCTGTAGATGAAGACAGGTCCTCTGGTGATGTTTGAAGTCACACTCTGCGTTGCTGTTTTCAGGCACCCTGCCGCAAGCTGCTCAATAGTGTCCTGAGGGGTCTGGAGCTGACAATCTTCCAGTCCGACCGTGACATCTATATACCCAACTGTGACACTCGTGGCTTCTACAGGAAAAAGCAGGTACAGTCACATCATGATAACATATGACGGGAACTTTATTGGCTCTTATGTGATGTGAAAAAAAAGGCTGTTACTGTTTGTATTTTTCTGAGAGCTGCACTCCACTGCAGCTCTCTGCTCGGTGCATCCAAGTGATTCGTCTGTGACCGTACGGGGCTGAGAATAACTGTCACCTCTCTTTCTGAGCCTCTCAGCTGTGAGCTCAGAGAGTCAGTACTGCGCTATGATGACATATCATTTTCTCTCTCTTCCTCTCTCGCCACCTTTCCTCTCACCCAATCTCCGCCCTCCTTCCTTTCAAAATCTCCCTCTCTTCTGTCTTTTCATCTCACACAGTGCCGCTCCTCCAAGGGCATGCAGCGTGGCCACTGCTGGTGCGTGGATGAACTCGGCACGCCCGTGCCCTCACGTGCCAGTGAAGATGGTACTTTACCATGCGATGGGGAGTGAGGGATGAGGCTGTCCTATTGCTCTGAGCCTGGAGGAAGAGGAGAAGGTGGTGGAGGAGGAGGAGGAGGAGGAGGAGGAGGAGGAGCAGGAGCACAGGGAGAGGGGGTGGCTTTAGCATGTGCTAGACACTGCCTGGACAGGAGGTAGCAGGGATAAACCACTTCCTATGGAAAATACACACCAGTTAACGTTCATGTCCTCTCTAGAAGCAAGACATACACACTCTTACAGTCCAGCAGCAGCGATAATAACATCTGCCTGAATGTTCAACAGTTGCAGCAGCGTCCTCTGCGTCGTCCAGTGACATGCTGCATGCTCACATTAATGCTCTGTGAACTGCCTCAGTGATCCAAGCGGTAATTACTCCGAACGATCTCTATATTCCCTGGCTCTTGTCCTGGCTTTCCGGTAGATTTTTATGTTCCTTTTTACTTTAGGATAGCTGACACTGCCTGTGTTTGTTCTGATCTCAGTGGGCTGAAATACTGTTACGCAGGTGATGTGACACACATCAAAATTGAAAAATGTGTCTCCCTCACCGTCCTCTCTCCCTTTCTCCAAAGATACACTGATGATATCAACATACCTAATTGACAGAATATTTCTTTTTCTATTAATTTATTTTTGTGTTTCCATCAAGTACTGCTTGAATCTTACAGTATCTTATATATGTATCAAGTCAGAAAAAATAGTCATACGAATATGATCCTGGATGCTTCTGTTCATTTTATTTGTCAAAATGGCGTTCTGACTGCTTATTAGTTGATTGTTTGTACATATGTTGGAATTTTGTGGTCGACTGTGTGTTCTGAAGTGGCAGACAAAAAGCTTACGGCTGTTACCCTTTTCAAAAAGTTGTAAGGCATATTTTTATACACGTCAATATAATATTTTATATATGAATTGTTGGTTTATTTAATGAACTACAGTACAATGCCATGTATTTTTATATTGTCAGCAGTTTCTTATTTAAAGACAGAGATTATTTTATTTCATGTTAGGGGAAGTGTTGTGCTTTAAAGGCACCGTTATGGCAAAACTCATCACATTCATCAGAGCTCTATTCAACTGCTGCACATCTTATGGTTATATCTCATGTTTTTAATTTACCTTTTTTTATTTATGCTTTGTTTATTTGAGAATTGAGAATGTCCATGTTACTATTATGTTTTATTTTTTTTGGCACATCATACTACAAATTCCAATTTCAGTTGAGGAAAAAAAAGATCAAATTTGTTATTGTTATGTCTTTCCCAAGTCCTTGCAATAGTCATAAAATTGTGTGCTATTAAAGTGTGATTAGAATTTATCTATTTCTGAACAATCTTGTTGTGCCAATGTGTGTGCCGTGATGATAGGTCCATGCACAAAGGACCTGTAAGATTTGCAAATATGAAAATAAAACATAATGATAATAAAAATGGAGAAGAATTAAACATATATTAATATAACGGTGGCTGTTGGGTGTGTTCTTTTCAATGAAACGCAGTCTGGAGTAAATGATGCTGCCGTTGGTGATGATTAGGAAAAGAAAATGAAAATAATGGTTAGGACGATGATATGAGAGTTTTTCAAAATGACCTTTAGCCTCACTGATTGTCTCAAGAAACACACAAACATGAACAACATTAACTATGAACCAACAAATATACTATAAGTGCATTTACATTAGTACAACGCCTCCATTTTATGCTTCTATTCCTCTACTGCACTACATTTTGGAAGGGAACATTGTTACTTGTGATACCTCTACGATACTGATACTGATACTGTTACTACGCTACAGATTCATATTTTACATACAAAACATGATCTTTTTATAAAACACGAGAGAAGGACAACAAGTTTGACAATTTTAGATCATGTGACATCTACATTTGTGAAGTCTGGTCTCTGCAGGAGGTAGAGATCTGGAGGAAGCCTGAACATTTTGTAATAAGCAACAAAGCGACGGTTTTTAAAGGTCCTATATTTTTAAAACTTTTGAATTATAAAGCAGGTGGAGGTGCTGTATAAATGCTGTGAAAGTATCAAAGCATTCAATTCATGAGAATTGCACACAGCCCGTATTCAGAAACTTTAAACGAGCCGCCAGGACTTCCTGTATGGTTGTGATGTCACAACTACACTATATAGAAAGTGCCGCTGTCATTCCCTGGCTGCAATGACATGCCGGATTGAAAATGGCACAGTTTCAATCCAATGACACCTGCTCATCTGGCGAATACAGCGAAAAAGTTTTGGAGCTTCCGGGTTTACTTGCATGGATAGTACTGTTTCTCCCGATGGCCCCGCCCACAAACTCCCACTTGGCTCTTACACCTGACATTGGGATAATGTCAACAGGTTTTTAAATCTTTTAAATAAAAAATATGTTATTCTAAATTTTCTGGGCTAGTGGGGAAAGTTCACAAATATAAAAAGTCAATGGGCTGAAAGTTCTTAATAGAAAGAGTCATAATCAACCTTTTTATGCAGTTAAAGGACAGTTTTACAGACGTCTCTTTTACCTCAAGGTCAGTGGAGAATATGCTTTTTGGGCTGCAAGGATGAGTGGCAGCGCCGTATTCAGGTCCAATAATACAGTACATCCATGGCAGACAGGCCAAGAGCACAGATGCGGAAAACCCAGAACCAATCAGAGCAGACTGGGCTCTTTGAGAAGGGGGTCTTAAAGTGTAATCCTGGCGCAAAACCATCCCATGGTCTTTTCCGCACTTACATACATCAAATAAGCCATCGAGACACATTTTTTCGCGTAACAACTAATGCTAACAGCTGGACGTGGCTAACACTGATTAGCTCGGGGATAGCACGGTGAAGGCATTCAAACGTCTTTTTTAACCACTAATACTGATCAAAATAACAGCAAACCTCTGCAGTAGCATGAGAAGAGTCCCTACACATAAAACAAAGCACCAACAACATAGTTAGTGAACCTAGAGTTTATTAAAAGAGTGTTTTAAAGATTTACCAACTGGCCCCTGTACCAGCTCCTCTCATAGTAAAGTCCATTCAAGTGGATTACCAAAGTCCATCCCAAAGGAAGGAGCCCATTGGTGCTTTGTTTTCTGTGTAGGGACTCTTCTCATGCTGCTGCAGAGGTTTGCTGTTATTTTCAGCAGTATTAGTGGTTAAAAAAGACGTTTGAATGCCTTCACCGTACTGCCCCAAGCTAATCACTGTTAGCCACGTCTGGCTGTTAGCGACTCTCCTGGATTTCTCCTTTAATAGTTTTTACATAGAAAAAACTGTCTCGATGGCTTATTCGATGAATGTAAGTACAGAAAAAGACCATGGGAGTATTTTGCACCTGAATTTTACTTTAGAGAGACAGGCACTAAACATGTGTTTCTATGAACATTAAAGCATGTAAAGATGTTCTCATAGAAACCCAAAATGAACATGAAAATTAGAATGTTTATAATGTATAATATGGGACCTTGAAGTCAGAACGCCATTTCAGATAAGCAGTCCTTCAAGGAGCGGAAATGGAGCCCGAATGAAAGAGAGTCATGTAGAGCAAATTGTAAATATTAGTAAGAAAAGCATGCTCAGTTGTTCTGCCAGAATGGTGACGAAGATGATGAAGTGTGACACCAAATCAAACCAAACACTTCTGCAGAGTCACTCCTGAAGGCCCCTGAATCATCACCATGACCAGGTTACTGTGTATTAACTGGCTACAGCCTCTTACGCTCGGATCCCTCTGCAGTCGCAGTAACCAGTCCCCAGCAGTGAAACAGAAACTACACATTAGAGTCATGCTGCTTCCCTGCCATTACATGGCACATAAAGGATGATTTTCCCCTGCTTCGCAACAAAGGGATCAGATACATGCTTGTTTCCAAGGTAACAGCATAGAATATCCCATTTGTCCATGCGTGATATGAAATGAAGGCCTTGCAGAAAATGAAAAGGGAAGCATGATCCTTTGTAGAATCCCACCACCACACGTCCTACTTCTCCATATCTGGGGTGGTTTGCTATTCTAGGAGACTCTTTTCTGTGCATTGAGCTGAAGCCTACGGAGCACAATACTGTAACGTTATGTATCCACTTACTGATCTCTATAACTATCTTGGAAATGGTACAATTATGATGTGAGTACAGACAAAAACGATTAAAAGTTTAAGAGGCTTGTGTGCAAATGAATTTGAGTGACTACATTCTATTTGTACTTTAGTTACCAAGTTTAGAAAATGTTAATGCTGATAATTGATCATTATGGGGCGGCAGTAGCTCAGTCCATAGGTGACTTGGCTGGGAATCGTAGGGTCGCTGGTTCAAGTCCCTGTGTGGACCATATATGGAGCGTGGACTGGTGGCTGGAGAGGTGCCAGTTCATCTCCTGGGCACTGCTGGGGTGCTGTTGAGCAAGGCATCGAACCCCCAACTGCTCGGGGCGCTGGTCACTGGCAGCCCCCTCGCTCTAACATCTCTCCTCAATTGCATGTATAGGTCCTGGTTGTGCATGTGTGTATTTTGGGCCTGTATGTGTAACATGTATAATAATAAGAGTGAAAATTGAATTTCCCCGTGTGGGATAAAAATAAAGTAATTCTTCTTCTTCTTCTAATTCTTATTTCAAAAATGTTTCTATAACATAACTTTACCAGTTCTCAAGTAAAGACTAAGTAAAGTCCTTAAAATAGTCGAAACCAAAGATCCTGCACTCATTTTGTCTTCATAAGAGATTTTCACGTTATTTTTACTTCATTGATTTATTTATTGGAGACAACCCACAGTAAAAACACAAAAAAAGGCTGTATGAAAATGCATGTGCATGGGAAAAATGAAAGTTATAATACAATAAACAAGCCTTCAATTTGGAATATAAGCTGAAACAATACTTTCATACATTCAAAAAGAAAATTAGAAAATAAATGAAGTGTCATTTTAACGTGCCCTGAAAACCTTGTATTTGCTGACCTCCAGTGGTTTAACCTATCACCTTTATTGCAGGGATGTAAAAGAAACATAAAGTAGAAGACAGTAAGTTAGGTCAGAACAACAATCTAATTGGTGAACATTTTTACTTTATATATTGTAATGGATTAAACTTATTATTATTATTATTATAAAGTCACTGGGAAAATGTTTACTGAGGTAATAAATCAAATGAGAAGTAGGCTCGTTTTCTCATTGACTCCTATACAATCACACTTCTTTTTAGAACCAGGGGAGTCGCCCCCTGCTGGACATCATGTGTGGCTCTAGAGAAAATAACCCTGATCGATATATTTGTATGATATCTACGAAATATGACATTCTATCTAACGCTGTGAAACGGCAAGAGGTGGTGACCGTGAGTACATTTAGGCACCAAAAAGACTTGGTTATGTTTAGAAAATAGTTTTTGGACACGAACACCAAGTCCTTTTTTTGGGACTGCCACCACAGATTTTGGCGTTCTTTCACTATGTCACCTAATTTGCCTTCTTTGCTCTTGGCGTATGTTTACATACAAATTAGAGTGTGTTACTTTCAGTAGTTATGTGAACGAACAGTGAATGATGTAAGCCTGAACACGTGCATCAAGTCACCTGTGGAGAAAATAACCCTAATGGCGTCGTGGTGATGTCATTGGGGTAATCTCTATGAATGTATTGTATTGTATTGAATGTACACGATTAACATCAATGCACATATTCAGTATCCAAAAGAAAAAGTAAAATAAAAACACTCATCCCACTCATGGATGGATTACTGACCAGGTCTACTGGGCACAGGCCCAGGGGCCCATAAAGTCAAGGGTCTTGACCCATAAAATATAGCTGAAAAACGAGCACGAAGAGATGCTAAATGACTGAAAACAGACATGAAAGGACCACATAGAAACAAAAAACAGTGACAAAGACATGCAAAATGATTAAAATAGATGACTAGAGAGAAACTAAACGACAACATAGAAACATAAGATTTCTAAAAATAGACGCAAAACCACCACAGATGCAAAACAATTAAAAGACATATAAAACAACTAAAAATTGATGTTAAATGACCCCAAAGAGAAACAAAAAGACTAAAAAACAACTAAAAGTAGAGTCTTTGAATGTGGGTGTCTTGTTCCTACGTAGGCTCTTACATGTCTGTGTCCAGGGGCCCAATGTCTCATTATACGTTTAGGTCGCATTGAAGGGACTCTGGAGCTATATTTTCCAACCAAAAACTGGGTCCAAGTCCGGAACTTTGGCCCTCCTTAAAGCATCTAATGCCAGCAGTCTGTAACAATCCTGAAATGGTAAGCATTTATTTATTTATTTCTTCTTTTATTTATTTATTAATGCATTTATTTATGTAGTCATTTATTTCTGCATTTTGTATTTCTCCATTTATTTGTGTATGTATGTATTTTTTTTAATTTATGCATGTATTTATTTATTCATGCATTGTTTTTCTTGTATTTATTTTTTCATTTATTTATGCATTTATTTATTCATTTATTTCTATATATATGTATTTACCTTTGCATTTATTTATGTATACCTGTATTTATTTCCATAAAATCTAAGACATAGCCTCTTGTGCCTCTAGAGCTGTACAAAATATTTGGAAGTGCCTTTAAAGATGATCTAAACGGCAAATAAAAGAAAAAAGAGTCAAATTGTGTACATACTGTGTAGATCCTGGAAGGAGCACAGGCCCTCGTCTTCATAAATGTCCCCCGCTGCATGAACCCCCCTCTCCTCTCAATCTCTGTTTTGGAGTTTGAAAGATGTGGGTCTTTAAATGTGACCCCGACAAAACTTAAACAATGCTTGTTCATATAAAACTGTGTGCAGGTATTTTTTTCTGTTGGCCGTCCACCTCAAAGCATGATGCTGAGACTTTTTTCAGGATCTTACTGCCCCCTAGAGGTTAAACACAAAACCTATCTTTGGGCATCCATGATGAAAGCTGCTTCTGCATACATGTGCTGAAGTAGGCCACTGAAAAACACAGTTGTAATAGTCTCCCAATGGTTTTAACCAATGATGCTCAGAGTTGCAAGAACTACTTTTATTTAAGTAACTGATCTTAACATTGGCACTGTAAACTGTGGTACTACGACATGTAAAGAAATGGAATGCAGACGAACTGAAGTATAGATAGAAGTATAAACGGACAAGTGCAAATGCTTTAAAAGTGACCTTGAGTACATAGTTAGCCTACTTTTCACCACTAATGCCCATTGTTACTGTCAATCAAAACCTGACTCACACTCTGTTAAACATCACAAACACCCCTCAGGGTTCATAGGTTACTTTCTGTCATCTACGCCCTCAGCAGGTGAGGTTTACCTGGATAAAGCCCTTTCACAGGAACCGAGCGGTGAGACTTTAATGGATTACCTGCATGGTTTAAGGTTTTCACAGGTTCTAACAATCCTTTAAAGGGACTTTACTTTTCAATCAAATGCAGGGCTTTACCCCAAAGTCGTGTTTACGGATAAATAATAAAAGAATATATCTTTAAATAAGTTGAATGTCATCTGCTGACAGGTTAAAACTCCTCTGCAGCTCTGATACACAGTATAACACATTTGACCCTATGCTACATTATATTACATTATACTGTACATTTCATACTTAACCACACAGTACTACATTACATCTGATATCCCATGTTATACTTCTATATCATATTATTTTACACTATATTATTATATAACTACTATTACACCTGTTACTATGTATCCCATACTATGTACTACTGTTCTAAATCATGCTATACTAAAGTTATTATGTTATACTGTCTCACTACATCATATATTATATTTCTATTTTGTTATATCACTATAGGCAACACTAAGTATCATTACTTAATCACAGTATTATTACATTTTCCTCCCTGTTTACATACTTCTGTATTTATCTGCAGCTACTTATTATATTTATTACGCCTTTGTGCTGCGGCAATATCTGAATTTTCCCTCTGGGCATCATTTAAGATTCATCTTATCTGATTTTTCAAATGAGATAGCAGTCAATTCACAAATATGGAACGTTGGTGAATTTTTTTTAGTCTTTGTCCTAAAAGAAAAGCAAAACATGTTACACAAAGAACTTTCTAAAAATGACTTAATATCTCAAAATAATGATTTATTATCTAAAAATATAGTTTGTACCCCAAAATATAGTTTATCTCTCAAAATAATGATTTATTATCTAAAAATATAGTTTGTACCCCAAAATATAGAGTTTATATCTCAAAATAATGATTTATTATCTAAAAATATAGAGTTTGCATCTCAAAATAATGACTTACTATCTAAAAATATAGAGTTTGTTTCCCAAAATGTAGAGTTTATATCTCAAAATAATGACTTATTATCCAAAAATATAGAGTTTCTTTCTCAAAATATAGAGTTTGCATCTCAAAATAATGACTTATTATCTCAAAATATAGTTTTTGCATCTCAAAATATAGAGTTTGCATCTCAAAATAATGACTTATCTAAAAATATAGAGTTTGTTTCCCAAAATGTAGAGTTTATATCTCAAAATAATGACTTATTATCTAAAAATATAGAGTTTGCATCTCAAAATAATGACTTATTATCTAAAAATATAGAGTTTGCATCTCAAAATAATGACTTATCTAAAAATATAGAGTTTGTTTCCCAAAATGTAGAGTTTATATCTCAAAATAATGACTTATTATCTAAAAATATAGAGTTTGCATCTCAAAATAATGACTTACTATCTAAAAATATAGAGTTTGTTTCTCAAAATAATGACTTACTATCTAAAAATATAGAGTTTGTTTCTCAAAATAATGACTTACTATCTAAAAATATAGAGTTTGTTTCTCAAAATAATGACTTACTATCTAAAAATATAGAGTTTGCATCTCAAAATAATGACTTATCTAAAAATATAGAGTTTGTTTCCCAAAATGTAGAGTTTATATCTCAAAATAATGACTTATTATCTAAAAATATAGAGTTTGTTTCCCAAAATGTAGAGTTTATATCTCAAAATAATGACTTATTATCCAAAAATATAGAGTTTGCATCTCAAAATAATGACTTACTATCTAAAAATATAGAGTTTATATCTCAAAATAATGACTTATTATCTAAAAATATAGAGTTTGCATCTCAAAATAATGACTTACTATCTAAAAATATAGAGTTTGTTTCTCAAAATAATGACTTACTATCTAAAAATATAGAGTTTGTTTCTCAAAATATAGAGTTTGTTTCCCAAAATGTAGAGTTTATATCTCAAAATAATGACTTATTATCTAAAAATATAGAGTTTGCATCTCAAAATAATGACTTACTATCTAAAAATATAGAGTTTGTTTCTCAAAATAATGACTTACTATCTAAAAATATAGAGTTTGCATCTCAAAATAATGACTTACTATCTAAAAATATAGAGTTTGTTTCCCAAAATGTAGAGTTTATATCTCAAAATAATGACTTATTATCCAAAAATATAGAGTTTCTTTCTCAAAATATAGAGTTTGCATCTCAAACTAATGACTTAATATCTCAAAAACAATCAAAACCACCTCTTAGTATGTTTCAATTGAGTTTCACATTATTGTGAGAAAGCTTCTTATATATTTGAGGTACTACCTTGTTATTTTTGATGTGATAATGAATTGTATTTGGCATACTGATTTATCATGTTGAGATACTACCTCATTCTTTTGAGTTAGTAATTGATTATTTTGAGACATTTACTCATTATTGTGTGGAAGTTTCTCATTATGATGACTTGCATCACAGTGTCAATCTGTAATCTACTTCTTCCATAGTAACGTACAAAGTGCAGAGATGTGTTAATTCCCAGCGTCCACTGTAACCTGAACGCACCGTGAAACTTCGCTGTGCCCGCCCATCTGGGGTCACATGACGCACTAGTATCGATTTGAATGGTCCCTGTCACCTGTCAATCACAAACTCGCCGCGTGGTTGATAGTAGCAGGGGTGGGCTCGAGGGGGCGGTGGTGAACTGTCAGCAATGATTGTGGGAACATGTCCGTCAGGCTTCATGATTAAAGTAATGATTCATCCCCGGGGTTTGAACTTTACATAGTCCGTAAGAAGAATAACGTCCGTGTAACACACCGGGTCACCTTTAGTTGTCCTCCTGAGGACTAAACATGACTCAATAAATACATCAATAATACAGGAATACATAAATAAGTGCAGAAATGAATACATAAATACATACAGGAATACATAAATAAGTGCAGAAATGAATACATAAATACATACAGGAATACATAAATAAGTGCAGAAATAAATAAATAAATACATACAGGAATACATAAATAAGTGCAGAAATAAATAAATAAATACATACAGGAATACATAAATGAGTGCAGAAATAAATAAATAAATAAATACATACAGGAATACATAAATAAGTGCAGAAATGATAAATAAATACATACAGGAATACATAAATGAGTGCAGAAATAAATAAATAAATAAATACATACAGGAATACATAAATAAGTGCAGAAGTAAATAAATAAATACATACAGGAATACATAAATAAGTGCAGAAATGATAAATAAATACATACAGGAATACATAAATAAGTGCAGAAATAAATAAATAAATACATACAGGAATACATAAATAAGTGCAGAAATAAATACATAAATACATACAGGAATACATAAATAAGTGCAGAAATGATAAATAAATACATACAGGAATACATAAATAAGTGCAGAAATAAATACATAAATACATACAGGAATACATAAATAAGTGCAGAAATGATAAATAAATACATACAGGAATACATAAATAAGTGCAGAAATAAATAAATAAATACATACAGGAATACATAAATAAGTGCAGAAATGATAAATAAATACATACAGGAATACATAAATAAGTGCAGAAATAAATAAATAAATACATACAGGAATACATAAATAAGTGCAGAAATAAATAAATAAATACATACAGGAATACATAAATAAGTGCAGAAATGATAAATAAATACATACAGGAATACATAAATAAGTGCAGAAATAAATACATAAATACATACAGGAATACATAAATAAGTGCAGAAATGAATAAATAAATACATACAGGAATACATAAATAAGTGCAGAAATGAATACATAAATACATACAGGAATACATAAATAAGTGCAGAAATGAATACATAAATACATACAGGAATACATAAATAAGTGCAGAAATGATAAATAAATACATACAGGAATACATAAATAAGTGCAGAAATAAATAAATAAATACATACAGGAATACATAAATAAGTGCAGAAATGATAAATAAATACATACAGGAATACATAAATAAGTGCAGAAATAAATAAATAAATACATACAGGAATACATAAATAAGTGCAGAAATAAATAAATAAATACATACAGGAATACATAAATAAGTGCAGAAATGAATACATAAATACATACAGGAATACATAAATAAGTGCAGAAATGATAAATAAATACATACAGGAATACATAAATAAGTGCAGAAATGAATACATAAATACATACAGGAATACATAAATAAGTGCAGAAATAAATAAATAAATACATACAGGAATACATAAATAAGTGCAGAAATGATAAATAAATACATACAGGAATACATAAATAAGTGCAGAAATAAATAAATAAATACATACAGGAATACATAAATAAGTGCAGAAATAAATAAATAAATACATACAGGAATACATAAATCAGTGCAGAAATAAATAAATAAATACATACAGGAATACATAAATAAGTGCAGAAATGATAAATAAATACATACAGGAATACATAAATAAGTGCAGAAATGAATACATAAATACATACAGGAATACATAAATAAGTGCAGAAATAAATAAATACATACAGGAATACATAAATAAGTGCAGAAATAAATAAATAAATACATACAGGAATACATAAATAAGTGCAGAAATAAATAAATAAATACATACAGGAATACATAAATAAGTGCAGAAATTAATACATAAATACATACAGGAATACATAAATAAGTGCAGAAATGATAAATAAATACATACAGGAATACATAAATAAGTGCAGAAATAAATAAATAAATACATACAGGAATACATAAATAAGTGCAGAAATAAATACATAAATACATACAGGAATACATAAATAAGTGCAGAAATGATAAATAAATACATACAGGAATACATAAATAAGTGCAGAAATAAATAAATAAATACATACAGGAATACATAAATCAGTGCAGAAATAAATAAATAAATACATACAGGAATACATAAATAAGTGCAGAAATGATAAATAAATACATACAGGAATACATAAATCAGTGCAGAAATGATAAATAAATACATACAGGAATACATAAATCAGTGCAGAAATGAATACATAAATACATACAGGAATACATAAATCAGTGCAGAAATAAATAAATAAATACATACAGGAATACATAAATAAGTGCAGAAATGTAAATAAATACATACAGGAATACATAAATAAGTGCAGAAATAAATAAATACATACAGGAATACATAAATAAGTGCAGAAATGTAAATAAATACATACAGGAATACATAAATAAGTGCAGAAATAAATAAATGCTGAAATTAATAAATCAATCAATGCTAAAATGAATGAACAAATGAATGAATGAGTAAATTAATTTATAAAAAAACAGTAAAAAATAAATATATCCAGAGATGAAAATAAATAAATATATAAATAAATACAGGAATAAATAAATAAGTGCAGAAATGATTAAATAAAGAAATACAGGAATAAATAAATGCAGAGATGAATGAATAAATAAATAAATAAATAAATAAGCAAATTAATTTATAAATAAAACAATAAAAATAAATAAATGCAAAGATAAATGAACAAATAAACAAATTAGTAAATGAATACCTAAACAAAACAGGAAAAATAAATGAATGCAGAGATGAATGAATAAATAAATAAATAAGTAAATTAATTTATAAATAAAACAGTAAAAATAAATAAATGCAGAGATAAATGAACAAATAAACAAATTAGTAAATTAATTCCTGAATAAAACAAGAAAAATAAATAAATGCAGAGATAAATGAACAAATAAACAAATTAGTAAATTAATTCCTGAATAAAACAAGAAAAATAAATAAATGCAGAGATGAATGAATAAATAAATTAGTAAATTAATTCATGAATAAAACAAGAAAAATAAATAAATGCAGAGATGAATGAATAAATAAACACATACATAAATAAATGGGATCTCCATCCTCAAAGTATAGACACAGAAATACAGTAAAAATAAAAACTAAATGTAAAGTATTTATTTATTTATTATTTTATTGTTTTTTTTTTTATTCATGCGATTATTTATGTATCCGTTTATTTCAGCATTTATTTATTAATGTATGTATTTATTTACTTCCACATTTATTTATGTATCAGGAATACATCACATACAATATTCACTCATTTATACATTCATTCATTTATGTATTTATTCATTTTAAGTATTTATTTATTCTTTTACTTATTTATTTTGACATTTATTCATGCATTTATTCATTTATTCAAGCATTTGTTCATTTATTTCTGCATTGATTTATTTATTCCTGTATTTGTTTATATGTTTATTTAGTATTTTACTTATTTATTTTGACATTTATTTATGCATTTATGTATTCATTTATTTCTGTATTCATCTCTGCATTTACTTATTTAAGCATTTATTCATTTAAGTATTCATTTATTTATTCATTTATTTATTCATTTATTTATTCATTTAAGCATTTTTTCATTCATTTATTCATGTATTTAAGCATTTATTCATTTATTTCTGCATTTATTTATTCATTTTTTTATTCATTTATTCATTTATTCATTTATTCATGTATTTCTGCATTTATTTATTCATTTATTTATTCATTTATTTATTCATTTATTCATGTATTTCTGAATTTATTTATTCATTTATTTATTTAAGCATTTATTCATTTATTCATTCATGTATTTAAGCATTTATTCATGTATTTCAGCATTTATTTATTCATTTATTTCTGTATTCATCTCTGCATTTACTTATTTAAGCATTTATTCATGTATTTCTGCATTTATTTATTCATTTATTTAAGCATTTATTCATGTATTTCTGAATTTATTTATTCATTTATTTATTCAAGCATTTATTCATTCATTCATTCATGTATTTAAGCATTTATTCATGTATTTCTGAATTTATTTATTCATTTATTTATTCAAGCATTTATTCATTCATTCATTCATGTATTTAAGCATTTATTCATGTATTTCTGCATTTATTTATTCATTTATTTCTGAATTTATTTATTTATTCATTCATTTATTTAAGTATTTATTCATTTATTTCTGCATTTATTTATTCATTTATTTAAGCATTTATTCATTTATTTCTGAATTAATTTATTTATTCATTCATTTATTTAAGTATTTATTCATTTATTTATTCATTTATTTATTCATTTATTTAAGCATTTATTCATTTATGTCTGCATTTATTTATTCATTTATTTCTGCATTTATTTATTCATTTATTTCTGCATTTATTTATTTATTCATTTATTTAAGCATTTAATCAATTATTTCTGCATTTATTTATTTATTTATTTAAGCATTTATTAATTTATTTCTGTATTTATTTCTGCATTGATTTATTTATTTATTCATTTATTTAAGCATTTAGTCATTTATTCCTGCATTTATTTATTCATTTTTAAAGCAATTATTCATTTATTTATTCATTTATTTATTCATTAATTCATGTTTTTCTGCATTTATTTATTAATTTATTTCTGCATTTATTTATTTATTCATTTATTTAATCATTTATTCAATTATTTCTGCATTTATTTATTCATTTATTTCTGTATTTATTTCTGCATTTATTTATTCATTTATTTAAGCATTTATTCATTTATTCCTGCATTTATTTATTCATTTTTAAAGCAATTATTCATTTGTTTATTCATTTATTTATTCATTAATTCAAGCATTTATTCATTTATTTCTGCGTGTATTTAATTATTTATTCGTTTATTTAAGCATTTATTCATTTATTTCTGTGTTTATTTCTGCATTTATTGATTTATGAATTCATTTGTTTAAGCATTTATTCATTCTCGTCTGTATTTATCTCTGCATTTATTGATTTATTCCTGTTTTAGTTTAGACATTGATTTATTGAGACTTGTGTCATGTTTCGTCCTCCATACCGAGACCCCGGGCCGGGGGAGGAGCAGCGGCAGAGAGAGTTAGCTCCGTTTAGCTTAGTAACGGTAGCCATCAGGAAGTGTCACCGCAGTCTGTGGTCGTCATGGCTGCCCTCGGTAACTCCGGGGCCATGTCCAGTCCCATGGTGGTGCTGGCTCCGAAGACTAAGACGAAAAAGAAACACTTCGTGCAGCAGAAGGTGAAAGTGTTCCGAGCCAGCGACCCCGTCCTGAGCGTCTTCATGTGGGGCGTCAATCACTCGGTGAGTCGGTGGAAGCTAACGTCACAGTGGATGCTAATGTAAATGCTAATGTAAATGGGGCTAGTTAGCGGTTAGCTAGTGAGCCAGCTGGTAGTGTTGCACCGAAATATGTGACCCGGCAGATTTCGTGAACCTGGAGGATCATCTCAAGAAAATAAAAGTAGTGCTTTAACTAAATATTGTGTTGTTTTAGGATCTACCCACACACACACACACACACACACACACACACACACACACACACACACACACACACACACACACACACACACACACACACACACACACACACACACACACCCCTGTACTCCAGGTATCAACATATATGGTTTTAGTGGTTCTGGGGCCACAGTTGATCATAACAGGTAATAAAAAATAATGATTCAAGTATTTCTGGTTCTGAAATGCTATGAATATGGACTTTGGTAACAGAGACAAATACAGCATAACAAGTGCAGTTGTGGAATGTACTCGACTACACTTTGGTAGCCAATGCTGTTCTTTTACTCCACCGCATTTATTTGACAGCATTAGTTAGCAGCTACTCTATAGATTCAGGTGATTAATACAAATCATTAATGGACAGATTCAAAATCGAGAAGTAAAGCAGAGTTGAAAATTGCTCCACCCTCACCAGCTGCAACATTAATGCATCACTTATAATAAAACAGTGATGTAACTATTGTGAAATGGGTCATTCTGCATTATGAGTACTGTTACTTTTGGTACTTTTATTTTTCAGACCTATTTTTTTAATACCCCAGTGTGAATTAAACACATGACAAATATAAAGTTTCTCATTGTAGTGCAAAATATTTCAGATCAGATTTTCTGAGAGATATGGGGTAATGTGTGCTTGTTATTATCAATTAAGACAACGTAATTGTATATCAATTACTTTAAAACCTTGATGAATGTTTTGCTGTTTAATATTTTTTGGGAGTAGGTTCCATTCACACACGGCTCTCTATGTGACTGAATGTTGAATTAATTTGGTTTTCGCTTTAGGTAAAATATGTTGGTAAAGAAAAGGAAGTGAGAGGTTCCTGACTAATTCACATTTTCAAAATATTCTGATGATATCAGGCTACCAATCCGCGATTAAAAATATTCCCTGTATGTTGATATAAAACAAGTAAGAAATTACCTTCTTTCTTCCAGATCAATGATCTCAACCAGGTGCCTGTTCCTGTAATGCTACTGCCTGATGACTTTAAAGCCAACACTAAGATCAAAGTCAACAACCACCTCTTTAACAAGTAAGACCTCGGGAGAAGCTGAAACCTGTCAGAGAGCATGTGGATGATCTGTTTGTGTGTGTTGAGCCAGCTCTGCTTCTTACTTTCCTACGTGTTCTCTAATTGCAGAGAAAATCTTCCGGGACATTTCAAGTTCAAAGAATACTGCCCTCAGGTCTTCCGAAATCTAAGGGAACGGTTTGGTATTGAGGATCTGGACTATCAGGCATGTGATGTACTATTCAGTATGCAGCTAAAATCACTTTGTTGGCTAACTATTGTAAATACAGAAGGAATGAATGTATCTAGAAAAGCTAATTAATTCAGATTTAAATTAAAAGGTAGATGATCCCTTCACTTTCCTGTGTGCTTTGTGTTCTCCAGGTGTCATTGACCCGCAGCCCCCCGATGAGGAGCGTCGATGACCAGGGAGAGGGTCTGCTCCTCAACTCCTATGACCGAACGCTGCTCATCAAGCAAATCTCCAGCGAAGACATTGCAGACATGCACAGCATCCTGTCTGAGTATCACCAGGTAAGGTCCTGATGGAAATCCCACGGATAGACCAAACCACAACGTGTTAATCTGCCTCTCAATACTTTCAGGTACAATAAATATATTTAACCTATTGAAACCTGCTGTAGTTTACGGGACATGATTCCAGGTGGCTAGCTGACTCCGGCTAGTTCATAGTGACTTTAACATTAGCACGTACAACAGGGACAGACTGAAAGGACTCTGAACACTGATTTTCCATATCTGATCACAGGAGGTGAAGCCTCAGAAGGAGTTGACTAAACAGAATTCACTTTGTTCAGTCCGTTCTGACGGGCCTAGAACATAAAGGTTTTTTTAGTTTAAATGATCACTCCCAGACCAGAGAAGTCTCTTGTTTAATTTTTAAAAAAAAGACAAATAAAACAGCTTGGTGTTTTTAAGCCAACATTCATGCTGTGCATTTGTGGGGGGACTATTTTCTGCTGCAGATCAATCCACATTAGCTGCTCTAGAGAAATGAAAGAAGAAAAATGTAGAATATCAGCAGATTTTTCCTTTTTAACCTTCAAAGCTGACACATGATCTAGCGCTGGGTTTTAATTTCCCTCAGGATATGAATTTTTCATATGCTGCCATACTGCTGCATAGCTGAAACAATTGCTGTAACTCTCAAAATATGTAATATTGTTCCTCACCAAGAGCGCAGCGGTCGGGGCAAACTGTAAGTGTATTGAAGGAGGAGCCCTTTTACCTTCTTACTTACAGGGATAGGAATTGATAAGATTGTGAGCACTGAACACAGTGTAGATCAGGGGTCACCAGCTACATTTGTCCGAAGGCCAGAATTTTACTGCTCACCTTAAGGGCTGGACCCCCTAATAAAATGAAATAAAAATCACATTTTGGCATAACATTAATATTAAATATTCTAGTTTATTACAAAACTGAAGGCATTTTTTGCCTTTATGAGTCAGGCTGCTATCTATTACAACACATTCAACCACCAGGAGTGATAGAGATAATTTTGCCTCAACTCAATTCAAGTAAACTTTATTTATAGAGCACTTGGAAAAACAAACACAACTGAAACAAAGCCTTGATTATAGGGTGCGAATACAGTTTGAAAGGAAGTTAGTGAAAGGAAAAGGCCTCTTAACACAGTAGGCTAAAATGGCGCTCTCAAAGGCCATGAAACGAAACGTTGATGTGGAAAACAGATCCTTTAATGATGATTGGACAAAGTACGCATTTATCATGCCAACCCTCAGAAATACGTTACCTGTAAGCCTCATTTGCAACAAAACTGTTGCTGTTGCAAAAGAATATAATCTGTGCCGTCACCACAACACTAAACACACACACATTTCAAGGATTCATATCCTGAGCAGTCAGAGGTCCGGCACAGAAAAATAGCCACATTGAAATCTGCCTACTCCTGTGCAAGTGGCAATATTACTCAAACTTTAACTGATCAAGAGAGAGTGACATGTGCATCTCTGCAGGATGCTGGATTGCTTTGTAAACATAACTGGAAAGTGAGGTTTTAAAGGAGTGCAAGATTTCCGAGATGAGCTGCTGACATTGCTTCCGCTGGAGGACAACACCACTGCTGACATCATCTTTGGAAAACTGGAGTCATGGATTGTCCTTGGATAACATCAACCTGATAGTGACGGATGGTGCACCTGCCCTGATAAGCAAAAACAAGGGTTTGGTGAGCACAATAAGGACTGTCGCTCCTAAAACCAACAGGACTTAAATACACTGAAGACGGTGGGAGAGAGCAACGTAACAGACACGATCTTCACACACTTCTCTGCCAGGTTCAATGACTTTTTCGTTTCCGGGGATGTCATTGGATTTGAGCGTGACCCATTCACCATCAGCCCAAGTGGAGAATTCTCCACAAACGCTTGGAAAATGATGCCGTTCAGAGCGAGCTGGCTGAAATCCAGGCCGTAGGCGACACGAAGGCTGCTCTCCGTGGTGCTGAAAGCCTGAACGTATTTTGGTTGTCCTGTCCCAAAGCATATGGCACAATGAAGACGCTGGCTATGTATGTTCTCACCATGTTTGGTTCAACCTACGCCTGCGAGGCTGCGTTCTCCAAGATGAACTCGATAAAAGCACACGAAATAACCGACTGTCACACCAGTCTTTGGAGGACTTTTTGCACATAAGTCTGACAGCGGTCAAGACTGATGTAGAAAAGGTTGCCACTGAGCAGTCTGAGCAGCCCATTTCAGCTTTGTGATTTGGAAATCGCTGCAGCCCACTTAACGTTTAATTTGATGTTAAGTAAGGGCATAAGGAAAAGTTATGTAAAAAAAAAAAAAAGAACTGCGTGAAACAATGCATAATAACTTTTAAAAAAAGTGCAGCGAGTTTGTCCTCATTTCGGAATGTGGCCTAAACAGAGTCATAGATGTCGGGGATTACTGATGAGTCAGAGTCTCAGTTGTTGCTGTTTTCAGTTGTTTTAGTGTGTTCTACATAATATTTTCTCCTTGATCCTCACAATTTTGGAATCCAGTCACAGGCTGGATTTGACGGTTCGGAGGGCTGGATTCAACCCACGGGCCGCCAGTTGATGATCACTGGTGTAGATGAGAGAATATCTGTTTTCATTTAGGTTTTCTTAGTCAAAGAGATAATCTCCTGAGCTTTCCTGAGTGGTGTTAAACTTATGCACAGCTGTCACAAAAACATGCCGGCATCGATAAGCATTTGATAAGCTCAGAGGCATGCAATACCGAGTCTGATTCTAATTTGTTACCGGTTCTCGATTCCCATCCCTACTTACCTCCCTAACGGTTATAACTTTAAATACAACAATTGATAACCCACAATTAACTCTTTAAAGGGCAAAACACCATGACACACAACAATCTGTGACAGCTAAACAGAACGGCATGTTTTTATATTCTACGTACTCCTGAGAGGAGAATAAGCCACTGTAAACTTATAATATGGCCCTAGTCATGCATTTGAAACTGAGATAGAAGTTCTTGGTCATACCCAGCACTAAAGGACCTAGATTTGAATTCAAAGGGATTATTTTTTTCTGTTATTATTAATCGATTTTTAATCTGGACCCAGATCTGGCAAAGAGCTTGGTGACATGAAGTGGAGTCAAGTCACAGTTGTTGCTGCAGTAAAAGTCAGGCTATAATTGAACCTCCCCGTGAGCGCCTTGAATCTGAATCCTCTCTCCCCGTCCGCCTTCTGTTCATTCATTCATCCCCTCAGTCATTCATTAAAGGTCTTCAGACGTGCCTGCACCACACTCAGGATCACCAGGAGCGTTCCTTCCTGTCTGCTGTACTGAACTGTTAATAAAACTTCACATTGACGGCGCTGTTTATCCTACTTAACAGAATACTCTCTTTAACCTTTTGTTTGGACCTTTCCTAGCTAAAATAAGCTCCTGGAAATGAGCGCTTCCTGGAGGGATTCTTTATTTTTCTGCCCGATAGGTGAGGGAAGTAGACCCAAATATAACTGTTTTTTTTTAGATTCATATGTCTCGCCAGGAGCAGCAAAGTGGTGCAGTGAGTAGGGAGACAGCTACATATTCAACCTGAGGACGGCGATCTCTGTCCTGCTGAAGTGTCCCTGAGGAAAACTCTAAATGTGGCTTTTAGGTGCCTCTCTCAAACTGAATCTGACCTCCCTGTGGGGAAGCTGAATGACAATACAGACAAAACAAAACCTCATCATCAAGGTTACAGCACTGCCGCACGTAGAGAACAAACACACTTTTTTGTTTCTTATTAAAGATATTCAAATGTTCATATCAGCACATCATGGAAATAGGAGAGTACAATGGTAGGCGAGATAAGAGGTGGGTGACATACTTTCACCTCTGTTTAGTTTGTTTCTGTGAGGTTTTAGTTTACACTTGCTGGTATCAGTGTTCATGTTTGCTTTGGCCGAGTCGTGTGGATACTTCAGAACTGGGTCTCACTTCAGGCTGAACGTACCACTGAGTAAACTTTTGGCTGCTTTGAGCTCTTATTGGAATGTGTAGCCTGTGGTTACGCAGCCTACATAGAAGTGGGAGGGAGATGGAGAGGAAAAATGGCAGCTCTGTTTCACAGTGTTTTTTGAACTCACTTGGCCCTGAATGAACACATTGTTTACAGAGCTCCTGCGTTGGCATTGCAACATTTAGTTTCAAGGGTACATGACATGTTTGGCATTTAGATATCTGTTGTTTTCCAGCTGCAAAAGAACTACTTATTGAGATGCTTTACTGAAACATTTGGGCCAGGCATGATGGCTCTGCTGCAGAAGCGTTATCATTGTTGTACTTTGGGCTTTATTTGGATGGATTTTCAGTGTTTCGGATCAGGTTTTTTGTTTTTTTTGGCAGGTGTAGGGATATGGTCTTGAGACCAGCTTTTCAAGCAAACGTATACCTCTGCCAAGGAAGTTTGTATTTCCAGCTGGGGTTGTCTGTTTGTTGGTTTGTTTGTTTGCCTGTCAGCAGGATTGCGGAAAAACTACTGGTCTGATTTTTCATGAAACTTGCAGGTTGTAGTACGGGCCAAGGAAGAACCCATTCAATTTTTAAGCAGATGTGAATCACAGGATGGATACTATCTCTGCCAAAATCCGTTTGTGAAAAAGAGTGCGATTTTCGGGGGTATCAGAAAATGACCTCCCCGACACCACAGATCTGCAGAATAACTACAAGGATGTAAAAGTGCTATTAATCCATTTTCAACCTTTTTCCGGCACAATGCTATGATGTTACTGTCGCAACTCTTTGTCATTTTCAGCCTCCGTGAAAGCAACAGTTTGAAAGAGAGACTGAATCAGTCTAAAAAAGAATCAACCACTGTAACATTGTCACTGTCCTCCGTGCTGCCGTTTACTGTTTTTACGGTGTGCTCGTGATGATCCATGACACACCAAAAAAATCAAACACAAAGGCATACTTGTGTACTGGCAATTCGACATGACTCTGTTGCCTACTTTTCAGGGCACTTCAAAACTTGCATATACGCAGTAATTTAGGTGGAAAGAGGGTCTAAGAGGGTCCTACACTCCTTGTTGTTACCAGCGTTCACTGTTGCTTAGTCTCTTGTGATAGCCACCTAGTCACCAAAAGCTTCTTTTCACCTGCCAGATGAGAGCCTCACCAGCACCTGAGTGTTGCACCAGGAGCTCAGGTTAGAAATCTGAAAAAAAAATGAGATGCACAAAACAAAAACAGTCTTTGAACATGTAGTGACGCCTTGTGTGTCAGGGGACACTGAATGAGGTCAGTCTGACATGAGCGTCTATTTTAACTGACAAAGCACGGCTCAAAGTCTAACCTGGATACTCACTAATTGCTCTGCATCAAAGTGACCTTTAAATATGGGCATATGTCGGCCTGTAGGCCTTTTATTAATACTGTTCAGGTATTAATCTGTCTTATTATACGCCTTTACTGTATTTTAAGATTTGCATATTTAACATTTAGACAACAACATTTCTGCACCTGCCATGCAAATTCACAGTTGTTTCCTCTCTGCAGCACATAGTGAAGTGTCATGGCAGCACCCTGCTGCCACAGTTCCTGGGTATGTACCGGGTGAGCGTGGACAGCGAGGAGACCTACCTGATCGTCATGAGGAACATGTTCAGTCACAGACTCTTGGTACACAGGAAGTACGACCTGAAGGTGAGGAGGAACTACACAGCATTTTAATCACCTATATCACTTCTCATAAAGCAATGAAGAAGTTATATCGCTACTGCTTCGTACACTTCTGTTTCTGTCACATATTTAAAACACTTTGTTGTTGCAGGGCTCTCTGGTGGCTCGTGAAGCAAGTGATAAAGAAAGGGTAATAAGAAACAGCTCATCTGCTCTCATTTTAAATGACTGTGGCCCGCTGTCTCATCTCGTCCCCTACGTCCTGCTAAAAGTGTCTTTTATTCCTAAAGGGGAAAGAACTTCCTACCTTCAAGGATATGGACTTCAGGAACAACATGCAGAAGGTGTATGTGACTGATGAGCAGAAGGAGAAGTTCATGGAGAAGCTCAACAGAGACGTGGAGGTATTTAAATGTGACACTTAACTGTTGTTGCACACTTCTACCACACAGAGGCAGCATCGGCACATTAGGGACGTACCACTCCCGTGATGCCATTTTGGCAGCAGGAGGATGGGAAATTTACTTGTGAAAAAGGTCAATTTAGGTACAAACTGAACATAAAATGATTAGTAGATTAATCAGCAACGATTTTGATAATTGTGTCAGTCTTTTTTTTTTAGATGAATGTAGCTTCTCAAATGTGAGTATTCAGAATCAGAATGAAAACAGCCTAATTGTCTGTTGTAAGGCAATGGGAATTTGTCTTTGACGTGGCTCACACAGGAACACATGGTATAAAAACATAGAAAATACCAAGAACTGACCGTCAGGAATCGCTCTAACAGAGGAGTGCCGGCCCTTCTATGATAATAAACTGAATATCTTGTGGGTTTTGGACGGTTGGACAAACAAAACAAGGCATTTAAATACGTCACCCTGGACTCGAGGAGCTTGTGAAAAAGCATCTTTTGCCATTTGCAACACTTCAAACACCAAATGATTGATGGATCAATCTGGAAGAAAATCTGCAGATTCATGGATCATGAAAATAATGTATTCCTCAACATTAACCACAGCATGTTTCCATTTGTGAGGTGGTTTGAACAGCTATTACAATTCCTATATGGCGTTCCCTAATCCTGAAAAGCAGACGTTCCAGGTGCTTAACGATCATTATTGCTGTCTGGGTTCATTTCCCTAAACATCGAGGGAGTGCAGACAGAATGAAGAAGTTTGGGACAGAATGCAGACGTAACAATCTGGTCCTCACAATTTCCTTGTAGTGCAAGTTGAATATTCCAGTAGTTTGTTTTGTTGGAGCAACAGTTCAAAGCTCAAAGATCTTTAGTTAACTATCGTAGAAAAACAAGATGATAGAAGAGTTGGAAGCTTAAATTATTAATTAGAAAAATGGATCGTTTCAGTTCTAGTGAATTTAACAGCACTATCGATGTTCTCTGTTGCAAAAGCTTCTTAACAAATGCCCTTCCTCCCGTTTTCCCCAGTTTCTGGTGAGGTTGAAGATCATGGACTACAGCCTGCTGCTCGGTATCCACGACGTGGGCCGGGCTGAACGGGACGAGGAGGAAGGCGAGGAGGTTTCAAATGAGGAAGAACCAGAGGCGGAGAACGGCCTGGCACCGGGCGCTACGGCGGGCTCTTACGGCACTTCACCAGAGGGAATCGCTGGTTACATGTCGTGCTGTAAACCTCTGGGGCCCGGCGAGTTTGACCCCTACGTGGATGTGTACGCAGTCGGGAGCTGCCCAGGTGAATACCACAAAATAAGATCATTCCAGACTGAAACTAAATTGTGGAGTTTGGTGAAAGGCTTGTTTTAGGTAGAGACGCACTGATTAACTGTTTCTCTCCTGATAACGATTCTAATACTTAAAGCTGCAGGGCAAAACTTTTTGTCTCCCCCCCCTCTGGCAGTGAAAGTTATAACACAAACGCTGTCCATGGGTGTATCTCCCCCCGCCCCCAGCAGTGCTTTTTATCCACTCTTGAATCTTTTCTTGGACGCTTCTTAGGATTTTCCACCATAGCTTCCAGGTTTCTCTACTGTTCCTGCCCACTTGAGCTCTGTCTGGTCGTAAAACGCATCTCTTCCTGTGCGTCTGTGCAGGAAATTTGCCACAGACACCAAAACTCCGGTTTACTGAGAAATACAGAGAGCTTTTCCCTGGCAATAATAGACTTAATCAGCATCGTGGGAACTTGTTTGCATCCAAGTGTCCTTGCTGCATGGATACAGTTAGGATCATTGTTATTGATATTAATATTAGGGCTGCAACCAACGATTATTTTCATTATCGATTGATCGTCCATAAAAAGTCCAAAAATGGTGAAAAATGTCCTTTCCCAGTTTCTCAAAGTCCAAGCTGATGACTTTAAATCTCTTGTTTTTTCCAAAGCCCAAATAAATTCAGTTTAACATGATATATAGATTTTTTCATCTACTGAAAATTTCAAACATTTTATCAACACAAAACGATAAATAATCCAGAAAACCATCTCGAGATTATTCGTTAGTTGCAGCCCATCCAAACACAAAAAGGGTTTCTCCTCTGAAGTCTTCTATATATGTCCGTGTGTTATGATCTCACCGCCACTATAATAATAATATAGCTTTTTCTTGCTGTTATTCACTTCTCACCAGGGAGCTTTAATCTTGATGAATGTTATGAGACATGTCACAATACTGTCAATACAGACCCAGCAAAATAACCCTGAATGCCCTCTGCCTTTCATCTCAGGAGCCCCGCAGAGGGAGGTCTATTTCATGGGCCTGATTGACGTACTCACTCAGTACGACACCAAGAAGAAAGCCGCTCACGCAGCAAAAACTGTCAAACATGGGGTGAGTAGCAAGAGAGAGGAAGGAAAGAGGTGGAGGTTGTACCTGCACGTTTGATGTTCGCCCGTGTGTGATGAATTGTACGATGTTTACAGATGATGACCTTTACCTCTCTCTCTCTTTCTCTTCTTGGTGCAGGCCGGTGCTGAAATCTCCACAGTCCACCCCGAGCAGTACGCCAAACGATTTCGCGACTTCATCTTCAACATCTTTGCATAACGCTCGGCCACGAACGCCGCCATAAAATCGAGAGCTAAACGTCTAATTTACCGTTGACCAAAAATAGTATGAACACACAGATCATCGTCTAAATGAGGTGATCTGAGGCGAGACTACGTTGTAGCAATATAATAATGTACTACTTCTGATGCATATATTTATTTTTGAGATTTAAGATGCATTTCTTATAGATATTAAGCACTCTTTAACGGAATAACTCTGGAGGATTTAGGGTCCATTGAACGAAACTGCTGTTGATCAGTGTTAGACCACATCAGTGCGAGATCAAATATTCTTTTCTTTTCTTTTTTCTTCAGTCACTTTGCTCTGGTTCTCCAGGCAAACTCAAAGAAAGAGTTTGACATTTTGGGAAGTTTGCTTATTTTGCTTTATTGCCAAAAGTCAGATATCACTCGTGTGTCTGTTAAAGGTTACCTGTGGAGTTTTTTTTTACCTGTAGTAGCATAACAAGCCGTGTTTCCATCAACCTATTTCAATGTGGATTTAGAAGATCCACATTAAGAAAGCTTTATGGGAACGGGGAAACGGAACACAACCTCATCAAATGTGCATAAAAGTTTTACGCTTGCTTGAGGTTGTTTTTGCCTTTTTTGAAATAGTGTTGATGCACTAAATTGATGCACTGTTTCCACTGTTGACGTCTCTCCGGATATTTCCATAACGTGTTTTCGTCTCCAGACAGCATGAAACATGGACATACTAGCTGACATGAAAGACATATTAAAACGTGTCCAATTGAAACAAATCCTGAAGATGTCTCTGCACTCGTCTCTTGTAGATGGCTAGATGAACAAGGCGACTTGTTTTTTTTCTGGTTAGCAACCAAGACTGCTTTTGCTCTGTTCAGCATGCGATACATACAGCCATGTGTTGCTTACATCGCCACTTTCTGACCAAACTACGCAGCCTAGTTTATTTACTCTAAGCCAGCTGATAGAAAATTGATAGCGGAAGGGGGGGTAATGATGTCGAAATAAGCAGTCAATGGCAGGCTTTATACAAACAGTCCACATCCATTGTGTCAATCTTTGAACGCAGCCAGGCTAGCTCTTTCCCCCTGTTTCCAGTCTTTCTGCTAAGCTAAGCCGTAGCCTTGTATTGGTATCTATTCTCTCGTCTAACTCTTGGTAAGAAAGCAAATAATCGTAGCTCCAAAAATGTGAAACTGTTCCTTAAATCATAGAATAATCTTTTAATGGAGATAGGTATCAAAAATGATGTTAGTCTATACTTTACGTACTCTTATTTATCTATTGAAGTAGGCCATTTGAATGTTGAGAGTGCCAAATGTGTGGGATCAAAGCTTTATCCTGAAAGGAGTTGCACTTTGCATACAATTAAATCAATTCAATTCAATTAAACACAATCCACCAGTCTCTACTAAATTTAGAATAAATCCTACAGAATAACCTTGTCAATTGAAATTGTAAATGTGTGGTGTTTTAAATAGAGAGCACATTTAAACCAGTCTGGTGTCTCTTAGCTACCAGAGCTTGTTGGGTGGCTGACCATCAGTCCTGCTTTTTTAATGAAATACTTTCATGTGTCGATGTGTAATTCGACATCCAAACACTTTTTGAGAATGAGCCCATCCATCATTATCCCGGACAGTGTCCTTTTTGAACATGATGTAATGTTTTGTGCATTAAAATGGCAAACGTGCGCTATGTGAATCATTGTGATAGGGTAAGATTTAGATAAATATAGCAATAGAGGTAGGAACTGTTGTCTGTGTATCGTAATAACATTTGAGATTTAGTGATAACCAGGGTACTGTGTCAAAAAAACAAACCGTTGTTGACAATAACACTACATTTCAGTAGCTTCTGCAGTTAGCCTTTACACAGTGATACAGCGTAGATACAGATCCTCTGTACGATGCCTCATCTACTCGATGATTGCACATGTTGTATTTTTGCAGATCAGCTTTTGGACCAAAATATATTTTACAAGGAAGTCCTGAAACGTCTTTGACTCATTATTTGTGCGTGTGCGTGTGGAATCATTCTGATTTTGATGGTCTTCTGATGAAAAAGGTAGGGAAAATTTATGTGGGAAATGTAAGAGAGCGATATCTGATGGCATCATTATTGTGTGTGAAAGACTGACGCGCACAGACGTTTTACTACAGAACATACACTGACTTTTTACTTCAGCCTCATGTCTAGATCAACACTTCCTTGTTTTTGTTTTCACGTGCTCCACGCGTAACGTAGCATCCCATAATAACCACAGTCTCTTAACCCCTATTTAGCAACATACAGCAAACCCCATGTATCACAGTGGGACCATGTTATTAGAACATAATCATAAAGCGGGTAAAATATTCCAAATATAAGCGTACATTTAAACTGACTATTTAATTCATGTGGGCCTTTTTAGGTGGCTTCCGCCTCAGTACTCCCGTCTACTTCTCTAAGCTAGCGGTATGCTGACCGTCATCTACTGAAGGTTTTAAATAAGATGGCTCGAATCAAGGAATCCGGTTGTTAGCCGTGATAGAATTTCTGTAGCATGGCTGTGACTTCCAATTCTTAGACACAATAATAGATCACTCCACTTACATCTATTTATTACAGTGTAAGGACTTGCTGAAGATTTCAACATATTTATGAAGTGATGTGTTATCCTTATTTTAACAAAGCTCTCCGTTATTGGAAATGTCAGTCAGCTGTGTCTGTGACACCGTGGTAACATAGTGCTATCTTTAGCTTAAGCCAATACTTCATGTTCACGGACGAAGCAGCTCAATCTGTCCATGGAAAATACATTTCAGCAGATATACAAGATCCCCTGACCACACAGGGAAGCTGTCCTTCTGAAGAAGGAAGTACCGACAGGCCAGAAGGGCTGCAGCCTCTGCTGTGTCAGAGGCAAAGCAGCGGGTGTGGGAGGAGTTCGGAGAAGTCAGGGAGAAGGACTTTCGGGCGGCACCAAGGTGCTACTGGAAAACCATTGGACACCTCAGGAGGGGGAAACGGGGAACCGTCCAAGCTGTTTACAGTAAGGATGGGATGCTAGTGACCTCAGCCAATGTGGTAATCGGGCAGTGGAAGGAGCACTTTGAGTAACTCCTTAATCTGACTAACACGCCCTCTTTTGTAGAGGCAGAGCTGGAGGCTGATGGGGAATCATTGTCAATATCTCTGGCGGATGTCACTGAGGTAGTCAAACAACTCCACAGTGGCAAAGCCCCAGGGATTGATGAGATTCGTCCAGAATCAGAATCAAACGTCTTTTTTAACCACTAATACTGCTCAAAATAACAGCAAACCTCTGCAGCAGCATGAGAAGAGTCCTTACACACAAAACAAAGCACCAACAACGTAGTTAGTGAACCAGGAGTTTAATAAAAGAGTGTTTTAAAGACTTCATAGTAAAGTCAATTCAAGTCAATTACCAAAGTCAATCCCAAAGGAAGGAGCCCATTGGTGCTTTGTTTTGTGTGTAGGGACTCTTCTCACGCTGCTGCAGAGGTTTGCTGTTATTTTCAGCACTATTAGTGGTTAAAAAAGACCTTTGAATGCCTTCACCGTACTGCCCCGAGCTAATCACTGTCAGCCACATTCAGCAGTTAGCGGCTCTCCTGGATTTCTCCGTTATCAGTTGTTACTTAAAAAAAATGGTCTCAATGGTTTATTTGATGATTGTATTTTGCAAAAGACCCTGGGATGATTTTACGCTGGAATTTCCCTTTAAATCTGTCCATGGAAAAAACAAAAGTTTCAGTAGATATCTTAACAACATTGAGCTATTAAAGCAATTGAGTGTTTATATGCTAGTTTAAGCTATAAATAATTGTCGCGTGGGGCCTAACACTGCCCCTTAGCGTTGATATAATCCCAACATAGCACTGCCTGTCGTGAGCTATTGCTTAATACACCGATAAGTACCTGTTCAAAATAGTTGACCTATCCCTTTAAAATAGCAAAGCATGATTTAGTATCCTGTACTAAGCTGGTCCCCTGTTTATTTATTTTCCCCCCTGCCCTTCAGACAGCCACAGTCCGCCACTGCAGTAAACAAGATGTTTGTCATTACAGTAGTTTTAATCAAGTCTTGGCTAACATGGTGGGGGTCAGGGACTGTTTTCTGTCCCTCTCTTTCCAGAAGATGTGTTTATGCTGACTGGTTCCTTCCCGTTTCATCAGAGGAGGCCGAATTTGCTGACTAGTTCCAACTCGTTTCACCAGAAACCGGCCGGATTCAGACAATAGGATTCAGGCAGGATGAGCAGCGAGAACAGAAGGAGGAGGGCGTCGTTGAAAGTTCAGCGAGCTACAAACTGCTGACGATATACGGAGAGGCAGTGTAGGAACACCACGGCCAGGGGAGCAGATCCCCATTAATCAGTGTGAATCACAGCCAACACAAACGTTCCTGTGTTCCCTCTGAATGACGCTGACCTCAGTCATGACCTTCCATCGAGGAGGACACAGGTTTACTCAATGGCATCATTTCGAGGAGATGACAAGGTCCCACTTGTTGTTGTGCAATACTTAAGTAACAGTTCATCATTAGGCGCAACATTCTCAATTAAACCCGATCTGCTGTCGTCACCTACGAGGGCTGAGGAGAAACTGCGTGTGTGTGACTCTGAGGGGGTCTAGGTTAAACAGCCCCCTTCCTCAGTGATGTGCCCCAGGCTTCCCACCTCCTCCACACTCTGCCCGTCACTCACCGTGCCCCCACAGCAAAGGGCTTCCTGCCATTGTTCTCTGCTATGTGGTGCCTGTTTTTTTTTTACTGTTTCTGCAGGGTATGCACTGAAGAAACTCACTCTCATGAAATGAATGCAAACTAAAACTGCTGTCGGAACAAACACCTGTAAGAAGAAATCTGAGTTAACTGGGATCCAGTTTTGATGCTGGATGAACCGTGAAACCAGAGGTGGACTGGGGACAAAGAAATGGGCATTATCTAGCAGGAGAGGACATTTTAAGCATCAAACGCTTAACTTCCTGTATTCCGGTGAAGATTTCTGCACCAATTTATGGTGGAAATGGTACTTCCTGCTTTACCTCACGGCCATTGAAGGAGGCTGAGTCACCAAAAAGAAAGAAGTTGGAGCTTCAATGGAACTGGAGCGGCCCTGTTGGCGGGTTCCAGCAGATGTCGCTAGAAATAAAGTGATGGTTTCCGCTCAGTTCTGACGGAACCTTCGAATGGATGGCGAATATTTACATTGATTTATTGTTCATTTACAATATTTTCTGACTCAAGGACAACTGTGAAATGAATCAACCACCCACGTGTTCTATGACAGTGCGCCAGTGTTTTGTTTGTGTGTGTGTGACTCAAAGGCCTTGCTTTTAGCTCTACCTCCTTTTCCAAATTGAGGTGCCCAGGCCTAATGACTCCACTGTTTTTTTTTTTCTTTGGCCCACAATTTCACTGTGCCTCCCTTGTGTTTTGTCGTATCCACTGATAAATAGGGTAAGGGTTTAAAGATGTGCTTTGATTTTATTTGATTTATTGGAATCTCCATTAGCTGGGACCATAGCCACAGCTTCCTGGAGTCAGCACAACACCTGTGCACCTATGCATTGTCGTGCATAATTACATTAAATAACAACCACAATAACAAAACCGTGGTAACAAAAACACAACACAGGACCTGAATAATTCACAGAATGTACAAGTAAACATATATAGATAAACTTGACATGTATCACTGATGGTAAGACAAACAAACATAAACAAAACCATCATGTCCACATACTATTACCACAATACCATGATTTATAAGTTTTCCCTAAAAAGCAAAAGTAATATATTTAAACTTAACTTGCACTTAAAAGTGCATTGAAATGAGCTTTCAATTTTAATTATCGAAATTTAAAAAACAGTTTCCGCGATTTCCCATTTTAAATCAATTATTTATGGCCTTAATGTGGTGGTACATTCCCCCCAAAATATGGCAGTTACATCACATTTGTTTCTGTGTATCTTTAAATAAAAAGAATAATTAGAAAATGTAAACGACAATTGTCAGATTTTTAAACCATGATGTTTTAGGAATCAAGACTCGATAACATCTAACATTGAGATACGTATCTGTCAGTGATGGGGGAAAAAAAAGTTTTAAATAGAAAATGGATTCAAATCGCATCATCCCTAATTAATACTGATGAATGAATGCACAAGCAGCAGGGAGTGGGGCTCGATTCCACTACTGTATGTGGTCAAGTCAGGTAGTGTCATCCAGTGGTTTCAAACCTAGGGCTCAGGGTCCCCCCCTTGGGTCACTCACAAGATAAACTGAAGGGTCTGGTCAGACACAAGTTCTGATATCGTTGGGTTTGGAACAGTTATTTACATGAAATCATCTGCACAGCTTAGGATACAAAATCTGCGTTTGAAAAGTAAACACTGCCATATAAATGTAGTGGTTAACGTTGTTTAATACCAGTATGTTAGCGCTGTCGTTGAGAATGTTAACGTGCTAACATGCCAAACTAAGATGGTGAACATGGACAATAGCTTTGTCGTTGTGGTGTTAGCATGTCAACATTTAACTCAAAGCAGCGTTGTGTCTTAAATACAGACCCACACTGTAAACCCTTAATCTTATTCAGGGGTGACAGTAGTTGTTTTTTCTTGGCGGTACTATCATATTGACCCATAGTGTGCGCGCACCAAAAAATACACTTAATTATTTATTATAGTCTACTTATCAAGCATTCACGAAGACTTCTTATACTGCAACTAGTGTGAAAGTCTCAGGCTTTGCAACAAACGTCTGTCTGCTGAAACACTTTTTTATTTTTCCAGCTGCACACGGTGGCATAAGATCTGGTTAAGCCACACGCGCGCCGTGTAGCTCGCCAGTTGTCTGTCCATCGAAACACTGCACACATAAAAACAGAAGATTGAAACGTCAACATGTTTTTCTGTATATGTTGTTTTTATTTGGGAGACTTTGCATCTAATGTCTGTCTCCTAAAACACTTTGGAAACCAGCTGTGCATGTGCTGTGTGCTATCACGCTCGTTGTCTATGGAGTAAAGCGCTGCACAGAAGGTTCAGACACAACTTAGAGACAGTTCAGAGCGAGTTACATGCAGTGTAAACTGGGGAAAACGTGTTGATTCTGGTCATTTGACATTAGCAGGTCTGTTTTCATGCTGAAAGTGCAGTTTTTTTTCTTCCCGGTACAACATACCTCCTGTAAATCTTTTAGTGGTATGCCGTCTTACTTTTACCCCTGATCTTATTAAAAATGCTTTCTTTTGTAACTTCAGTATTAGACAACAGTGTGTGTGTTTAAGGAACATTAGGCTAGCAGGTGTGTGTTAAATATTGCCCCCCCTTCAGTCGTAATGTTTTTGTTGTACAGTTTTTACTTGCCATTTATGGAAGAATGAAAAACACGTGGAGAGAGCAGCTGATGTTAAATCATAGCATGGATTTGTTTGTACTAGTTTCTCCCATGAGAGATGAACAGATCATTCATCTTTGCATTTCTTTTTTATTTCCAGCTGAAATGAGCTTCCCTTTAGCTTTGTTGACATCTGGGCTTCTATACCACTCCCCACTACTGACTGAGGATGTCCTGTCAGATCTGTGTGTGTGCCTGTGTGTGTGTGTGTGTGTGTGTGTGTGTGTTTGTGTGTGTGTGTGTGTGTGTGTGTGTGTGTGTGTGTGTGTGTGTGTGTGTGTGTGTGTGTGTGTGTGTGTGTGTGTGTGTGTTTGTGCCAATGAGAAATGGTAGGGTTGAAGCTCCTGGCTGCTTTATTGCTCAGATAGCCCCCAACATCAGAGCTGGAAGGAGTCATCTGGTGTCTTCAGGCTTTACACAGAAAGACAGCGAGGCCTCAGGAGGGAACCTGCCCTCTTCATCTTCTCCAGTGCACTCGTCATCACAACAAGGTACGCGAAAGTCCGATTATAGCAGCATCAGAATCACCTTATTCGCCAAATGTGCACAGGAATTTAACTTTGTTGTACGACGCAGTAAAACAAGGGTATATAGAGAGTTGAAAAGTTAAATGCAAGAATTATATACAGTTAAAATAATTTTAAAAATGCTACGTTATGCTAAAAAATATGCTGCATAAAGCTACATTTGTACATTGCACATATTACACTGTCCATAGTAGGGGGTTGTACTATCCCTAGTGTGTATGAGGTGCATGTGTGTGTGTGTGGGGGGTATAGTTTTGGAGATGTAACAACCTGTTTCCACCTTAAGTTTCTATCTAAATGATGAAGTCCAACCAGGTTAAGTGTGTTTAAGGGTGCTCGGAAGTATGTTCAAAAGTTATAAAGCGCTTTGTGGCTCCAGAGTGTGATCACTTGCCTTAAGTGATGTCACTTGGCATCGGCATCAGTTGGGTCTGAAGACTACCAGTTTGAAAATGAGCAAACATCTGGAAGTGTGGAGTTAGAAAGAAGTGAGTTTACAGACCTCTGTAGCCCTCTGTAGAGGCTGCATTAGCTGCAACTAGCATAACACATCTGGATCTCCGACCAAACTGTCAGCAGTCGAGTTGATCATTAATTATTATGCGGAAAATATTAATTACATTCTCTAAAATGTGAACAGAGCTGCTGCTCTAGTCTGTTAATTTACGTACAAGAAACACAGCAGCATGACTCAACTGGCTATTTCAGAAGCTTAAAGTGTAGTTAGTTTCCTGTGTCAGGTTTATAACTGCAGTGTTTAGTTTTGCTGCTTAAATATCCCATAATATTTGCTACAGTGACATTTCTGCACTCGTGAAAGCGTTTATACTGGAAGCAGCAGCGGCGTGCACAGACTCTCTAAGGGACAGGGGCTTTTAATATAATAAAATGAATTAATAAATTAAAACTGATTATTATTTATATATTATTCTGTAGTTTCAATGTACTTTTTATTTTGTTGTTGTTATTTGAGGCCTCAATGTTGGCAAGTATGAAATAAACTGTTTAGGGGGAGATGGAAGAGGATGCAGAAAAAAACAAATATTAGACAGAAATAAAACTAATCACTTAACTACCGTAAGGGATCACACCAAATAAAGAGTATAAAAAGAATGCATGCAGTTCTATAGGAACGCTAAATTGGTGGAGTACTCTTTAAATGACAAATATTAAGTATAACTTTAATGGATTCTAAACAAATCCAAACATGCACTCACAGCACCTCAAAGTGGGACATGTAGACCTTCTGAACTGCATGTTGTTTGTTGTGAAATGACTTTCTAATAATCTCTGGGGGTTTTAGTATCCACGTCTTAAAATCATCCGAGTAACATTTCAACCCAACACGTCTGCCACCCACCCTCCTCCTCCTGTGCTTCTGTTATGTAACGTCTGGAAACGTAATCAGATTAACCCCAAAGTAAACCTGAACTCTGTCCAGATATGAACCAGTTTTCTTCTGCTTTTCACTCCAGAACCATGAGCACCCACGAGCACAACCACTCACTGGCCTCCTTAAACGGCACGCCGTGGTTCCTCTACGAGTGCACCATCGAGCTGGATGCTGCCGGAGACTATCGGCGCATCTGCCTCTTCCTGATCTACCTTTTCACCTTCATGGTGGGCTTGCTGGAGAACTTGCTGGTCGTCTGGGTCAACTGGCGCCGACGCCACTCGGCCAACGGGGTTCTCTTCTGTATCATCAACGTGAGCCTGTCTGACCTCATGGTGATCGTAATCCTGCCCTTCTTCATGATGGAGATGACCATGGACAAGGTTTGGCTGTGGGGACGCTTCCTCTGCAAGGTCACCAACCTCATCTATGTGGTCAACTTCTACAGCAGCTCCTTCTTCCTGGCCTTCATGACCCTGGAGCGCTACCTGTCTCTGACCAGACCCTCCTTTCCGTCCTTCTTCCCCGTGGTGGGTCGGCGCCGCTGGGTGCTCTGCGGAGGCCTGTGGGTGTTCTCCTTGTTCCTTGCTCTGATGGAGAACATCCACGTGGATCTTCTAGAGTGGGACGAGCCGGGCTGTTACATGATGCCCGAGCACAGCTTCACCGAATGGTTTGTCTCCGTGTCTTTCCTTTCCCTGATTTTCCAGTTTATGGGCCCCGCCGCTGTCATCATCACCTGTAACGTGCTGATCGCTCGCGCAGTTCGTACTGCACCGGACGTGCAGGGCCGGCGCGACGTGTGGCTGGTGCATGTGTACTCCCTGGTGTTTGTGGTATGCTGGCTGCCCTACCACCTGGTCATGGTCTTGATGATCATAGACGACATCAACCCCTTCGTCTTCAGCTGCAACGCAATAGAAGTCCTCTATTTCTCGTTCAGTGTGGTGCAGGGCCTCTCTCTGTTCCACTGCATCGCCAACCCCATCCTCTACAATTTCCTCAGCAAGAGCTTCCGCAACAACCTGATCAACACTGTGGTGAACTACATACCCAGAGAGGGAACTGGGAACCAGATGGGAGCAGGAACCCAGCCCAACGCTCCCAACGGAGGCGGGGGAGACCCGGGGAGGCAACGCAAGTTAAGTAACACCAACACCAGCCATTCTGATGTCGGATCATAAAAGATACTGGGACCAGAAAAGAGAGAGAGCTTCATGAGCGATTTGAAAGAACTGAATCCAGTCTTCAGAGTACCAGAGGCACAGATTGGACAACGTACCATCTCACTCTGGTCATAGACTTGCTGTGCTGTTTCTAACAGATGGGCTCAAAAACACCTTCCTCTCACGATCCACTGCCGGTTTTTGGTTGTTTTTAAAATCATGTATCTGATCACAGTTTTAAACAGAGGAAGGCAGTAAATGTTTGATGTCTGCTCAACTCCCACAGGAAACTAATGGCAACCCCTCAAAGCTCGTGCCACGGGGGAAGAGTGAAGCGCCACACCAGGAATGTGTGTAAACAAATCCCTCTGTCTGTCCATCGCAATTCTAGAGCAAGTCCTCACAACCATATAAACATCTCTGCCATTTTGATACTGTTTTATTGTATTATATAAATCTAACAGAAAAATCATAATTCACATTACTAAATGCTTATTTATCTGTTGCTGTAACATGGTTAAAATGCACTAAAACTCCATCAAACACCGTTTCTATCAATTTAAGGGTCAATTTTTGTTTTCCTTCCTTAACAAGAAAACATCCAAAACACACATTTAGGTGTTTATTTTTCTTCACTTTGCAAAGTCAGCATTCAGATTTCCTCATTTGCATATTCAAAGTTGTAGTCCGTAAGATTTTCAACTAGTTAATTGTCACTCTGGTGCCTGATCATGTGACCCACTAATGAAGGAGCTCGTATTTGCTTTTTTGCCGAGGAATACGATCTGAGTGCGCACAGTTAGTGACGCTTTTTACATTGTTCCCCTTCTCTCTTGGGACCTCATGTCAGTGTGGAAGCATGTGAAGGCATCACACAGTCGACACTGTTCTGTTTCCAAAGGAACTCCGGGAGATGAAGTCCCAAAGGCGCGCCTGCAGTTACATCTTACTGCGAAAGAGGCCGCTAGAGCAACGTCACTCGATTCTTACGGATTACAACTTTAAACATTATAATCAGAAAACTAAGTAATTATTTCTTACTATCGGTAATCAACTGGAGATGTTTCGTGGTGATAAATATTAGTCCCCCCCCCCCCCCCGTTTTTTTTTTTAACCCTATTCTCCTGTAGTGTTTTGCAAAATATAGGATTTTTACAATCCATATCTCTAAAGGCCTTTTCTCACTCTCCACTTTAGCAGCACTTACATACACCAAACTTCCCCGTTTCATTCCTATCTATATTCTGTTTTTTAAAGAGGGCTTTGTTCATATGGCAATTTTTTTTTAATTTTTTACTGTTGCCAGTATTTTATGATTTATGGAGTGATTAAAAAATCTGTTAGAACCTTGAAAATGAATTCAGTTTATCCAATGTTCTCATTTCTGTTCTGCAAATGTATGCACTTATTAGCACATATTTAATAAGCATATAATATTTTTAAAAACTTGTAATTATTGCTGATAAATTGTCAACTATTAAATTAATCGCCAACCATTTTGATAATCGGTTCGAGTCATCTTTTAAGACAATAAAGTCAAAATCCTCTGATTCCAGCTTCTTAAATGTGAATATTTTCTTTCCTCCTCTGTGACAGTAACATCCCCCTGTTCACCTGCAGACTTTCTACTTTGTTTTCATAAAGGCAGCAAATGAACAAGCTCAGGGTTATGCAAGTATGGAAGCTTCATGTGTTTATTTTACCCAGACACTTTGCTGTTCTTGCACTTCGCTATCTCCCTCCTCGCAGTCTTTATTACAGTAACTTCCATTTCCATCTGGAATGTGTCACAGTTGAAATGATAAAAGGGCAGAAAAGGGAAAAGGGGGGTGTCAGTACACAGATGGCACAATAGCAGGAAAAGAGCAGGCTTTAAAAAAAAGGGGGGAGGGCAAAGGTCACAAGACCCAGGAAGGAGGAGGTTCACAATACGACGCAGATTTCTGCAAGTTCATCACTGAAATTCTGATGATGGATGGATTTTGTGGTTCAGGGCACTTTTAAAAAAGGTAATTTAAAACATCATTTTAGTTTGAAAAAAACAACAGATTTTTGTTTAAAAAAAACAGACAATGCACTGTATAAAGAAGGTATAAATAATACATAATGGCAGTGCCTTCATAAATATGAGGTAAGACACAAAAATCACACATAAAATCGATATTTCTACTTGTGAATACAGGTTTATGTGTGGCTGCTCCGTGGGGTGAAAAAATGAAACTTTAAGACATTTTAAAAAGTGTGAAAATAGTGAAATAGTGCAAATATAAGAAAATAATTTCTATGCTACAATGAGGTACTACTTTAAAGAACAGTGTAATTTATCAGCCAGACATTAAAAACCGTACCCTGATGTTTTAAGTCATATAAAGGTAAAACAGACGAGTTTGTGTGAGTAGATTAAGAACAAAGTCAACAACCCACCATCTTGCCTTCTTTCACTGACACAGAACAGGACACATGGTCACTTATTTAATCTCCGTTCAACGATACCAAACGGGTTGGCTCAGTGAACAGATGTGTCCACTACATTCTAAAAGCCTACGTCAGTTATAGAGCTGCAATACATCGATTAGTTGATGGATGAAAAGTAATCTGTCGTTTAAAAGGATAGTGTGTATTTCTTTAAAGCGCGGTTGTAAGAGGTAACGGAACCAGTGTCACCAGTGGGACAGTTTCCGGCTAAATTCTATCAAACTTTCTGTTGAACCTACAATTATAAATGATGGTGAAATGTTTTGAGTTAATTTAATGGTGTTAAAGTCTAACTTCTTATCTTTGTAACCAAATATCGTTTTAACGGCTTACTTTATCTTTGTGTTTACAAGAGTGGTCAAAAGGACGCTAACACCGGTGAATTAGCCGTGTGCCCCTCTCGGCCACTGGGAGCTGCTGGTCGTCCACATTACCATCAATGCTGTCAAAACCTCTGAGACCATTCTTCAGCCCTTCACAATAAAAGTCCATGCTTTAACAGCTCCAAAATAAAGCGTAAAGTCTTCTTCATTTCCATTTTGAACGTAAACAACCACCTGAGCCACTCAGGCTGAGCTTTGCCCAAACGTTCTGACTGCTTTCTCTCATTATGGTCACTCTCCTTTACTAATTTGACATGTAAATGCTCATGTACGTATATGAAATTTACCTTGTAGATTCTCAGAAGTGTGTAAATAAATTCTAAACTTTGGTGGAGATCACCCAGTAAAAGCACCACTAAAAAAGCCCGGTCCGTCCTGATCGGGCTAATAAGAGTGAACGGCGTCTGACTGGTGACAAAGTTATGTTATTATCTGAAGTCAGTGTGTTTGGAGTTTGGAGAAATGGTAAAGAGGACAGGTACGGAAGCTATAAAGGTAGCCGCTACATGTATTTTAAACATTACATTTTTTAAACAAGTGTACGCTACATTTACATTATTTTCACAGCTTTACCTTGCCGTCACACAGCCCTGTTTAAAGCCCAGTTCATACCAAAGATTTAAGACCAGGTGATACTCGCAACGTGCAGGTCTGCAACGTTCTGAAACCTGTCAGTTCACACCAGTGAGACAAGATGATCGTCTCCGTGGCAACGCCTCTCCGACTTTTCTTTCTTTTTTTTTTTCATTCTAGTAATGATAAAAAGGCAAAAATAACATTTTATTTCCCTGATTCACTGCTTTGTTCTGGAATACGGCGCTCCCTCTCCTTAATCATTGTATCGCTCGCTTGACCCTTTCTCTCTGTCTCTTTCTCTCGCACGTTGAGCCTCCGTCCATAACTGCCATTTCAACCAGCTGACAGTTTGTAAGTGCCTATTTTAATTAGCTGTTGAAACAGGTGACATGGCTGATGAGGGTCAGGATGACTTGGGCTGAACGTGGGTGCAGCTCTGATGGGAATTTATGAGGTCACAAATCTCCATCTACCACTAAGAATGATATCGGTGCACTTTGTCCCGCCTAGGTGCAACAAAGCTAACAGGAGACTCGGGAAGACGTCAATCAATCACAGTATACACACCAACCTGAGGTCATGACAAGAGGTCTTATCAACCAGATGAACCTCAAACATGAGTGGGTGTGGAAAAGGTTAGGTACTAATAAAAATAACTAAGGGTGCCCTAACTAACCAATCGAGGCAGAAGTAGATCAGCAACTTGTGTTCTGCAAGGTAAAATTACTGTTTTTGTAAATGGAATCTGGTGGCTTTGACGAGAGCAAAGATAACAGCTTCCTATTGGAAAGGGCCGAGTGAAGGTAAAGAGGTGAAAATATTCAATATATAGCGTAGACTTAAATACTTGAATACAGTTATCTGCTGCCCCATCCACAGCAGCACATTTTTTAGCTGCTGTGTCTGTCCTGTCAAACTGGAGGCTTGTCAACAGCCATCTACTGCAGGTAACACACTGATTATGGACCTCATACAACAGCACTTAAAAAAAAAAAAAATCAGAACTATCCCTCTAAATTATTCATCAAGTCAAAATGCCATGATTCTCCCACAGCATCTCAAATGTGAGGATTTGCTGCTTTTCTCTGTTTGAAATCATTTTAAATTGATTATCTTTGGGTTCAGACTGTTAGTGGGACAAAACAACCGTGACAACAGTCTGTTAAATGTCAGAACGATTCATCGATTCATCAAAAAACAACCAAAAACACGATACTAAAGCCTAGAGCTGGGCGATATGTCGAAAATCTTCTATCCCGATGTAGGTCATTTCACATCTCAATAACAACATACTATATCATGATATAGCAGGTTTTCTGGTAAATCAATCAATAAATAAATGCTCCATTTTAGCATCTTCTCACTTTATTAAGAACTTTGGTGCAAAATCAAAAAAACGTGGAGGATGAGAACGTAAAGCGTTGTCTAAATGATGTAAATTACCCACTTAGTCATTATAACAACCTTACTGGTGATTGTTTATCAAAAATAAAAATTTTGTGAAGATATTAAACTCAAGCACTTTTCCAGCACTTTCAAGGTAAATCAACGTTTTTCCAGACTCCAGTCGCCTTTATTATCATTACATCTAATATGTTACTAAAGATGCTATTCGCAAAAATTCAAAGTCAGAGGCTGCAAGTCACGCTGGACCATCTCTCAATAGCTGTGTTCGAAACTGTTCCCTCGTTCACTATTATTATAGTGTTTAATAAATAGTGCACTATATAAGGAATGACCGAGGGTATGTACACTTAAATTAGCTGTGCATTGTGGGTATTTTATAGTGGACTCTATGGTGAATCAAATTAAACACTGAGAATTTCAAACACCACTACCAAATGGCGAACATACAATAAGGTGCACTTACGCACACAGCTAATGAATGGGAAGCTTGGGAAATGACGGCTCCTGCTCGGTCTGGTGTGACGCCAGGAGAACACACACGTTTCATTTTAAATATTTAAATAATTTTGGCTGTACATCTGTGATCGTGTAAAGTGTGTTCAATCGCTTTTGTATTCAAATTCAAGCGACCTTGAAAACGTAGCGGTTAAAATGAAGCATTTTCCAAACGTTGTTTGAACCCCTTTGGTATGGAGGTGTTTTGTCAAAACTATACTGTGATATTGGATTTTCTTCACATGGCCCAGCCCTAGTGTCAGCTCTGTTAATATATGCAGTATGTGGTCCACGACAACCAGACACAGAGGAAGTGTCAGAGACGGGGGGCGAGGACACATCAGGTGTCCATAGCGGGCAGCGGCTCTTTGGAGTGGTCATTGTACATGAAGGTCTGCTCGATGTTGAAGTCAGGTGGCAGGTGGTCCTTGTGGAGCTCCATGTGTGACGACACCAGCTTCAGCGTGGAGAAAAACAGGCCACAGACGGTGCAGCGGTACATGAGGGCTCCGGCGTGCGTCTTCAGGTGACAGATCATGGTGGAGCGGCCTCTGAAGAAGCGAAGGCAGACTTTGCACTGGTAGGGTTTCTCCCCGGTGTGGATGCGAAGGTGGTAGGTGAACTCCCCCGAGTGGGCGAAGCGTTTACCGCAGTAGCGACACCGGTACCACTTTCCCCGGACGCCTGCCCCGACCACCCCGTCCTGCCCTGCACTCCCGTTTGTCAGGACCCCCGGGGGAAGGCCGTGTAGTGACCCTTGGAAAAACTTGTCTGGTACGCTGAAGCTCATTCCCAGCCCCAAACCCAGGTTGCTCATTTTAACAAGGCCACCGATTTCTCGTGGAGAGGGAGAAGACAGAGGGCACTCCAGAGAATCAGCTTTGCGTTTGCCCGACCAGCCATGGCCCCCGACGCCTCCTCCTCCGACACCCCCCAGGGGCTCTGTGGTGTGCAGGCTGAGGTGGTACTGAAAGGCCGAGGAGGAGCGGAAAGTCTGTGGGCACAGGAAGCAGTGCAGCTCCTCAGCTCCCGCTATGCCACCTCCCACTACTCCATCTGCCCCAACTCTGTAAGCCCTCAGCGCCGACCGCTCCCTCTCCTTAGCCGTAGCCTCCTCGGCGTGCCTGATCATATGTCGGTCCAGCATGGAGCGCTCCACGAAGCAGCGGGCGCAGTGCGGGCAGGTGAAGAGGGGCAAAGAGAGGTGGGCGAGGGCGTGCCACAGCAGGGAGCACAGGGAGCTCTGGGGGAGGTGACACACGCCACAGCTCAGGCTCTGGGGACACACGTGGCTCAGCAGGTGGTCTTTGAGAGTCTGTGAGGGAAGAAACATAAAACAGGTGAGATCTCATGAGAGCAGCAGGTGGCCCTTACATACTCTTACTTTCTCCTCATGTTACTCTCACATGTCGTTTCACTTCAGCCAGATTTCCACTTCTGGTTCTTATACTATTCCAACATTAAAGAATCATCTGAATTAAAGCGTCACAATTATTGTCAGAGGAAATATCACAGTTCCCCGATTATTAATGAAAATAAAACCTGCCTACTTTCAATGTAAAACAGAGGGTTGAGCAAGTCCTCATGGAACTCCTGCAAGTTTGCTGTAACTCTGTTCTTCCAAAGATATAATTTGTAATATTTGAATTTAGTTAATTGTCTTTTAAGTTCCTAGAGTGAGTGAGTGAGTAAGTTAAAACAATGGTGATTGATCATTTTGATTGTGATTCTCACAACCTGCTCGAAATCAAAGGGGGGCTTTTTTTGGTTAAAAATCTCTTTAATGATCAATCTTTCATTCAAATAATTGCTGCTTTTTTTCTTACAACTAATAGAATAATTGTCTCAGCTCTACACCAAAAAAAGGACAATTATACAAAGCATATGTTTTCACAGATTATTGAGGCATCCCTTAATCTGAGTTCATTTCACTACAGCATTAAAATCAGCCTGCAGAGTCTTGAAACCTGCCCGAGACTGACAATAAATCCAAATAAATACTAATTAAAACAAATAATATCCAAAATCATTCCTTTATGCATCTCATCTTTTGTTTATTTGACTCGAATTGTTGGGTGTTCTGTTTCTGTTATTTCGTCTTGTAAATTGTTTTATCTTGGTTTCCCATGTAGAGCATAGAACACTGTTTTGCTTATTAAATGAAGTTTATTAATATTACTCACTGTATAAAAGTGACATGAAAGTATAATAGAGGTGGCAAAAAAAACAACACAAACAAATAAAAAAATGTCAAATGTTCACTAACCTGGAAGTCCTTGCTGAGGGTCTTGGTGCACACCGCACACTGCAGCTCGCCGCCCTGGCTGCTGTTAGTCAACGCCGCCTGTGGTATCACGTAACCGGCGGCTGCCTGGCGGTGGTGGCGCAGCAGTTTCTTTTGGCTGCAGAACTGCAGGTGACACATGTCGCAGGTGAAGAGCTGCACCTCTACGTGGGTGAGGGCGTGGGTGACGCTGGTGACGCGGTCCTGGAACGAGGCCCCGCACAGTCTGCAGAGCCCCATCTCCGTCACGTGAGTCTCGGCGTGTCTTCTGATGGCAGCCGGGTCTGCTGGGAGAGGCATCGAGCAGGCTTTACACGACAGCACGTTCCCCGCCACCTGGAGGAGCAAAGAGCATTACTTCTGTTGGGAGTTCACACATTTATCTGAAATATTTTAGTGCTGACAGATAAAAACATTACCTGGCTGCTGCCTCCCCCTCCATTCTCCACATACACGAGGTCGTCTTCGTCGTCCTCCTCCTCTCCCTCCTCCATGAAGTTCTCATCGTCGCTGAGCTCGATGATCTCGCCTGCCAGCTGTCTCCACTGCTCCTCCTCTGTTCCCTCCATTGATCCATTCCCTTTCAGAGCCTCCTTTTCCTCCTCCACCCCTCCAAACACCAGCCGGCCGTCTCTTTGGACGTCCACCACGTTGCCCTCCACTGAACCCACCTGCAGGCTGCCCAGAGGCTCTCCTGAGGACGATGTCGGGGTGCAGGCCTCAGCTCCGAGCTGAGCCGAGGAGTCAGGGAAGGAGCAGGGATCGGCGCTGCTGCTCTGAGGCAAAGTGCTTCCTGCGCCCTCAGGAACCATTCGTCCATGTGCCTCTCTGTCCTCACAGCCGCCCCCTTCCTCCTCATCCTCCAACCCCTGCTCAATCTTCAGCTGGAGCACGGACCCCGGAGGCAGCACGCCATCACTCTGGCTGGAATGTCTGCTGGTTAAAAGATTGTGTCCTCCTGGCAGTTGTTGATCTGCTGCCATCTGGCCGTAGCCGATGTGAGACCGCATGTCCTCTGCCTTCAGGTCCATAGACAGAACCTGAGGGTGAGCTTCACAGCTGGCACTGACTGTCCTGGCCTGGAAGAGAGGCGAGGGAGCGGCAGCAGGTGTTGGGGCAGCAGATGAAGACAGCGACGAGCAGGAGGCGGCGGAGGAACACACAGATGACGCAGATACAGCTGCAGCCACCGTGGACGCTGCAGCGGCAACCATGCCAGAGTCCAGGCCGAGGTCTCTGGGACTACCTGCTTTACAGTTCACAGACACAGACACCTGCAGGTCAGGGAAGGTGGCGTGACAGGCCCTCACCAGTTCACAGACACCCAGCCTCTCAGCCAGCTCATACAGCACCCCGACATCTATGAGGTCAGTCAAGATCTCCCCCGTGTAGACGAACGTCAGCACCTTCTCAAAGCTGGCTGGGGAGATAAACTCCAGAGAGAAGGCAGCAGTGGACGAGGCTGGAGCCCGAGCAAACAGGGTACGGAAGTACGTCCCGGCGCAGGCCAGCACTGCACGGTGTGCGGCGAACGTGCGGTTGCCCACTTGCAGCAACACATCACAGTATTGACGGGATTGGCGGCAGTGGTTGAGCTCAGTGAGAAGGCTGGCAGCGTGGCCGGGACCCTGCAGCCGGATCCTCATCACTGCTGCTGCTGCTGCTGCTGCTCTACAGTCCTGCAGGAGCACAGAAGACAGTCAGGGAAGGAATATGTGTCATACTGTAACAGCAAACTTCAGTAGAACTGAATGAGCAGTCAAGGCCAAAGAAATAATGTTCAGTTAACTTAAGTCTGAGCAGTATGACGGCACATAAGCTCAAAACGATATAGCAATGTCTATCCTCTGTGTTTTTATGGCGATGTTGAAAACCCGGAAGCCAAACTGCATCACGACAATATTTGTGTCATTCTGATCCTTGCATTTATGTTCATTTTGTAGTAAAGTTCTTCATAAAATGAAAAAAGAATCAGTACTTCTCATTTGTTAGGTATTTAACTCACTCAGGAGAATACAGGAATATGTTTTACCATGTGGTTATTTCATTTGGAATATTAGATACATGCTAAATTGTTGCCTCGTGACCAAATAGATAATAGAAAATAAAATACAAATAATAATAAAATCCACTTAATTGACCTTGAATCACCAATAAAACTAAGTAAACTTGATAAGACATGGGTTTGGTTTTGGAAACATGATGGATAATTGTCACTTTGGTCAATTATGACTTGAAATAATGAACAAAGAGTTCCATTTAAAGTGGTAAAAGAGACACACAGTTGGGGCATTAGGGCATGATTTATATGCATTTAAACATTTTGTTATAATGTTACGACATTTTAAAAGAGTTAAGGACACAAAGTAACGTATCGTTACAGAGAGCGGCTGCAGAAATAGATGAAGCACTCACTCATCACATTAAATTAGATGTTGTTGTCCTATAAACAACTGACAGGATGTTTGGAGACAGGGAAACCAACTCCACAGAAATATAATCACTACAACAACTATGTTTCTAATGTGTTGATCATCAAGAGTCCTTTTGCAGAAATGTCAGAAGATGCTGTTTCCAGTCTCTGTAATACTGAGATCTTCTTTTCTCTGTGTCATATCGTATATGCCATCCCATACAACACAACGTTTCAAGCACTTAAAAGCACTTTTAGTCCAAACTCAAACACTTTTCAAACCTTGCAAACACCTCACTTACATTTAAGTGTTTTCAAGGGTTTCCAGCACCCGTGTGAACCCTAACAATGCACGTTTCTGAGGGACCTTCAGTTTCTTCTCTCTCTCTCTCTATATATATATTTATATATATATATATATAAATATGAATTCACATTTGAATGGCAGCAGTTAAACAAGAAGAAGCTAACGCAGATTAGCCAGTGTTTTCCCACACGTTATGACAACATTGTTCCCTAAATGTGACACATTTGACAGATTGACTTTAATAGAAAATCCTCCTGGTTTAAATGTGAGTGCAAGTGTTTGTTATTCTTGTGACTTACCCATTTGAATGTGTTTTTAGGTGATGAGTACTCTTCTCTTTGTTTCAAACGGGCTCTTGATGGTGGTCGGTTGTAAATCTTTAATTACAACCTCTTCTGATCGGTTGGCGCATTTTAGTGACGTATGTTAATAATAAAAGTGTAGTGCGGGCGCCGCCTACAGTCTGGATGCGTCACTGCACCAAGAAGGCGTCAGCGCTGTGACTCTCTCATGAGCACTCTCCTATATTAGGATGACAGCACTTGGGTCCTACTTTTACCTGCTATACAAATGTTCAAGTAACCATTTATATATATAAAAAAATACAAAAACATTAAATATAAAGTTAAATATATCACACTGAAACATTATACAATAGAATTAAATAAAACAAAAACTGTAAAAATAAAAATACATATAAAGTATGATGCAAAAAAACGGACAGATTAGAAGTAAATACAACAAAAACAGTAAAAAATACAAATAAAATAAAAACAGCATGAATATAAATACATATAAAGTATGATGCAAAAAACCCGGACAGATTAGAAGTAAATACAACAAAAACAGTAAAAATATCAATAAATACAATAAAAACAGCACGAATATAAATACATATAAAATATGACACAATAGAATAAAATAAAACAAAAACAGTACAAATAGTAATATATACAAAATATGATACAATAAATTATGATAAAACAAAAACAAAACAAAAACAGTCAATATAAAATGAAATATAACACAATAAAACATTATACAATAGAAGAAAAGAAAACAAAAACTGTAAAAATAAAAATACATATAAAGTATGATGCAAAAAAACGGACAGATTAGAAGTAAATACAACCAAAACAATAATAATGTCAATAAATAAAATAAAAACAGCATGAATATAAATCTAAATATAATATGATACAATAAAATATGACAGAATAGAATAGAATAAAATAAAAACAGTACAAATATAAATATATATATAATATCATACAATAAAATATGACAGAATAGAATTCAGATTTATTATTCATTTACTTATTTATTTTTGTTTTGCTCTCAGTTTATTTTGCTCACACCGGTTTGCTGGTGGTTAGCAATGTCGCCTCACAGCAAGAGAGTTCCTGGTTCGAATCCCGGCTGGGCCCTTCTGTGTGGAGTTTGCATGTTGTCCCTGTGTCTGCGTGGGTTTTCTCCGGGTTCTCCGGTTTCCTCCCACAGTCCAAAGACGTGCAGGTGTTCGGTTCATTGATGACTCTAAATCACCCGTAGGTGTGAGTGTTTGTCTGTCTCTGTTCGTCTCTATGTGTCCTGTGATAGACTGGCGTCCTGTCCAGGGTGGAACCCGCCTCATGTCTAATGTCAGCTGGGATCGGCTCCAGCCCCCCGCGACCCCGACAGGGACAAGCGGTTGAAGATGGATGGATCTCAGTTATTCATATTAACATTCATTTATGTGGTTTTAGGAGGTTTTTCATTTCTTTTAGTACCTATTTTATTTATAGTCTCTTAGTTTCCAGCTCCATTGTTCTCCTCATGGGGGCCCTCCACTCTGAGGGGTTGCACCGGGGGGTTGTCTGGGCCTGGATAGTAGGGGAATCCTAACCCAGGGTATGGGGCCCTATCTGTCTGGGTCGGGGTGGTCTCTGTGGCGGCGTCCCCTGCATGCATATTTTAATGTAAAGCACTTTGGACTGCATTTTTATATGTATGAAAGCTGCCATATAAATAAAGCTGATTTGATTTGATTTGAACTAAACACAAATACAAATACATCACATTACTTACAGCTGCTAGCATGGCTAAAAATGATATTTATGTGTATGCTTTACTATAAAACGAAATTGTTGTGCAATAGACACACAGACAAAATAAGACACAACAAATGATGATCCTAATAATGCTAATTAAAAAAAGTTTATTTTATTCCGGTAACCATTTCTTTTAGCTCATGAGAGATTCACACGACCCACAAAGTGTCAGAAATATCAATGACACCTGCAAACTCTTCATACTTCACTGTAAACTCATGGGAGAGACCTGCACAACAGTAACATGAATGGGAATAATGTCTTTTATGTAGTAGTTTTGGCCATCCCAAATAAAACTATAGCCACATGTTCACATTACGTAAAAGCATTTAGTTTACTGGTTTATGCTTTCGTGACATGTAGGATAATAAGAAATCATAAGAGACGATGAAAAAACAAACAACATATTTTTCAAAACTACCAGTAGAAATAATTTACAAAATTGAGCCTTTGATTTTTCAGTTGTGTCTTCGTTACAGAGTTTAACATTAAGTATGTAGTATAGGTACATTTACAGTATATTAAAACGCCATATCTTTGACCCGTGACAGTAACACTGACATATTTCATATTCCAAACCATTCATTTTTCTAGTCTAAGCAGAATCATTTCAGCTGATTCATCACTGAAAAAACAGTTAATATTGGCCAAAACTGGCCCGTATACTGCTGCGACAGGCACACATAACTAACAACATGACATATTGTAGGTTTTATTCCGTAAAGCCAAAGAAAAGAAGAGCTGTTTTGGTCCAGTCACAACAAAATTGAATAAAAGCCTCTCAGGTGTATCGACCGTACAGTCACAGACGCAGCTCGCTCTAAAACTTGTTGCTGTTTCATCATCATCGTCATCATCATCATCGTCATCATCGTCATCATCGTCATCATCATCATCATCGCTGTCGTCATCATCATCGTTGGATTATTGCACTTCTTCTTCTGGAGGAAGTGAAACGAGAAGCAAGTTCGTCTGCTCTAAAATTACAGAAGACGGCTACAAACTTCTACTTGAGTCGTTTTGAAATGAGGTCGACAACACAGTATTTCAGCAACATATCTCCCCAAATTGAATGAATATTGCTTTTAAAGGTGTTTGATATGTTGTTCAGTCTTCAGAAGCTATTATATTTAAATCCTTAGTACTACAATAAAAGTCCTGTCGTGTTTCTTTATAGTACGCCCCTCGCCAAAGTATTTTTCTAAACAATAAGCATCCTCCAGTTGTCACAGGCCCCCTCTGTGTGGTGGTGGTGGTGGCGCCTTCGGTTCAGCGCTACGACACCCGTTTCCTGGAGCTGGTTCGGCCCAGACTGGCAGTGCTGGACCGGCGGGAGAGGACGGGTGTGGCAGTGGTGGGGGACGTCTCGTTGGGACAGCCGTGTTGGAGCAGAATATCGATGCAGCCTTTACTTCCTGTTTTTCGGGCCATCCTCATGGCTGTCTGGCCTTGGTTATCTTTCGCTTTCACGTCAATTCCATACTGTGGGGGGAGAGATATGATGTTAACTCAATTATAAGCTTAGAATAGACAGTAAATATTGATTCAAGGTAGAACAGTTTGTGCAGTGAAATGCAGACCTTTGCTCTGGGAGGGTGTCCTGTGCTCTCTGTGTCACACTCTGTTCCTTACTGAACGGGCCTACCAGGCATAAGCCCAGGGGCCCATAAGGCAGGGGCACTGACTTATAAAATGTTGCTAAAAACCACAAAATGATCACAAAGAGATGCTAAGTGACCACAAGTATACAGAACGACCATGAATGACCACAAAATAGACAAAAAAGACTATAGGGATTTTTACAGCCTGTGAGCTGTGTGTTTTGGCAGCCTGTGAATAAAAGCCTGGGTTGCTTTTTGAAAACAACTGGTCCTCAACTCCTTCTCCCCCGGGTTAATATCATTTTAATATAATTTCGTTTTCATCCCATTTCCCATAGACAATATTCGGGACGTAACACCAACATACACAGAGGACAAGGACAATGACGTGCAAAATGATTAAAAATAGATTTAAAATAACTGTAGAGAAACAAACCATGACATAGAAACTTAAAATGTCTAAAAATAGATGCAAAACCACTACAAAAAGATGCAAAATGGGGTTATTGGCTCAGAATACAACTATGCCCAAGTCAAACCCTTGTCATTTCCCATCCCTCCACCAGATGCCCTCAGACTTTCCCCGCCACACCCGTCCACACTACCCAGAGCCCAGCTCTCAAATACATCTAGGGAACTAAAGTTTCAAATCGCTCACTTCTTCTTTTTACTTTCAGTCTTTACTGCTGATGCTCTTACAAAAGTACATACAGTTGCCTGCAGTATGAACACTACTGGGACATACGTCTTCATAACATTGCACATTGAACTTTGACCCTCTGGTTGGCGCTGTAGCCTATGGAAAGAAACGGAAGAATGCTGAAAAGCTGAGACTTTCTCACTGAGATATAATAAGATTTGTGAACGTTCACTGTCAGGTCAGTGCTGTGAACGGCTAAATGACGCTGGTGACAGTTATTACTGATGAAAGCTAGTTTGAGTGGGAGGCTGCTGCTGGGCAGTCATCCACTTGAATGGGGGAAAACAGAAAGTACGGCGATCAGCCTTTATAAATTAGAAGACATGATGTATGTAAAACAAACGTTTGTTTAACAACAAAAAAAATGCATACAAACTTGTCAAAATTATGATCCAAAAACACGCTATCGTGCCCTACAAAACCCAAGTGCAGTAACTCTGAAATCAATAATACCTTGATATCTGCACAGTTTTGGGCCTGAAAGTATGGAGGTTACGGGTGATTTGGATAAAAAAACATCCAATGGCAAACTATCCATCATCAATGTGCCAACTATTCAAACTTTAAAGCCATTTTTTGGCATAAATTATTTTGTTACTGCACTTTTGCTATGTAGTATAGGATCCTCGGTTTTCCATCCCCCAGAAGGGGGCGTGACCATGGCGATGACACCATGGTCTATATGCTTTCGGATTATGGGTCAGAATAGCCAGAAAAACATGCTGACTCGCTGCAAAATCTGATCAAATGCAGTAATACAACCTGGTGTTTTTGTCATGTACGCAAACCTTTTTAATACCACAAGTCTACATACACGTCATGCCGATTCTCTGTTACCTGCCTGCCCAACCTACTGCTCTTTGGACCATCTACCAGGAAACTAATTCATGCAATAAATCATCTGCCAGCTTCCTCTGCGTTTGGTTGCTTCCCCTGCTACCTGCACTTCCAATTGTGACATCCTGAGGCAAATTAGTGATTTTGTCACACCCATGAGGCAAAGCAGATGAGCATGTTTGTCTGCAAAACCCAAGACTGGAATAATAACTAAGACAAGCAGGTAACTCTAGGGCCCCAAGACTCCAATGTTCACTGCATGTCAATTTTTTGGGGGAATTATAATACACTACAATATGTACTGAGGCAAGCACTGCATCTTTAGCAAATTGTGTCTTGTAGAGTAGAGGGGCCTCATTTTAGGACCGTTATTAGTTTATATATTATATATATTGCTAGCCTGGCATCGCCATGCCTCTGGACCCAATTAGATAAACCTACAACCAGGGGTGGATTAAGGCGGACAAGGTTGGAGAAGGGTTTTTCTGACGTAATTTGATTTATGAACATTTTTATTTTGGCATTTTAGAAATCATCACAAAATTAAATATCGGCGGGAACTATTCCCTGAAGTAAATTGAAGTCATTAAAAATAGTTTGGACATGCGTGCACATGTTGGGTCCCGATTGCAGCCTAGGTCACCTTAATCCACACCCGCCTACAACCAAAACAACAAAATGACGCAGCACTGAGCGATACATGCATTGACGCTGTGCTTGGTCCATTTTCAAACAGGAAAAAATGGCTGCCTGGTCACAAACGAGTAAGAAGAGAAGAGCAGTAGGCAACACAGTAACATAATCTTGATTCATGTTTGATCAGCGCTGTACAGTTTGATATGAGTTTCACGAGGTTGTTGAATTATGCTGAAGGGAGGACGCCACTTAGGTTTGGTACATTCTAGTATGACGCTCCTCTGTCAGTTGTCGTCTTAAACACGCCCCACATGAGATAAACGATTGTGACTGGTTCACCCAGGGTCAGGTTCGCTGGAAATCTGTCTGACAGGGAGAGGGGAAGACATTTCTGCCCTAGCAACAGAAACATGAGCTCGCCAGGTTCGTGTCCAGGCTAGCATATTGATAAATTACCTATGAGCACTGGAGTCTGATTCTCTGGACATATGAAGCTGCCACAGAGATATATTTGATCAAAAAGTTCTAGGAACTAAACTAAGAATTAAAAAATAACATTTGCACATTCCTGTTTGACCACATCTGAAGATGTGTAGATAAGGCAAATTAGGCGGATGATTCATTCAGAAAAAGAGGAAACCACAACACAGAGTCGTGCTGTGTTTATTGTTGCGTGAGGATTTTTTTAAACCTAGAACTAAATTAAACAAGTTCCTCAAAAGACTTGTGGTCCCCGGGGGAAGCTGCTGCAGTGGAAACAACGTTATTATCTTTTATGTGCGCTGAACGAGAGAGCTGTAGGTGCCCTAACAGGAAATCTCTACCTTGGGGCCCCTAAACCTGTTTGTCCAGCCATGGCAAGACCATCTCAATGTGACCTACGTTCTGCTTTATTATGAAAATGTTTTGCTCTATTTCCTCGTTATATATGAGCAGCTTACAATGCACAAAGGGTGGACTAAGAATAATCCCAAGAAAAAGGACATCAACAGAAAAGGAGAAACCCACCCAAACCAGCAGCTGGGTCATGACTACATCTCCCAGCTGACAGGCAGCGTGCAGTGCTGAGCGAGGCAGTGCGGTCGACCCGTTGATCTGTTCCTTGGTGCTGTGGGCCAGAAGGAGCAGCAGTCGGGGAAGATCTCTCTCAGTCACCGCGGACAGCAGCCAAACCGGCACACCGTTTTCTGGAGGCTGGGGCCCCGGGGGAGGCTGAAGAGGCGGCACGAACGCCCGTTGTTCGTACTTTGCACGAATCCACGACTCTCGTTCCTCACTTGGAAAGCACACACACACACAGAAGATCCAGTCATGCACAGAGGGGTGTGAAGCCCTGACGTCTGAGATATTTTCAAACTTTTCAGATCATTTCTTTTAAGATCTCAAGTTTTCTGAGTTTCCCAGAAGCTCTTGAATGCACCAACAGGAAGCCTTTTTGGTAAAGTAACCCCTATGTATCACTTTAAAGCAGTACTGTACATATGCAACTTATAACTGGTTTATAATGGAGTTGTAAGCAAATATAAGGACAGTTTCTAGTAACCATCCCATCTTGTCACATACAGACATTTTGGCAATGCTCTTGGTAGCCCTGAACTCTACACATGATGCTCCACTATGGTCGCCATTTTTAACTCGGGGAACACATGGTTAACGTTTTGAGTTCATACAACACTATGTGGCTAGGTTTAGGTAACAAACCACTTGGTTAGGGTTAGAAAAAGATCATGGGTGGGGTTCGTCAACGCGTCGGCCCCAAACGCTGAACGAGGGCCAGGATAACACAGGTATTTGGGAATGAGAACGCGCTCCATCAACTATAACTCATCCTGTGAATTATCTGTAAGCAGTGCATGAACAAATAATGAACAACTGCTCATATAATATAACAGCTATTATACTGTGGTGTGGGTAGATACTTGACTCTTATTGGGAGCGGAGATAATGCCCGACAAGGTGTCCATTATCAGGAACTAATGGATGACGGAGAGCTGATCATGGACACCTCTAAGGGCATTATCACACTTATACCATGGTCACTTGACAGAGAGAAATAGACAAGAAATTATATTTTCACGTGTTTTGCAATTGAAATCTAAAGTTGTTAAAACAGAAACTCTTTCACCTGAGGGTTCGTCTAATGCCTAGAACAGTCACTTTCACCCCGTGAGGTTCTTATGCAGTGGAAACGATGTTCACTACTCCAGTAAATAGGACCAACCTATAATACAACTTGGGAACGGAAGATTATTTCCATTCCACAGAGGTTTTGGCCTCCCCATCGTCCATTAATTCCTCACAATGGACACCTCATCAAGAATCGATCCTTACGTATTTGATATAAATATATATATGAATGTATTTACTAATGTATTTATATTTAAATGTGGTGCCAAACAACTGAGTAAACTCTCCACTGATGAAGCCAATGAGTTGCTGGTTAAAGGACTTTTTTTTGGTCAAACTGCTATTTCTAAAGCATGAAACTCGACATAAACCTGCCCCTGAATAATTTATACATGTGTATATATATTTTTTTTATTCATATGTATAATCATATATATATATATACAAAATAGCATTCAGCTTTCAAGCTATGAATGATAAGTTATCAGTAGATAACTGTTAAAATTAGTTATGATTACGAGTTACGATTTATAGGAGACGTTAGTGACAAATGCATTAAAAAAAAAGTCCTTATTGACTACTAAGTTGTTTGAATGTTTTCAGAAATTGCATGCATCACTCTAAACTACCGTATTCCTTTAACTACATGTGGTGATGCCCACCGTGTTGCAGTTGGCATGGGTTTGGTTCGGCCCTGGGTGCAGCTCTCCCAGATGCTGTTGGCCATGTGGTTCCCGATGGCAGCCAGGACTTGTGTGAGCTCTCCGGGCCAGTCGTCCAGGTCCAGGGAGCGGACGCGCGACAGGTGTGTCCCCAGGTTTCGATGGATCCCAGAGCACTCAATGCAGATCAGCGCACCCAGGTTGAGACTAGCCCAGGTTGGATCTGCAGGGTGGAGAGAAGAGGGGGACCACTTACAAGAAGTCCTGAAGTACGCACATAAAGAATTGACATACACTGAGTAGCACTTGTGGTAAGTACCATTATCGGCTACTTTACTTCTACAATTTAGAGACATGTTGCACTTTTTACTCCATTTAATTTACAACTATAGTTACTAGTTGGATCATTCCTGTTATACAGCAACATTTCATTCCCCATGAATTACTTCCTTCATATTCTCTCTAAAACGGGTCAATTATTTATAACACAATTGCTAAAAGAATAGATTAAGGTGTTCTTTATCACAAAACACAGAATAATGCGCATAAAAAAAACATTTTTGTACATTACTGAGCGTTTCTTTGGTACATGTGTTCTTTTTCACCAAGTGCAAATTAATCAACAGGAACTATAAGTCATAAAATCATAAAACACTCAAAATGTTCTTTAATTGTTTTATAGGCCCTGTTAAACTCCCTGCAATTGAACATATATTAGGATAACTATCGATATTTTATACCATTTTCATGATTTACTGTGTCCCCACCCTGTTGGTTTGTAGTTTCTCGCCTTCAAAAACAGACAAAAAGACAATTCCATTGATACCCATCCATTATTTGTTTGGAAAAGAGCAAAACTTTCACTCCTGTCTTTGTTTTAAAAAAAAATCTGTTTGTAACGCTCTTAAAGTTTCACCCTGTTCGCCTAAACCATGAAGAAAGCCAGTCCGATCAAAGAAGTTAAAAAACATATTTGATATAATAATAACATTTCTGTTTATGTGTACAACGTTAGCTAGCTAAATCATGATCATTAGCTCAAATCCCCAAATTTCTTTTGACGAATAAGAACCAGCCCACCCATAAAGATTATTATTAGAGTGTCTGAGATTGGCCAATATGTTTAAATACAATACATTTAAACATGTCATTATTCTTAAATAATGCAAAAGTGTTGAGGCTGAAATGTTGCTCTATAACAGGATTGACCCAGTTACTTTCTAGATTCAGATTAAAAATACAAAATCAACAAATAAATGAGGATATAATTATCAATGACACTTTGTTGTTGCACAGGGGGAATTCACAATCTACCCGGAAGTATATAAAGTAATAATATATATGAATGAATTAGCTCCACCTTAACCAGCTGCAACATTATGCGCAAAATGTGATTATGCATCAATGGATACTTCCATTCTGGCTCTGGGGGGCTGAATGTCTGATTTTACATATAAATGCTTGGTTTCTCCCAATAAACCATGATAAATGGTCTATTTGGGTATAAATATAAGCATGTTAATAAATACTGTTGCTAAAAATTCTAAAATAACTCATGTTCTTTTAATCTGTCTCCTCAGTGTGCAGGAATAACCCCCTCCCCTTCTTAGATTAAGTTGTTCTGTCCACTGTGAGAGCGCATCTTGGCTTTAAATCTATCTGGGCGTCAGAAATACAACAGTCTGCTCCTGTTTAATCATCAGCATAATTTACTTTGAATATTTGCCCATTTGTTATTTTTCATTATAGACGTTCAATCCGACACAGTCTGACACAGCGCCGTGAAAGTCAAACTACAGTTCTAAATATACCGTCAGCTATTGTCAAAGAAAGATACAAACAAAACATTTATGTTATAGCAACAAATACTTTTAATAAGATGCTCCTATCAGAAATCACACCTCCCAGTAGCCCTCTGCCTGACACGTGTGAACGTGCACCCGCCGCTGTCTGCTTCATGTCCCCCCCGGATCAGAGGAACAAGAAAAAAATACAACTGATTTGACGATTAGTCGACTATAGGCAAGACGTGACGAATTAGATTCGACTATGAAAAGTCGGGGATATCCCTTATATATATATATATATATATATATATATGATTCTGAAATGAGTCAGTACTTTTTACTTATATACTTTTGGACTTTTAATTGTTTCACTGAAGTATAAAAGTACTTCTTCCACCTCTGTTGAGTAAACATAAACAGTGTGAAATCACCACCGCAGGCTGTGAACGGAGCATGAAATTATCCTCCAGAGTAAATCTGCAGCTGGAGGAAAAAGATAGTGACATTTAAGAACTCACTTGGTGCTTCACAGTCGACACACAGACCGTTGCCCTTGGCGTTGCGGATGGCCTGCAGCGCTACAGCCTCGCTCTGGCTGCTCCTCCGAGCCTGAATGCAAACAAACAAAGAGAACACATATTTAAACCATTTATTTGCAGACACAATTACTTATATTACAAGATCAAATGGTATTTGAAGTCCAACTTTGCCTCTATGTGAGTACATCAGAGAGTTACTGACGTTGTGCATTTGGTGCATAAAAGCAAATGTAGAATCCAGTTGCTCGTAGTAACAAGCTGATTGAGAAAATAGGTTTCTGTAACATTGAAAAGGGTCCTATTATACTCTTTCAGGTTCACTTTATTATTTCTCTCATACTGCTCATGGCTGCTGCACCCTCTGTCTGAGACGCTCTGTTGCAGCTCCTGTCTCGTTTAAAGTGTAATTCCGGCGCAAAATCATCCCATGGTCTTTTTCGACACTTCATACATCAAATAAGCCATCAAGACAGTTTTTTTGGGAATGTGTGTACTATTAACGGAGAAATCCAGTAGAGTCACCAGACGTGGCTAATAGTGATTAGCTCGGGGCAGTACGGTGAAGTCATTCAAATGTCTTTTTTAACCACTAATACTGCTGAAAATAACAGCAAACATCTGCAGCAGCATGAGAAGAGTCCCTACACAGAAAACAAAACACCAATGGGCTCCTTCCTTTGGGATTGACTTTGGTAATCCACTTGTATGGCTTTTACTATGAGAGGAGCTGGTACAGGGGCCATGGGAATATTTTGCGCTGAAATTACACTGACCCCCTAAAAATAAGCCCAGTCTGCTCTGATTGGCCAGGCACTTCCTGGGCTCCTCCCAGCTGTTCTTATCACTTCCGCTGAGATCTAGCTAAATGTCATTAGCAGTGGACTGTGGAGGAATAAAGCAGCAATTTCTACCATCAGAAAGCCTATAGAAGGCTTTATAAACTTAACACAACACAACCGGACATGTTGTAGCGGGCATGTGACCTCACAGTTCTCTCTGTCGCTAGCTCGTAGCTACTTGTAGTAAATAGTAACCTAACTACTGAAGCAGTGTGTAGCTGTTCTCATGGGCGTGCCTGGCGTGCTTTTCCTGGAGCAGATGACCTTTATTGAAAATCCATGAAGGCTTGATGTCAGACAACAGAGAAAGTAGAAAAAAGTGTCTGAAAGGAGGCGTTGACAGCAGTCTGTATCCTGAACAGATCTGCTCATGAACACGTTTACTTCTTTATTTGAGACTTTGGTCGTGTTTAGCATGTACATCCAACATTATCACAAGATATATATGACAGAAAATCAGGAAAAGCATGATAGGACCCCTATAAATCTTGTATACCTTGTTTCTGCCGCTCTCGCAGGACTGCAGGCTGGCCAGGATCTGGCTCTCTATAGCCAACACCCACGAGTCCCGGTCCTCCAGGCTTTGGGCCTCAAAGTGCCAAGTCTGCCCGGTGAACGACACAATGATAAAGTCTGCATTCTCTTCCTCTGTGAGTGAAAAAGGGAAGCAGAACAAACTCAAGTAAGATTTGCATGTGTACAGAGATGGCCAATTCACCATGGATTAATATAATGGGCATCATGAATCAGTCAGTGAAGGACGGACATGCAAAACGGTAGTTTGATGGAAGGGGAGAACAGAAGAATCTGGAGGTTATGACAATGACAACAAGTCAAACACACAGAGGGAAGATATTGTATGATTCAGTTTCATCACCCCTCACATGTTACCTGTTTTATTAATGTTTCTCAAGCTACCAAAGCTCTTTAATTTCCACATTTTGCGTTTGGCTGCGGAGCGAGAGGTAAGCATAGGGAGAGGGGAAAAAGAAGAGAAACAGAGAAAGACAAGAGCAAGTATTAAGAAAAAGGCTGTTCAGAAATTTTAAGAGAAAAAAACACTCATCTGGATCCTCACAGAAGCGACAGAGGTAAAAGATAGTTGCTCAAGAAAAAGGAATGTGAATAGGTAAAATATTTGTTAAAATTGCAAGAATCAAATGCTGCTCTTCAAAACTCCTCATAAACATACTGTTATGTTTTATGAATGCATTCATTTTCAAGTTATGTGAACTCAGATGCTTCTTAACACTCACTATAATATCTATTTGCATATGTACGATATTATTGACATAAAAAAGATCCTATTTTTATTGCAGTACTTGCAGCAGCAGTAGTATTTCATGCAGAGACTATCTCCAAAGTGGATCTCTGTGTCGAGTTACCTTCAGCCTGCCCAACGGCCGCGTCTCCTTTCTGATTCATGCTCTTCTTCCTTCTGTTCTTCTTCCTGTCGCTCATGGGAGATGATTGGCCTGGGTCTTTTCCAGTGAAAGGGCTGGCTGCTCCTTCGAGGGCATCTGACATGTGGTGCAAGAATAATGGATCATAGATCATATATGTATGAGAGCACTGAGTATTCTTTTAGTGGTCGCAGACTGAGAGGTTTTACTTCCTGCGGTACGTACCAACACTTTGTGCTTTGGTGGACAATGAGGAGGGGCAGCGTTGAAGTCCTCTGTCCCCTCCTTGAGGCGACAGACCGCCAGACCGATCATCGACCACAGACAGAGTTGCTGGACACAACTGGGGAACTGACAGCGAGAGAGGAAGTGAAAGGTTTATATGTAGTATGTCATATTTATGCGATGTTAGTCATTTCAACTTTTGACACAATGTAATGCAACATATCAGAGACATCAGTAGTGGAACCAGACTGTAAAAAAAGAATGGATGTGGCTTCAGGTCTGAAAAGTGAAGCCAACGTTGTGAAGTGCCTTTGAGTGTAATTCCGGCACAAAATCATCCCATGGTCTTTTTTAGCACTTACATACATCAAATAAGCCATCAAACCATTTTCTTTTGTGTAACAACTGTTAACGGAGAAAACCGGGAGAGTCGCTAACAGCCGGATGTGGCTAAAGTGATTAGCTTGGGGCAGTACGGTGAAGGCATTCAAACGTCTTTTTTAACCACTAATACTGCTGAAAATAACAGCAAACCTCTGCAGCAGCATGAGAACAGTCCCTACACAGAAAACAAAGCACCAATGGGCTCCTTCCCTTGGGATTGACTTTGGTAATCCACTTGAATGGACTTTACTATGAGAGGAGCTGGTACAGGGGCCAGTAGGTAAGTCTTTAAAACACTCTTTTAATAAACTCTGGATTCACTAACTACGTTGTTGGTTCTTTGTTTTCTGTGTAGGGACTCTTCTCATGCTACTGCAGAGGTTTGCTGTTATTTTCAGCAGTATTAGTGGTTAAAAAAGACGTTTTAATGCCTTCACCGTTCTGCCCCGAGCTAATCAGTGTTAGCCACGTCTGGCTGTTAGCGTCACTCTAGGATTTTTATAGTTTATAGTTCATCAACGGAAAAATTGTCTCGATGGCTTATTTGATGTATATTCATGCCGAAAAAGAGTGCGGGTCCATTAACACCGCACTTACACATTAATGCTGCATTCTCTCTGATGTCCAGCAGGGGCGACTCCTCTGGCTCTTACAAGAAGTCAGTTTGATAAGAAATCAATGAGAAAATGAGCCTAAACTTCTCTCTTGATTTATTCCCTCAGTAAACATTTTCCTAATGAGTTTATGTCTCAATCTCTAGTTTCAAGTCTTCATACATACAGCATGATGTTCATTTAGTCAATGATGATCCCATTTAGAGTCAAAAAGACCATAAAGCAGGGGACTCCCATCAGTAAGTTGTACAGTTTAGCGCTCTGCTAACTTGAACGGGTATTAGATGACATAATACTGATGCTCTTCTAGACTTTCAGAATCTGGCCGAATGAATCATATTCTGATATTAAGTAAAATACAAGTATCACAGACTTGTAGGAACCAGTGGGCTTGGTACTGAGTGCCACAGACAAGTTAGAGAAGTATTTAGAAACGGACTAACAGGATTAGTTAATTAAAAAGAAGTAGAGAATAATGGTCGCCTTCGCCTTTTAAATAACACTCTGTAAACTGTCCATGTACACAAGAGCATTGGCTCACCTGTACTGGTGCTGTCAGCGGCGGTCGGCTCCTTACTAAGCCCGTTGACTCCAGCTGCAGCGCCGGGGGGGACGGGCGAGGGCCCCGCGGGAGCTACGGCTCTCGGAGGACGTTTCCCGGGAACTTTAACCGTAACGCGCAGCAGGTCGATTTCCTTTCCGTGGGTGTTCTGAGTGTAGTCCTGAAACCGACAGTATAACTCAGATATTAGACACGTTCACCAGGAATACAGGTAGATTTAAAAGTAGTGACACTTTAGATTTTTGTTTCTGGAATACTCAAACCCTAATAACTGTACTTGAGTAAAAATATGCTAAGTTATTTTCCACAACTGGCGGTGCAGGAAACTCACTTAAAATGTTAATGTTAAACGTTAAATCACTCTGAATGCTTTCTGGAAAGAAATCAATAGTGAGTTAAAGTTTCTAAGCCTTTCCTGCAGCCCTTGTTTTTAAACCCACTGAAGTTGAAACTGCAGTTAAATCTGAAAAAGGTGCAGATGTAAAACTCTGAACGCTTCGCTGTGTTTTTTACTGCCACATCGATCCGTCTCATGGTGTTCTCTTACACTGGAGCTGGAGTGGTAAGACAGCGTGCCATTGTTGGACAGGGTGACGTATTTCTTCTTCCACTCCTTATTCAGAGAGCTGCCGCTTCTCTTCCACAGGATGCTCTGTCAAAAACAACAGCGAGGTCACTGCACAATCCGCCTAAATTTAGAGTCGAGACAATTTCTTCAAAGTGTGAAGCGCTCCGACAACAATAACTGAAAGCACTCGCACATTATTAATAGAACGCCCTTGAGATTTTTTTCTTTCTTGCTGCTTATATAAGATGAAATAAATAGTCTGTTTCCACTTTATTGCTGAAGATGGAATTGAAACATATTGAAAGGAGTCTCTTTCTGTCTGTCCTAAGATTTTCTGGACAACCGTTCATCCGATCGACTTCACACTTGGCGGGTATATTGCTGAGGACCCTGGGAAGTACGGGGTCGAGTGCTAGCTCTAGAGATATATAGGACGTATTTATTAGTAGTGCGTTATATACACACTGTGTAGTGTATTGAGAGGGGCCACCTGTTTGTTTATTATTTTCTTTAATTAAACACTCGTTTACATCTTACTCTGTGTCCTCGTCTGCATTTGGTAAAAGTGGATAGAGGTGTTGGCTCAATGCTAACACATAATGGGAATTACTATTAATGAAGAACGAGCTACGCAAATATCATATCTTCTTAACTAGAAAAATAACTCCTATAATTAGCATAGCTGCTACAACCAAGAGGCAAATAATCAGTGCTTAGTCATCATTATTTGTCATCATCACACCAAGGCATCATTGCAATGTTTACTGATTTACAGTTTGCTAGCTCAATGCTAACACATAATGGGAATTACCATTAACAGAAATGTGCTTTGCAAATAAATCATATCATCCTACCCTCAACCATCTAACCTTTTTTTTTCTTTTAAATTAACGGTTTCAAAATGTGCATTCACTTGTCAAAATGTTGGCAGGATTCACAAACAAATAAAAGCAAAAGTACAATAATAAAAAATCATAAAGTTGAACACAATCATGAACACACAAGGGTTTACCTAATTTGTTCTAAAATGATAAGATTAGCATAAAATCATCGTTTTGGTGACTTTTTTTAAGCAGTTTTAAATTTTATACTTTTCAAAATATGTATTTAGATCTGATCTTTTGAAAAAGATAGGAGGGTAAGTTTTTCAGATATTTCATTTTATGAATATAAAATTTAGCCAAGATAACGAGCAAATGAATTAGATACTGTTTGTTCTTGGATACATTTGGATGTTTGAATATTAGTTAGTAAGTTAGTTTGAATTAATTAAATTTGAATATCATATCATCCTAACCTCAACCATCTCGCAAGAGTTACTTGGGTTACCAGACACGACCATGTAACCTCTGAAATGAAGACTTTTGATACAAGTGTGAAGTTGTTTGGATGAGCGGTTCTCTAGAAGGTTTCAAATGTTTGGAATGTTAACCAAACCTGTTTGATGGGAACGCCCCGCGCGCCGCTCAGGTCTCCTTTAGCATCACCGGGCTTCTTATCAGAGTCCCGGTTCTGAAACAAATAAAAAACCCACCAGCGGGAAGTTGTTTTTAAAAAAAGAGCCGAAGATTTCAACAGAGAGAAACAAAGATGGCGCTGAATGGAGTGAAATGATAGTGAGGGATTAAGGGCGACTAAAAAAGGTGCGAGACGCCCGGCAGTTGGCGACAACTGACCTTGAAGAGGGAGGGCCGTCTGGGGATGCCCTTCAGCGCACGTGAGTTGAGGCTGCCCACCCCCTCTCCCTGTGCAACCCGCAGCTCTCTGTGAGCGATCACAGGGGTGGAGGGCAGGGAGTAAGCGTAGCCACAACTCGGGCCATTACTGGCCTGAGGAGGAGCAGCGAGGGTCGGGGAGAGGACAACCGGGGTCAAGAGGTCAGGATGGGGGGATGGAGGAAAGAGATGGAGAGAGTGAGAATGGGCTGAAAGATGAAAAACAGGTGAAGTACGTTTACAAAAAGGTGGATGATGATCGACAGTGTGTTTTTCTTTTTCCTCGCCATCGATCATCGTGGAGGAGGGCAATGTGGTACTGATGGAGCTGAGAGGGATGTGATGGGAGGGATGGCCGGTCTTGGAGATGGCGTTGAAAATTGAAAATTTCAGTTTGATAAATGATTTAAACTTTATAAGTTTAAGTATCATTTATTTTCGCATCATGCCCACAAAAATATGCGCCTGAAGATTTTTTTATGGAGTCATAGGAGTGCCATAACAACATTATAACATTGTAAGAAATAAAAATAAGGGAAATATTACATATAATATAATATATATAATACAATAATAAAAGGTAAAAATGTGGAGGTAAATATATAAAAGAGCAAAAAAGCAATAGCAAATAGTGATAAAAAAATAAATAAAAATATACAGAAATATTTGTCTTTATAATTCCATTTTTTTTATTGACTTAATGATTCAATTTTTACATTTTTTGTTTATTCCTCTTTATATTTCCACAATATTTTCCTATTCCTTTACAGATGAGTTATTTTTTTGGCACTCCTGTGACTCCGTACTTATGGAGCTGAGCAGAAAAACAAAAAAGTGCTCAGCCGAAGAGAACACCTGCATGGCAACAGTAGCACACTCTCATCCGTGTCCTATTATTTCCAGGTCTGACGTAATATCTGTCTGGAAGAAGACTGTGTTTACCCTGACAAAAGAACAATAACAAGTTTCACACCTGATGTGTTAGTGTTCACATATAAATGCATTTCCTGGACACTTCTTTAGGCCATCCGTCAGGCTTTAGAAATATTTCTACTGCATGTGTGAATCTGTGCAAAACAGTGCCAAAGGTCGCCAGTAGTGTGAATGGAGACGCCGCTTTGCAACTATGGGCTTGGTGACATAGTGATTCATTATTATTATATTTATCCATGATTAAAACATTACTTTAAGAGACAGTGTTTGCTGTTTACATGCATTTTTTACGTTGTCAACAAACAAACATTACAACAAACCTCACGCAGAACTGCACTACACCCTATGTTTTAATATAAAATTGTGTTTTTTAATCCCATGTGAGATGAGCCAAATGTTTGTCACAGACAGAAATCAAAACGGCCGCTGTCAGGATGAGGTACCTGTCCGGGGAACGATGCTGATCCAGGTGTGGAGCCTCCAGAGTGACTTGGAGAGTTGGGAAGAGACTTGCAGGCCTGCAGCGCCGCCTGCTTCTTCTGAGCTACAATCTTCTGGGCAGCTGTTCAAACACACAGCAGACATTACACTGTTTTTGCTTTGTGGTGAACCAGGCCTCTCACCCTATGCTTTTGCATGTATTTTAGAGCACAGATAACATTTCAGTCAGCTCACCCTCTGAAAACACTCGATCCACGTTGAACCCGTAGGTTGCACAGGTCTCGTAAAACAGCGAGTGACGCACATCGATGCACAGCTGCCTGGCTCTCTGATCCTCGATCACACGGGGGTTGGTGCTATTGATTTTATCTGGGGAACAAATCAGTGAATAGGAACCCATAAATTAGGATCAAAACAGAACTGCAATGAGTCTGTAATACAGGCTCGTTTTACAACATGCAGGATCATCATAAACATAAACAGTTTGAACCGAAATATTCACCATTTCTTATTAAAACAGCAAAATTAAAGATTGTATAATTGTTGCTTTGGTAAAGTGTAGCTTGTTTCACCCCCCTGAAACATGGTATGAGACTTTTGTTTGCATGCAAATGTTGGGCAGGAAAACCCGTAGGTTGACAATCACGTGACCTGAGAAATGTACCGATCTAAACCTCAACCATGATCTAAACTATAAGCTGAGGTTGGAGGTATGCCAGGACCTGCACATATGGATGCTGTGTTGTGGTCTGTTTGCAGTGATTTTTTAATATGTTGTGTCTGTTTGCAGTGATTTTTTAATATGTTGTGTCTGTTTGCAGTGATTTTTTAATATGTTGTGTTCTGTTTGCAGTGATTTTTTAATATGTTGTGTTGTGGTCTGTTTGCAGTGATTTTTTAATATGTTGTGGTCTGTTTGCAGTGATTTTTTAATAAGTTGTGTTGTGGTCTGTTTGCAGTGATTTTTTAATAAGTTGTGGTCTGTTTGCAGTGATTTTTTAATAAGTTGTGGTCTGTTTGCAGTGATTTTTTAATATGTTGTGGTCTGTTTGCAGTGATTTTTTAATAAGTTGTGATCTGTTTGCAGTGATTTTTTAATATGTTGTGATCTGTTTGCAGTGATTTTTTAATATGTTGTGATCTGTTTGCAGTGATTTTTTAATATGTTGTGATCTGTTTGCAGTGATTTTTTAATAAGTTGTGTTGTGGTCTGTTTGCAGTGATTTTTTAATAAGTTGTGGTCTGTTTGCAGTGATTTTTTAATATGTTTTGATCTGTTTGCAGTGATTTTTTAATAAGTTGTGATCTGTTTGCAGTGATTTTTTAATATGTTGTGTCTGTTTGCAGTGATTTTTTAATATGTTGTGATCTGTTTGCAGTGATTTTTTAATATGTTGTGGTCTGTTTGCAGTGATTTTTTAATATGTTGTGTCTGTTTGCAGTGATTTTTTAATATGTTGTGTCTGTTTGCAGTGATTTTTTAATATGTTGTGATCTGTTTGCAGTGATTTTTTAATATGTTGTGATCTGTTTGCAGTGATTTTTTAATACTTTGTGTTGTGTTCTGTTTGCAGTGATTTTTTAATATGTTGTGTTCTGTTTGCAGTGATTTTTTAATATGTTGTGGTCTGTTTGCAGTGATTTTTTAATATGTTGTGATCTGTTTGCAGTGATTTTTTAATAAGTTGTGGTCTGTTTGCAGTGATTTTTTAATAAGTTGTGGTCTGTTTGCAGTGATTTTTTAATAAGTTGTGTCTGTTTGCAGTGATTTCTTAATATGTTGTGTTGTGGTCTGTTTGCAGTGATTTTTTAATATGTTGTGTTGTGGTCTGTTTGCAGTGATTTTTTAATATGTTGTGTTGTGGTCTGTTTGCAGGGATGTTTTAAAGTGTTGTGTTGCAGTATTTGCAGTGTGTTTTCTAAATGCTGCGCATGTGTTGTCAAACTGATGAAGATGTTTTCTTAATTTGCTCGCGTTTTGTCTATTTGCATGCGTTTTCTTAAGTTGCAGTGCCGTGAGCACTCAGGACCACCGCACGATTGGGTTAGTTTGTGATATCAGTCGTTATCAGGCTAACATTAGCTAGCTACAGACACCGGGTAACGCCAAACAGACACTTGTCAACATTGACAACTTCACTTTAGGTCACCAAGTGTGCTGGAAATTCTTTGTCAGAATAAGAATTGACTTTTCAAACTGTGAAAATGGAAATCTAGTCTAATTTGCACCTGAACAGATGTTGGTCGAACTTATGTTTTACAGCATATTTATTTGATATGTCCCCCACGGTTGAGCTCCAGAACAACTCTACGTGGCTGTGACTCGTGTGCTGACCTTGGGTGCCGACCACGATGACTGGGATGTCGCTGCGGTGTGCACTCAGCTGGCTGTAGAGCTGGTAGAGCTCCTGGAAGCTGCCCTCGTTCTCCAGACTGAAGACCAGGATCACTGCATCAACCCAGCTGCTGAACTGAAGGAGGAAGAGCACGACGGATGATGGAGACTGCAGGTGTTTCAGGTTTGTTACAAAGAGAGAAGCTCTCTCACACACACACACACACACACACACACACACACACACACACACACACACACACACACACACACACACACACACACACACACACACACACACACACACACACAGACACACCTGTGCATCAGGCGGCCCAGGTTCCTCCCGGATCAGTAATAAATGACTCTGTCCATCCACCAGCACTTCCTTTTTATACCTGCCACCTGATGAGGACAGACAAGGTATTTAGTAGCGTGACAGAAGGAGGAAGAATCACAAAACACGCTGCACGAAACATCGAACAATAAATGAAATATGACACTCAAAGAGCATGAACATTAGATATGTTTTTACGACTCCACCACGGCTCATAGAAAACGAGGTCCACGGTTTCTCCGGTGGACTTTACCGTAGATGGGTGATAAAAGGAAGACACTATTTTCTTAATCGTGTTTGTGCACCCAGGGACAGCACACACATACACACACACACACACACACACACACACACGATAAAGGTATGATGCGGCAGAGCGGAGCTAGATAACTGTTCGATAGATAACAGCTGAACACTAACGATCTCTAAATATATAAACAGATAAACAGGTGACAACTAACTAAAGACAAATAGATAACTGACCATAGCAAGATAGATAGATCAGATATAGGCAATATAGAGCAAGCTATACCTTTAAAAGTTGCGCTCAGTAATAAGAGTGAACGAGACTGGAGCAGAGAGCTTATACAAGAAACATGACGTCACATAATATGCCGTCATTTTATTATGAATATGACCACGCCCACTTCAAATCCAAAACTAGGACAGTTAAAAAACTGAAACGACAATATTTCGAATTTGTATTTAAACTAATTTTAAATCATTTTTATGTGCTTAATGTATGTAATTACACTCCTAAATTACATATTTAGAAGGATATTTTGGATTTGGGTTTAAAGTGAAATACTATTATATGGTATTATATATTCTGTCATGAGATTATTAGCCAACATGATTATTTACGAAATTATTTTGTGATTATCTGCCAAAGTAGTTGAGAAATTATATTTGGTATTGTTTTGTATTGTCGAATTGTATCATTTTTGTGCGAAATTAGTGAAATGTAGTTGAGTAGAAGAGTATCATGTACCATTTGAAGCATTTTTTGCTTATACGATATTTTTGGGTGCATCTTCATGGCTGCATGCACTTATTTGTAGGTTGCATTGGATAAAAGCATCAGCGTAATGACTGTAAAGTATGGAGTGATATGAGAAGAAAAGTACCTCAAATTTGTTCTTAGGATACTTGAGTAAATGTACGTCATTACATCAGTGTAAAGGACAAACGCTATAAAATATGTGTTTAATGTTTCTTACCATCAGGCTTCTCGAGTGCAACATAACTGCCTGTGATGTATTTGTTCACCAGCGCTGACTTGCCGCTTTTTAGACTTCCCAGAATGCCCTGAGGGCAGAAGAGAGGGAAGAAATACAACACCGTAAAGTTCATTCAGGGTCAGCGTGCACCATCGATCACACAGTCACGTATCAAATATAACTCTCAAACAGACAGAATTAAAAATACAAAGTTCCTCCATCCAATGTCTTCTTCTTCCTTTCAGTCACGTTTGTCAGCATTTTATTGTTTTTTTTCTTCCATATATGGACGTATTGGTTAAAGAAGTATTCACACACGTTATGTCATATCCGTTACTACATGTAGTTGAATTTTATTTAAAATTAGAATCAATAAAATTGCAAATGTGGCTCTACTTTGACAAAACTAGATATGTGTATATATAAATTCAAATCAAATCAAACTGAACTAATTTAATTTTGTATAATTTTGTATTCTTTTTACTGAGATCTGAAATAAATTCAGAAATTCAATTCAAATACAAATCTGATTCAAATTGGTTCCAAATGAAGCATAATAAAATGGTAGAAAGATGATTTTGTTGTTGATTTTAAATGGGAATAAATATAAGATGATTGAAAGGAGCCTAAATAAATATGTGTAAATAGAAATTCAAACCAAATGCAATTTCATCATTTCAAGTCTGTTTTTCACATCCGCATCTACATACACTTCGTATCTGCATACAGGTGGGCTTCTGCGTGTTGTTTCTTGTCCACCTCAGATGGTGCAGACTGGTTTGTCCAAGTGGTGTAGCCGAAACTAGGCTTCAAAGATGGCCGACCTTCTGCACATGCACGCATCAGATCATGCATTTACGCGGTCTATAAGTTGAGATATCACGCCCTTTCAAAAACAATTTTTGAACGTGCAAACAAAACAAAAACAACAGCCGCCAAACCTGTGAACCTTTTACCATCACCTCTTTCCTCAGTGAGACGCCAAACAAACTCAGATCTGTAGTTCGAAAGGTTGTTACGTCAGGACTTAAAGACGGGATAGCCCGTGGGCATGCGTGGATTCTGTGAGTGCATGATTGCCAGTGTGTTCGCTCAAGCACACAGGAAGTGTGCCAGGCTTTGAAGCCAAATTGACATATTGGCCAAACGGTGGAATTATCACTGCTGGGTCGGTCACGTGATTCATCTCTGGCCCAAAAATACATTTTCCCCATCGACTTACATGACAAAAGAGAAGTCTGTTAATCTGGGGATACATTTTTTTTAAACGTCACAACCTCCGCGAAATGATTTAAGGTTGAATATGGAGAATGTGCAGAACACCGCCATCTAGTGTTTCAAGATCGTAGCCGCAACAACAAAAAATAATTCCAGCAGTCAGGTTGCCAGGTTGGTCAGACCCTGTAGCCTACAGGAGACCGGCGTCTTTTTGAGCCTGTTTGAACTCATCCCCTCCAGCAAATCACACCGTAAAAACAAGTTTGACTGACAGTTAGCGTTAGCGTTAGCGTTAGCCGTTAGCGTTAGCTGTTCCAGCTAAGTAAAGATGAAAGTGATGTTAGCGATCAAGGAGAAGCGTAGCCATTTGGACGTGCGTTTGAATGGCGTTTCTCTCCTTTCTCTCAGTCCATGGAGTAAATGCTCGGCCTATATTGACTCTGGTTTTTGCCCGTCTCCGCTCACTCAGCTGCTGGGATAAAGAACGCCCCCTTCACTGAGGCTCCCAAGCAGCTGCAGGATTGGCAAACTCCATTTCACCCAGTGCCAGCCTACAGTAGCTGCACCCAACAACAGATAACCCTGGAAAGCAGCAACACCCAACGCTATTGGCTGCTACAATGGAAACAGAATGGGACAGAAAGTCATTGTCGAGCCAGTCAAAAAAAATGTAGAATATTAATTCAGACTAAATATATTTTTTTATGGAAAAGCAGTACTTTCATTATGTATCCCTCAAAACGCCCCATGGGTGTATTGTTTTATTTTTTTAAATAGCTTTTAATAAAGATTGTACATATTCAACCTTTAATATCAGAATTTGAACATAACATTTTGAAATTCTAGAAGAGCCTCATAATTAAATAATTTAGTCCCAATTCAAGTTAGCCGGAGAGGTAAACCGGAAGTAGCCAAAGTCTGTAGTGCGCCTGCTCTGTGGGCCACACAACATAGTAACAGAGGAGATCATTCAGGTATTCTTAGAGGCGTTTTTTGGCTTCATGCGGCTTTTTGGGGCTCCGTCTCTAATGCTGAATCCAGGTCTCTTTATACATCCATAGTTACGCCTTGTTTGCTCTCCACACGGACTGTTTACTTGCATGCAACCAAAGCAAACAAACTACAAATGGAAACCAGACCGTTTCTACTGCCCAAATATTGTCCTGTTGCGTGCATAATCTGTTTATAGAGATTATAACTAACCTAACATAACATTATGGAAGTGTTGGGTGCCTAAGTTTGAACTCTGTATAGATGACAGACTAAAATAACAGAATGATTAACGCTTGGAATAAAGCTTTGTGTTTGTGATGCAGCTGGTTGTGAGCGCCTCACCAGTCTGAGCTCTGGGATGGATCTGCTCAGGGTCCACTCCTGGCTGTTGGCAATGTTTACTAGAGAGAGAGAGAGAGCGAGAGAGAGAGAGGGAGACAAACGGTCAGTGAGGCAGAGAAGCAGAGAGAGATTCATCATTTTCATCATGTACAGTAAAAAGGGCAGCCATCATAACGGCCTGTGGGAGAGCAATAAATCACACAGCTGCTGCGTGACCGCTCGCCATAAACACACGTGTGGCCTCGCAGGTCCTCTTAATGAATATGACCTTTCATTCACGACAGGGGGGATGGCGTCAGACAAGATGCAGCCACACCACTTGTTATCCACTTTGCTCCCTGTGCGCTTTGAATGATGGGCAGCTGTGTTGATGTGTGTGAGTTACTGGATGCTTCACTGCAGCTGCCATTCAAAACATTCAAAGACCCGTCGTCTGTGGATTTGAACGGCGTCTCCCTTCTGAACTACACTAACGATGCAATAATGATTGGTTAATTGATTAACCTTTTGGCTGCTGATCAAGGTGACATCTACAAATGTCTTATGTCCAGTAGTCCAAAGATATTCTGTTTACAGAGCAGAGAAAAACAGCAACATAAAGCTGCAACAAGTGAATATGTTTTGCTTGAAAAATTAATAAAACCATTAATTATCAAAATACTTGCAGTTATTTATCTGCCAGTTGGGTTAACTAATCAAGCAATCGAATAATTATTTGTAAAGGAGTACGTGGGAGAAATTTGTGTTGGTTTAAACAGATCAAACAGTTTGAGGTAATCTAATTATAGTCAGTGTATTTACACTGGAGATCAAACTTAGAGAACAAACTATTAATACTCTATTTAGTCTGAATGTGATAGAATATCAGCTGTGTCTACCAATATATACCTATATACATATACCACTGCTGTCCCAGCATGTTTTTTTTTAATAACCAAGGCACTTCAACAAAAACCTTTATGTAGTGAAAACAACAGTGATCAAAATGAGAGAACAGTGTTGATTGTGTCAGAAGAGAAGATATCAACAATGTTTTCTTCTCTAGGATTGAAAAATGAACAGGAAGTGAAGAGGCCACAGCTTTGAATGACTTCAGCACATCTGCACCCACAGGACATCACTAGTTTCTCACACTGCTCTGGTTTGATCTGCGTCCGTAGTTTAAAAAAAATGCTAATACAACAGTGGTATAGCCACAGCTGATATTCTATCAAATTCTGAACAATAATGAATAACAATATTTCAGAATAAATCAAGAATTAATAACTTGTTCTTTTATTTTGATCTCCAGTGTAGATGGTGGTCTGCACGCCCCAAGTTTGGAGAAGCAGGCAAGAGGACATAAGCCAAGAAATGTACTGATGTGGATGGGGCAGCAGCTAAACGTATTTTAAACACCTAAAAAAACGCTTTACTTGCCACCAGAAAAAAACTGAAATTTAAACCTCACAGAACACAGGAGTTGCTGTTTTACCACTGCCTCCATCTGTTGTTGTTTTTTTGGTTATTGTGGAACTTTGGTGTTTTAAAGGGTTAGGAACTAACTAAAACCTGACAAACAAACTAACAGAAGGCAGCTGTTGAGCGGCAACTCATGTGTTCTGCAAGGTCAAATTAGTCTTTTTGTCAATGGAGTCTGGTGGCTTTGCAGGGCTCAACACCAACGTTTAAAAGTGGTTGCCGAAAACAAATACATGTATGCACCCGACGAAAACACCAAGAATGTGCAGCGTTGTCTGGTTCTCATTCTGACTATAACAATTTGAGCAATTTAAACATCACTAATGAAAATAAAAAAAATGTATTCATTTTGAGGTGCACATTTTGCTGTTTGCTGTCCCTTGTTTTTTATTTGTAAAAAAAAAGCAGAGAATCGGTTGTAGATTTCATGCAGATAGAAACCTGGCAACCGACCTGTCGAGCCCTGCTTTACAAAAGAATAGATAATGAAGAAGTTCCCCTTCTGAAAGAGCTATCTGACAGCAAGGTAAAGCAGTGAAAATATTATAAATATAGCCTATAGCCCCCCGCGACCCCGGATAAGCGGTTGAAGATGAGATGAGATGATGAGATGATAGCCTACACTTAAACTGATACTGACTTTTCTTCTTTTCTGTGTCTAAAATACGATTAGCTGCTGCCCACGTTCACTGTAGAGGGGTCGGGTTGCACACAGCTGTGCCAACGTCTGGGCAAAAGAGAGGTAGCGTGCCCCCAATGTGATGTGACGCTTACACCCAGACACCCAGCTGCAGCTTCAGAGGGAGAATAAAAATAAAGATCGCCTTAGGAAGAGAAGTTAAAACTGATTCAGAGAGAAAGAAAAAAAAAAAAAACAGTGTCCAGTTTATTAGGTACATCCAGTTTAAACTGATGTGGTCTGATACAACAGTCCTGCAGTAAATCCTCCTTCGACAAAGACCTGTTAAATCAACTGTAGCTCTTTACATTGTGTTATACATGCTATATCCTACTCTAATTGGCATACATGAGGTTGACAAGATAGTAGAAAACATGTCCCTGTAACACAATACAGTTCAACAACACTCAGTGTTCACACACTGCGTGTTTACATGCAGTTTAAAAACCAGATTAAATTCAGGTTAAGGAAGTACCCACGTTTTTCAAACGCCATGTAAACACCTAGCCTGGCTAACGCACCAACCATGTTTATGCATGGTTTACGATTGCCCAGAACCGTTTATTGGGCACTACAAATGTCTATCAAATGCATCTGTACGGAGCTCATAGCCAATCGTATCAATCATACCAGATGCGTATGTAGGCCGACAGAAATTCCATGAGGAAGAAGATGATGGGTCAGAGAATCATGTGTACACGATTGCCGTTGAGAAACTATTGCCATTCTTGCAGACAAACATGAGGCAAGAAGGTAGCGCTATATATGTACACTCTACAGATATGTTTTTACCCCGGTTAAAATCAGACTTTTCGTACCCGGAGTGTAACCGGAGTATTCGTGCATGCAAATACTTTAAGATAAGATAAGGGTAAGATCGGGTTACATGTCCGCATATGCTTCGTAGGTTATAAATGCCCCTTCCCACTCCGCTGCAGTGGTTCTTGACCCGGATATAGAATAGATCAGGAAAAAACAGCGCCAAAAACAACAGCAGCAACACAAGCTTTACCGTTAAACCAACTGAGGACTTCGCCATGACCACTAACTATCAAGAAGATCCACTTCTGTCGTAGTTCCATGTTATCCTATCTTTCCAAGTTGTTGTGATTTTGACAAAAGGTCAACCTGAAGAAATGTTTTGTACCTTGGCAGAGCGCCGCCTACTGTACTGGAGGTAGAGTTACAACCATCATTCTTCCCATTCTTCCCCACTCATGTATACAGGGAGAAGTGACATAACTTTGTTATTCACTTAACCGGGGTAAGCTCATACCCCGGTTACTGCGCTGCATGTAAATGCAACCTCCAAATTTATCGTACAGTTGAATCAACGGGACTGTTATGTTCGACTGTTACATGACACACGAAACACGGCAAAAGTGGCGTGCTATTTGAGATCAAGTTGGGTTTGCGGCCTATAAATGACAAAATGTTCTGCCAATCCATTAATATTCAATCAATATTTGACTGGACATGTGAACATTTAGATGTTAGAGGAAAAGTCAGGGGATACATCCTCTGGGATACATGCTGCGAAAACTAATTGAGAAACATAATGAACAGAAAAAACAAAAGGAGGAAAGGAATAAAACAGAGAAAGACAACAGAGGAGATCAGGAGATTTTGGCAGACTAGTGTGACCCGCCGCCATCCTGCCTGTGAGTGTGTGAAGTGTCCTTCAAAGATAGATGATGATTAAACCCGAGCCTGGTTCTAAATCTATGGAGTGTCCAGGCCAACGCCGCACAGATGCAGCCAGTGATGATGTGCTTCTGATGAGGACAAAAAGGGGCTTAGAGGTGCTAGATGAAAGGGAGAGTCCTACCACGCAAACAGACACACACACACACACACACACACACACACACACACACATAGTTTGTGTATCTCGAGTCAAAGCTGTCTTTATGGGCCGCTGCTGTTGCCAAAAGTGATCAGACAGTGAGATCCTTCTGCTGCTTCCACACGCAGATTTATACAGAAAGACAATTATCCACACTCCCTGCTCCAAACCAATCATGTTTGATCCACTCTGCAACCCCCCACAGCACGGTCCCCAGAAACAAAATGTTGACATTGTATATTGTTGCATTTTTGCAAACCACAGACACATTGATACTAAACAGTTTTACGTCTGTATGCGACGTACCGGTCTCCGATGGAAAATGCACATTACATGTTCAGACGTGTGACGTAGTAAGGAGGTTCGTGTGGATGCTTGGATCAAACCATAGACTGTAAAGATAGACCCTTGACGGCCCCGGAAATGTGAAGCCACGATCGCCCCTTGGTGACTGGCTGTATAGGTCATAAGTCCCGCCCCTTCAGCTAATTTGCAGAACACTTAGTTTAAGTGTTAATTTTTCTGATAAGTTTGGTTTTAATTAGTTATTTGATGCTATAAAAACGGGGTGAAACATCATGATTGACGGCTGTGATCCATTCGTGATTGGTCAGGGCGGGTGTATGGGCGGGACTTCGGTTACATGGCTTTCTACTGCCCAGAAAATTGTAATCATCATGTCCAACTTGTCCAGTGGGAGGAAGTGGAGCCCTGGCGTCGATCTTTAACCCGGGAGACCACGGTTTGTGTCCCGTTCATGTCAAAGTGAAACTTCATCACGACAGACATTTATTTTTTACCCAAACCACAATTTTTTTCCTTAACCTAACCATGTCAGTGTAATGTCTAAACCTAAGTAACGTTAGCTAGTTTTTCTTTGAATTCACAATGTTAATTATTGGCTTAAAAACGGCGATCATGCACTGTCAAAAAGGTGTCGTATGTGGCGAGCAGGGAATGAGAGAACGTGATTCATTAGTTCAGAATCGTTGAGATGCAGCGTATCTGTGGTTTGCAGAAACGAACAATGCCGACATTTCATCCTGGTGACTGGGTTAAACCCCCACATGTCGCCTGTTCCCTCATATCCAGAGCTGACAACTTTCAAACTGTATTTTTTGTAGGGTATTTTGTCAGAATCCTCTCAGTGTGTCCACACACACACACACACACACAAACACACACATACACACACACACACACACACCGCCTCCACCCCTCTGTTTCATCAGCCTCTGTAGCAGCAGCAGAAGCAGCAGTCCTGCCGGTTGCCATGGAAACACTTCCTCCTGCCCTCAGTCAGTGTGTATGAATGTGTGTGTGTGTTTGTATGTGTATGTGTGTGTGTGTGTGTGTGTGTGTGTGTGTGTTTGTGTGTGTGGTTGTGCAGTCGGCTGGGCTAGTCTCACTACTTGCATGTGTAACAGTGTGAATACACAATGAATGAATGAATAAAACACACACACACTCACAGGCTGACACTCTTTCTTTGAGCAAACATGTTTGTGAAAGAGACGCTCTGTTGTACGCTGCAGCCGTCGAAACACAGCGAAGAAGAAGGGGAGGGTGGGAAAAGCAGCGATGGCAACTCAACGATACTGAATCTTAAAATGCCACATGAATGCATTTGACATGATGATGGAATTTAAATTGAATGCCTAACCAAGACAAAGACAGGAGTGAGAAGGGAAGCAGAGGAAAAACAGTAGTGAGCAGAACATAGTGGGTGGAATATCAAAGACGGGATTAGAAATGTTCTTGATAGGCTCTGGATGCACGCTTCCCTTTTTGACGTGGGTGAACAAATATCGCCTCATGTCTTTTTTTCCTCTTTATGGAAATTTAAAAAAATTAGGCAATCAACCAGAGCGGTGCAAAACCAATCTGTGATCTCTCCACCAGCTCCTCTCTCCCCTTTGGCTTCATTATGAGATTTAAACCCATAGTGAGGCCGCTGCTTAAGTGTGTACGTGTGAGCGCTGAGATTACCCCTCCAGCGGTGTGAAATCTGCCCTCGCTCTGAGGGGAATTAGATTAAAACTGTCCAAAGACGATTCTATTGTCACTTCTCACATCAAAGAACTTCATATGTCGCCAGTTTGGCTTCCGGGGGGAAATGTTTCCCGGCACGTGATGGTATTATAGCCTGTAAATGTATTCAGCGTGTTAAAAGGATCAACCCCACCCAGACGTGTTCTAAATGCCTGTGCACATATGAAGGAGCTACATGTCTGATAATTGTTCGGCAAAGAAGCAGAAGACAGGAGTGTGTGTCTGAAAAATGGTTAGTTGTCATGGATGATTTAAAGCTGAAGAGGTGACAGGGATGTTGTGTTTGCGACCTCCTACCTTCCTCCTCACTGGAGTCTCGCTGTATAAAGACAGGGGGCGCTGTGGAGGATGACCCCGCCGCCCCCGAACTGCTCTTTGTGAAAATGCCGCTGATGAACTTGAGCATCTTCCTGTCTTTAGCGGAGGCTCGTTGGCCCTGCTGTGCCTGCTGGGCCTCCCTGGCCAGCCCCAGGTCTTCAGAGAGGCTGTTCAGATCACTGTTATCCAGCGTGCGGCTTTTACCTTTGCGTCCCGGTTTGTGGGCCTGGGTAGCGGGTGCAGGTAAGGAGGCCGAGCCTGTCTTCAGTCTGTCCTTCCTGGGGATGTCTCTCATCACTGCAGCCATGCTACCTCCGATATCCAGAGGCATTCCAGCTTGAGCTTCATCCCGCAGGTCCCTCCATCCGTCGGGCCTGCTCGCCTCGGCCCAAGAGGCCCTGCAGGGGCCCGGCGAGCGCATCGGCATGCGGCAGTCCTTCCGGTCCAGGCTCTGTGCTGAGGTAGGGCTGCGTTCTCTACCGTCCCTGGAGTCGCGACCTCGGGTGGCCACGCTGCTGTGGGACTTCAGCAGGCTCACAGGACGCTGTCCCACCGGACGGATAGGGAGGCTGGTCCTGGTTGGGGTGCGGCTGGGCTCCACCACCTCTGTTGGAGGTGTCGTGGTCAGAGATGGTGACCTGCATTGCTCGACCCGTGTTAAATCGCTCTCTGCAGACTTCTGCGGGGTCGCTCTCTCGGCAGGTAAGGGGATTGAGAGGTTGCATGGTGGCTTTTCACTCCCCTTGCTCAAGACATCAACAGCGGAGGACAGTTTATCCTTCAGAAGGTTGAGTGGTTTTCTCTCTTCATCTTCGAGTTCATCGGTTAACTTGACCCCTTGCACAGTAACAGCATCCTCAGCTCTTTGTGGTTGTCCGGCTCCATTCTCAGCCCCTGCAGGAGGAGCTTCACCTCCAGACTCCACTCTTGCCCCGGCATCTTCTCCTGCCCTTCCTCCAGGCCCGGCCTCCACCTCCTTCCCCTGGGTGCTGTTCTTGGCCTCCCCTCCATTCTCCTCCACAGCCTCTACCTTGACCAGGGTGAGGGAGATGAGGTAGGTGGTGCGTTGCTGCAGGGCGCCGCCTCCGCTCATGTGGTCAAGCTTCAGTGGACACACAGTAGATGAACGGAACCAGACAGAGCGACATGAACGACTGACAGTTTGCCAGCGTGTTGGGATGTGAGAGAATCTGACGGCACGACTGAGACGAAAAACTTACACAGAGGGAGATTAAGTTTCTCCTTGGAAGATTCAACAGCAGAGCGGCCGTTGGTTTCATCCATTCCCCAAGTCCCTATTTCTTTGTTTTGGATTTTTAATTTCAGCCACGGATTTCTTCTCTGTCTGTAATTTTCATTTCTCCGGGATAGAGAAAGATAAATCCTCTCTTCCTGACAACCTTCAACAGACAGTCAGTGGAGTCCAAGTAGCTCTTTTGTTCTTAGAAACACCCAATTAAAATCTAACCACTGCATATGTATGCAGCTGCTGAGGCAAATAAATCTTCATCATGGTGCCTCATTCCTGATGGTAATTATTTACTTGACCTTATTTTTGTGTGCAGCACCCCCATCTCATATGTTACTCAGTCCATCCTCAGGAAGAAAAAATCAGGATTCAATTCAGAATAACAACTGCATCATACGTCATCGAGAAGATCAACAGCAGCTGTAATGTGAAATAAAAAGGTAAAGTCTTTAAAAATGCATCAGTGTCACCCTAAAGCAGCATGGCACATTACACCCGGAGCTGTACGCAGTCCAGTCCAGATCATGGGCTCTCACTGCACGCCACACATGTGTGTTGACAGCAGCATCCATTCAGCATCAGGAAAGGCGGGCAGCCTCACGGAGAGACACACAGGAAGAACGTGGATGAGGGCTGAAGGGGATCAGGAGGAGAAGCCAACAGAAGCCCGGGTAGATATCTGGAGATGCACGACCGTGTCAGGGCGCATCCGGCCATCACGCCCCTCTCCCTGTCTCCCGGGCAGCCTGTGTCCTCTGAGCGCATGAGGCGTTGAGCACAACGCCGGCACAGAGGAGGCGCTGAGGCGAGTCACTGCTCTAACAGCTCCCCGGTAGATAGAGAGACCGTCGCACAGGTTCAACGAGTCCAGTCACACACACACACACATACACACACACCCTCACGCTTGGCTCAGACTCTGCGTTTCTCTCTCCTGATCTCACCAACACACTAATAGGAATCTCCAGTGTCCCTCCCTCTACATGCCCCTCCTTGTTCTGATAGGCAATCCATACAATGCAGAAGGACCCTGCTTCTCCTCTTTCCCTTTCCCTCCTCGTTTTTTTTTCTCTCTCTCTCTGCTGCTGCTCTTCTCAGACAGTGCATGGTCCCTGCTTTTTATTGCTCATCCCTCCCATCCCCTTCCCCATCCCCATCAAGCCCTCCCCTCCATCTTTCTCCCTGCTCGCAGGAGAGGAGGAGGAGGAGGGGAGGAAGGCAGCGGGTAACGGCTGGTGGTAAAGCAGCAGTGCACACACACAAGCTGGACCTGCTAAATGAGGGGAGACCGCAGGAGGAAAAAGGAGGAGGGTTAGTTAGGAGTGACAAAAAAATAATAATGCATGTTTGTGGAGCAAAATAACACGAGGGCAGGGTGTGTTTTTCCAACCGTCTGCTCCCTATCTCATTTATTACAGCTGCTAGAATAGTTTCATCAAGATCATCCATCTGTCTTCAGCTGTCTATTTGTGTGTGTGTGTGTGTGTGTGTGTGTGTGTGTGTGTGTGTGTGTGTGTGTGTGTGTGTGTGTGTGTGTGTGTGTGTGTGTGTGTGTGTGTGTGTGTGTGTGTGTGTGTGTGTGGCTCTCTGTGGCTCCTCCTCAGTAGGAGGCTTGGCTTGTTTGTTGCTAAGGTGTTACAATCTTCCTGGCTCTGGTGGCACAATCATCTCCTCCATGTCCTTACTCCTTCCTCCCTCCTCCTCCTGTTGTACACTCTGTATTGCAATCGCTCCCAGGATTTCTGTATCAAAATGGTGTTTCTGTGTGTGTGTGTGTGTGTGTGTGTGTGTGTGTGTGTGTGTGTGTGTGTGTGTGTGTGTGTGTGTGTGTGTGTGTGTGTGTCTGTGTGTGTGTGTGTGTGTGTGTGTGTGTGTGTGTGTGTGTGTGTGTGTGTGTGTGTGTAAGTGTTTCATTGTGTTGGACATGTGAGTGTATTGATCTGTATAGTCTATTGCCGACTACAGTGTGTGTGTGTTCATTAGCAGAAGTGGGTAAGCTCTGGGCTCGCAGCATGAAGCAGAGCACATTGGACATCGATAGTTGGACCACAGAATGCAAAAAAAAAAGGAAGCACAAATACGCTGTTTTTTGTATGTGAAGAAAACCCAGAGCATAGCAACTCAATGAAAAATATGTATGTGCATGGAAAGTAGTGCATGTTTGAGATACAGTAACTCATCTAAAACCAGCAGCTCCCAGTGTTTACGGCGAGGAGATCGAGGTGTCCTACTATAGGGCCGAGAGGAGCACACGGCTAATTCACCGGTGTTAGCGTCTTTTTGACCACTCTTGTAAACACAAAGATACATTAGGCCGATATTTGGTTACAGAGATAAGAAGTTAGACTTTAGTTTTATACCATTAAATTAACTCTAAACATTACACCATCATTTATAATTGTAGGTTCAACAGAAAGTTTGATAGAATTTAGCCAGAAGCTGTCCGACTGGTGACACAGTTCTGTTAGGATACAACAGTAAGCCAATCAATAAGGTTAGGACTACTGTGAATGTTAGCACTAGCGGAGTCAATTGTTAGCTATGCTAAGTTTGCCAATAACGGCACAGAAACTAAACAATGTAATATTTTTGTAACTATTTTTGTCAAAGGAATCTGGTGGCTTTGAAGAGAGCAGTAAAACAGATTCAGTTCCCATCGGAAAGCACTCTGATGGCAAAGAAAAGTTGTTAAAATATTCCAAATATAGCATATATTGATGTTCTTAGGTGGCTTAAATACTTTAACCCTGTCCACAGCAGTACGTCTCAATTTATCGGTTAGTTTCTTTGTGTTATTGTGTGACTTTCAGATCCAAATGGCCGTGATGTCCACAGAAGTAAATCGCTTAGCATCTTTGCCGGAACTGGGAGAGCACCGACTGCAGTAAGTTACTGTAGGTGATACTGACTATGGTTAAGGATTTAGCAGTGTCGTCATGCAGAAACAGGATTTTAGTGCTAAACGATGCTTACTACAACTAAAATGTGAATGTTTGGATTTGAACCAAGCCCCCAACACATTGACTTCCTGGTTGATCCAATAAGGAAGTGCCGAAAACTGCAGTTTTCTGAGTGTCCACTAGGCGCAGGTTTCATAATTGAGCAGTTTCTCATTGACACCCATGTTAAACAGATTGTTTTCACAGCATAATTAACACTGAGGGGGTTGAATTTTTTGTACCAGGCTAGTTTTTATTTTATTGGAGGTTAAAGTGTATGAAAAATTAGGGCCGTGGCCTCTTAAGTGACAGCTAGCCTCTGGCCCTCACTTCTCCTCGTAGGTAAACGTCACTACTGGAAAGATACATTATGATTACAAAAAAAAATCAAATTCTAATCACCTTATAACAAAGACAAAAAAAACTACAGGAAAAACTACAAGAGAAACTGCTGCAGTTAGGCTACGCACAACAGAAACACTGCAGCAAACATGATTAAACATCCATCATTTGAATGATAACCGGGTGTAACTCCATGTTGATTGCTCTCTGATTAAAAAACAAAAAAACAAATCCTTGATGTGAAATCAGAGGATGCATTTCCCCCACAGTGCAGCAGCCTCCCACCATCATCTCCATAATGCACGATCCGACGGTCCACCTGCTCGGCCCGCTCCCTCCTCCCCTTCAACAGTCAGTGAGAGGGCAATAACTACTCTCACTGAATACAAAAGACCTCTGACTACCAACCGCCTTTGGCTCAAGGGGAAAAACACGCAACGTGATAGAGGGCCTGCAACACAGAACATGAGTAACGCATAAATCTTATAGGAATGTTAAAACACACTTTGAGGGGGAGTGACGTTGCACACGTGTAAAAAATCAATTTTTAACAAGAAGCGCGAGGACATGATTTGTCTGTGTGAGCTAAAGTGCACGTCAGGTTGCAGCATCTTGCAGTGCTGCACGGTGAATCTAATTATTTTGAAATAGACACCCACATCTATATAACGCAGAAAATCAGGTTGGCTTCAGGCAGACACTTTTTAGAGACTCACATGCATGCAGACAAAGCCCACACACATTGACACCTACAGGCGGGTGCTGTCAGATGGACTCTGGCCAAGGGCAGTGGTCATGCTGGGTGATTTTTCATTTCTCCTTCACTGGGAGCTGTCCTTTCTGTCTGGCTCTGCTGCCATGCTGCAGTGAACACCAGTCAGATTCACATTTAAATATCTTCATTTAGCTCCACCTCAACCCCCTTTTTTCTCCCGTCGTTTTATTTTTTTTCATCCCAGCTTTTCCTTGGCACTCAGGCAGTCGACCACATCCCACTCGCTTATTAAAAAAAAAGAGAGGTGGCTCTCTTTTTAGCACCAGTGAACTCTAGACTCGCAGATCCAGGCCCCCACGGAGGATACACTCACTTTGATCCTCACTCCGGCAGCCTAATTATGCCAACAAAAAAAATGTTTTAACACATCGGGAGTGTGCTTTTCAGAGCGTGTTAAGATCTGCCAGATCCTAAAAAGACCTCAAAGCTCCCCAAAATCCATCAGGGGGGTGGAGACCTTCAATTCAAATGAGTGGAATGAATAAAAGAATGAAATCAAAAGGTAAGCTGGAGATTTATAAAGGTATTCCATCCAATCTGACCTCACCAGTGGTGTAAAGTACATTTACTTAAGTACACAGGTATTTCTAACTGATGCTGCTTTATAATTCTGCTCTACAAAATTCATCCAACTATGACTGATATTCCTCTACTTACAAAACACATTATTAACTTACTAAATATGATGCCTTGTAATAGATTAAAGGCCCTTCATATTCAGCTGTTCACTGTTATGTGTCAGATTACACTGTTCAGGTTTGAGTTATGCTGCAATTTATGCAGTGGTAGATCAAATACTGATATTCTTTTACGTATAGGCACTTGATATTCAGAACATTAATACGGCGCAAACACATTTTCTTTGTATGTGTATGTTTTGTAGTCATTTTGATTCTCTTTGTGCTAATTTTATGTCCATTTTAGTTATTTTGTACGCCTTTGTAATTGTTTTGCATCTATTTTTAGACACTTTAAGTATCTGCGTCGTCGTTTTGCTTCTCTCTGTGATCATTTTACATCTATTTTTAATAATTTTGCCTGTCCTTGTCGTCATTTCTGTCTCTTCATGGTCGTTTTGTGTTGTTTTTGCATCCCTATAGTCATTTTTTTCTCTCTTTGTGGTCATTTTTTGTCATTTTGTGTATACTTAATAATCATTTAACATCTCTGTGTGATCATTTTGTGGGCAACATTTTTATGAGTCAGGGCCCCTGACCTTATCGGCAACTGGGCCTGTGCCCGATTTAACTAATCCAACCCTGCCCAGGCCCCATTCAGTTATAGCCTACAACTAAACACAGATAAACAGACGATACCAGTGGAAAATAAATCTTCATTTAAGTTTAGAAATGATGTATCTCATTTGTTGTTATTAAATGTTAATTGTTTGTTTATCTCATGCAAAAAAAAACAAAAAAACAGCATTATATAGCTATGTATCTATCTATATGAAGAAGAATTATAGATTAGAATGAAATGGAAATACTCTTTCCATCACTGGTGGACAAATTATAAAACCTCTATAATCCTAATAATGTGAGACTCTGAAATGTGCCATTTTGCACTGTGAGCAATTTTGATACTTTTGTACATTTTTAAAAATTGACTTGTAGCAGAGTATTCTTACACTGTGGGATTTTTACATTTGCTTAAGTAAAGGATGTGAATACATCGTCACCTTTGTCTTCCACAGAAAAAAGCAACACGTTGTGTCACATTAACAAGAAACGGAGGGAAGTGGAGATGTATGAGGAAATGATGTAAAACGGATCGGCTTCATGTGTAAAAAGGCCCTGTTTGTCTGAAAGGAAGTGGCTTTGAGGGCAGTTGCACATTGGCAGACAGGAAGTAGGCCGCACAGCAGGTTTCATCCTGCTGCCATGGCGATGGCTGCTGAGGGATGTTGCCATTGGTTGTCCAGAGTCTGACTGATAGATGAATGCCATGCACTTTTATATACTGTAACAGGCGCCAGGAGGTGAATTTATTCGCCCCTTGTTGTGAAGCGAGAATAAAAAATGAACTTTGACTTCCCCGAAAAAACACACAGCGACTGACACAGGAAGCACAGAGGAAGATATCAATCACCTGTCATGTTCCACGCACCCTGCCGCTAATGCTGATGACGACAATGACTAAACCCACTGTGAACCAAAAATCTGCACAAGATCTTTTTCCTGTTTTCAAGAAATGCATTAAAGTGAGCACCCCAGCACCCAAGTCTGAAAACCTGTCGATAACTTTAACATGTTTCTTCTTCCCTGAACACAAGGAGGAAAGTGTGAGCTCACCTTCGATGCTGTGGAGGTAGACTTTAAGACCCGAGCGCAGCTGTTGGTCCGTGACTCTTTCAAACTGCTTGAAAAGTCTGTTGATTGCGTTTTGGAGAGATGCATGCCTCTTGACCTCTACTTTTATTGCAGTGGAGTTGACTGATTTGCCGTTGCTGTTCATCCTGACTCATGGATCTCTCTGTGTAAACTGAAGCTAAAGTACCTCGCTTCAGCCCATTTGAACTCCTGGCTTGTTTGCTCCTCAAGATGAACACAGACTTTAAGACACAGAAGCCCCAGAAAAAGGGGCGCCAGCGGCACTGAGTCTCTCTCTCTCTCTCTCGCTCTCTCTCTCTCTCTATCTATCTTTCTAGACCACAAAAGTCAACTCACGACAGTGTGTGTCTCAGTTTCCTCTGCAGGTTTGAACTGAACTGAATTTACTTCCTTATTTCAAACCATGTTCTTCTCTGCACGGCAGCTCTGACTCTCTGTGGTGGCCGCACCACTGGAGAGGCGCCAGAGGCTGCCATTTACCTCACATAACACACTCCACCGCTGCTAATAAAGAAACAATACTATTAGAAAAACAATAATTATTACACTGTAATCACTGTTGATGTGTTTTGGTTAGAGGACGCGCTCTGTTTGTAGCTGTGAAATGTGCCAGAAGTGTTGTGAGTATTTCTGTGAAAGCCTGACATTCATATTTATGTTTTGACATTTCATTAAGCCACACAGTGGGTATGAGGCTATGTTGTCATAAATCAGTCCTCTGACAGACCACACAAGATATTCTGTTTGTGTATGACTTTTTGGCTTTCGATATACAGGATACTTTTACCTCTTAAAGCCTCCAAAAACTCATTCAAATGAAACAAGCTAAGAGGGGAGATTATCTCTTTGATTGAACAGCTGTGATGAGGTCACACGTAGACCTTGGCTGCGGACGAAGTGGGTGGTGAAACTACAATGTGTCAAAAGATGCACTACAAAAAGTATTTTAAACCCCTTTCACACAGCCTGTTCGTCGCGGGGCTATTGCGTCTTTATTACGCCTCGCCATCTGTGTGAATGGAACCGCCGACAGGACGGTTAAATAGTGACAGAGCAGTTTTCAGAGTAGCATAAGTTATTGACAACTTACAGAAACATCGCTTGCAATACTCTGCCGTCTCTTCCCCTCTGTCTTTTTTCTCTCTTGAACCAATGTATTGTCATCAACAGGCTCGTAGCATACTAAACGAAAAAAGTTCCACACAAAAAATTGTGAAGTAGATAAGATAACTGAAGTAGACCGCAACGGTTGCTTTTGGTGTCAGTTAAGTGAGCGGTTTTAGCCTGCAAAATGTGACAGGGTTAGGGTTAGGCATCAAAACCACTTTATTAGAATTAGAAAAAAGGTTGGGATATGGCTTTGAACGTCCGAGACAAACGGCAACAGGAAGCCAACACCTCTTGTCTGGGTGAAAGTCCTGTGTTTAGGGACCCGTTCACAACCCCAACCTCGCTGTCTTATACTAAGTTCCATGCTTTTAATCTGGTGAATACACATGACTAATGCTGCCTTCACATGCTATGGAGAAGATCGTCCTTTCCATCTGGGAACTGGAAATAACCAGTGCGTTGTGTTCAAGTGCTTTTGGTGTCGTAGTGAAATGAAACATGGCTGACCCACAGATCCTGACCTATAGGTAAACCAAACAATAATGGTATTTCTTTTTTAAATTACTCTAAGTGTTAATGCATGATATTGAAATGTCTATGTCACAACATTGTACAGGCTAAAAAAAACTATCCACTAACAGCAGCAGAAAGCGCTTAATAGCGCGTGATGCTAACCATTCACGACTCTTGCATGTTGAAACGGTCAAAGGTTATCTCATCTCAGCAACTCGTGTATCAAAATATTCTACGAGCTCTCCAGTGGAAAATAGCACATGAGGGGGTATTCATGTGCAATTTTAATGTTGGCTCTTGGTATTTACCATATTTGCCATAAGATGTGAAGGCTCCGTTACAGTGCTTTCTTCAGTTACATAAACATGAAATACACAATTGGAAAACACAAACAGAATATGGGATCTTTAAAGTTTGCTGCTGATGTTGTTGGACGGCATCATCTCCTTTCCTTTGGTAAAGGATGGTCCAGTGTATCCTGCGCTGACAGACGTAAAGGAAGCATTGCTGGTTCTTATTCCGTATTCGTAGAGCAGCTCGATGAATCAACAGGATGTTACAGATTACTTTTGGCTCTCTGAACTTTAGCTGTGTTGGTTAAAAACCTAATTCATGAGTGGATAAATGAGTGCTAGTGTCAAACGTTTCTCCTTGTTTTTTCGTCATGCTGTATCACAGATGTTGTGTAATCTTTGTGTAACAAGTGTCCTGTCATCACCACAGATAATACTCACTGTGCTCACACAGAATCCTGTTTACAGTCCTTTATGTCATATTCAATGTTTAAATGTCACTTATATTACTTCTGTTTGTTGTTTTTAAAAACTGCTTTATCAAGTTTGTCATTCCAGACATAAGGTGTAGTTGTGTGTACGCTTAAAGTAACAGCAAAAAGACAAAAGTAAGGATAGATAATGAAAGAAATATTACATTTAATTAAATTATAGATACATTCGACTACATAAAGCACTAGTTTCATCAGTATAAATGCCAAATAACACAAATTATTTTTCAATTAATTTTCTGTGTAAAAGATTATTAAGAGCACACAAAAACATTTAACTAAAGTTGAGTTATAGTTTCATACGTTCTCCTAAATTGTGTACTCCTTTGTATTTTTTCTCCGTCTTTTAACATCTGAGGTCCATGTTGGAAATATGGAAAGTGTTTTCACTTAAACATGTTATCCTTTGGGTTTCTTTGGTTCTGTATATAATAAATGAATTGAAAAAAAATCTATCAGTCAAAGTCTTCTGTTTAAGCGTCACTGTGCAGAATGATGTGTGCAGAGTTAGATAGCAGAAAGCTGTTTCAACTGCTGATAGGAGGAAAGTTTCCCTCAGTATATTTCACATGTGGTGTACAGATACTGTACGAGCAGGATTCTGTAGAATTTCTAGGGGTCAAAAATGGGTCATGGACATAACGGGACATTGATTTTCCCAATTAAAATAGAAGAAGAGTTATTATATTATCATTAAAATATTACTAAACTATTATTATTGTACAGAGGCGATTTGTTTTATAATTTTTATGTTTTATATTTCTTTATTATTTTAATTCAATTTAAAGAAATGTACTTTGTTTTTTCCTGAAATGATGACGCATGACACCCTGACGTCAGATGCGTCACAAGCACGTCATCAGATACGCCCTCTTGTGTTCAGGCGTTAGCGGCGCTGCGGAGCAGGGAAGCGACAACACTGATTGATTTGGTGTTAAATTAAGTCTTATTCATTAGAGCCGTGAGAGGTTTGGGTCGAATATGGTCTGCGGCGGTTTCACCTGCTCCAAAAATGCGCTTTGTTCCCTGAACGTGGTTTACATGGTGAGTGTTCAAAACGGGTCATCATGCTAACTCTCAGCTACCTACCTTAGCTACGTTAGCGTAGCCTGACTAGCTTCTGAATGAACTAGCGTCAGGTTAGCATGCTAAACTAGCTTTTGTTTCACATTCCTCTGTTTTTATTTTGCAGCCGATTCAACGGTATGGACTCATTCTTTGTTTATTCCATAGTTAAAAGTTAGACATCTGTAGTGTACGTTGGTTAGACTGAAATGTAGTCATTTTGAGCTAACCGTAGCTAGCCTGTCAGCTGTCGCCATTATGTGTATGAAGCTACCCTCAGGATTCTTATAGGTGCTGGGAAATCCTTGAAAACACCCTAATTTTAGTGTGGGGTTTCAAAAGTGCTTAAAACGTTATGTTGTATAGGATGGCGTATATGTTATAACACAGAGAATATAAGACAGCCATACTTGAGGGACGAAAACAACATTTTTCTGATATGTTTGCATGAAAAATCAGTGTTGATGATTAACAGATGATCAAAATAGTTGGGGATTATATTTCTGTGGAGTTGGTTTTGTCGCCCTTCTCTAGAAAACGCCTGAAACATTATGTTGGTTGTTTATATATATTCATTTAATGTGACGAATAAGTGCAATAATCATCATGTTGAATACTGACCACAGCTGTAAGGTGCTGGAAAAGCATAAAAACGCACCGTGAACTGCCTGAATTTGACTTGTACCGTTACCTGGGAGCCCTGCTGACCCGAGAGAAAAAAAAACACGTACAAATTGACATGCTTGGATTGTTTAACTCTAACATCCTCGCTCCTTATCCGGATCCCGAGCTTGTCACAACAAGATTGAATCTGCTCATGTGTTTGTTTGTGTCAGTCATGTGGGTTGTCATAGTCAACATGTTGGCTTCAGCTCGGCTAACATAAACTCACCATGCAACACTCCTGGAGTAAATATGACCTTTTAGGAAAATAAGCCCTGTGGAGAAGAATGGCTGAGAGGCCAGATTGGACTTGATTCAACATAAACATTACTTTTATTATATGTTCTAGAGTAATACAAAATACCAAACATGTATTTCTATATGTTTAAACAATAATAGGATACATTTAAATGTACAAAGACAGTAAAACATATAAAAAGGAATGAAGACTATCAAAAATATATGATTACAATCTGAATCTTTATAGAAGAATAAAAGGAGGGTAGTTTAAGCCAAATCATTTAATGGATATAGTATTTTTTGTTATGATAATGGTCAAATAAATTTCATCTGTCGAATATTTGGGATTGTTAAGAATAAGTAATAAATCCATCTTTGTTAATACACTTGTTTACAAAACATTTGGAAAGGGTACTCTTGTAAATCAAACCAAATCAAAGTACTTCTGTTGTTTTCAGCCGATAGTCGCTTCAGCAGCATGAGGTTGTACTTCATGGTGAATTGTAAGGCTGTGGTTTGTGGTGTTTGTATTGTCTTGTTACTTTGCTTCTACATATATTTGAGGTACAGTTATGGAGGGACTACAGCCTCAGAAAGTACCAGAGTCAACATAAAAACAAGTAATTGTCCCATCACAAACCATATTTCTATATTTGCTTGCCAAATATGAAATATGGTTGCCATTTTTAGCAATCTGAAATTTAAAACAATTAAAGATACTATGCAGTTATTCCTGGTGGTATGGCAACCTGACAACTGTCACTGTCACCCCCTGATTAATGTTTAACTAACCTGTCGTGTCTTTTCACCTGCCGAGCCTATTTATATTGTGTTGAGCTGAACAGATTGGTCCATTGAGATAAGATAGATTTATCTAAAAGGGAAATAGTTGTGCAGCAGTTGCAGTACAAAGTAGGAAAGAGTGCAAATAAAGCAAAATATAAACAACAATTTCTGAAATTTCTTTGGCTTTTATGATAATAATCTGAATATCATTTGATTTTGGACTATTAGTCAGAAAAATCTATTTGAAGGTGTCAAATTGAAGATGTGGTAAATTGTGGTGAGCATTTCCCACTTTTTCTGGTGTCTTATATAGAGCAATTCGTTGTTTATTAAATGTTAGTTGTAGCCCTACTGAGTTCTGATAGTTTCATCTAAAGTTTTGGCCGGTACAGTATATCTTGACTAAGTGTTGCCATACTGCATTGCCGTTAAGTTATCCAGTTTTCTAAGCTTATAACTGAAGTGAATTGTCCCTCTGTTTGTGCGTCATATTTTAATTCTAATACTATTGTAGAGACAGTCGTGTACCCACAGTTTAGGTTAGACATAACCACCATATCATCACATTTTCTGAGTCAAAAATGACTTGATTGAGTTCCTCTGACTCACTCTGCACCTGCTGTCCTAATTCTTTATAAGTCTGCCAGGTATGCACTTTGTGAAAGACACAGCATTGTCACTGCTGTTGTAACACACTCGGAGCCAAGCGGTCGCCTCAATGCTGAAGGAGGCAATTGATTGAGACACGGCCCCACCCAGTCAGAAAACTTTGGAGCATGATGTAAACGCATGCCTCGCATCATGTTGACAGCTGAGTCACTGTAACAGTCACGAGTGTGACGCTGTAGTCAGAGTCAGGGCACTAGTGACAGAAGTGAAAGAAGACATTTAAAGAAAGGAAGGACAAATATTACAAATATTCCCCTCATGAAAAGAGCAACACCCTTGGTCGTCCTTGTGTAATGTTCGTTTAGCTCCCATCAAAGTTAAACACCATTAATATTACAGAAAATAAGTGAGACTGTTGGAGTTTAGAAGTAATCACTATAAGAAGCAAAGCAGAACAATGGACTCAGTGTCTTTGTTTCTGATGAACAAGGGCCACGTGAACAGTTAACATTAGACTTTGAATCTGTTTCTTTCTCTGTTGCATTGCTTCTTTGCATTATTTATTTGGCACTTTAACTTAAATCTTCAAAGACCTAACTGGTGTTGAAATGATAACCGTGAGCATGTGATAAGCTCAGTCCCATCAGATGCACGCTGCCTCAGCTGACTCTGGTTAACTTGCTTTCCCTCTGCTCCCTCCAGCTGGTCGGGCTGCTGCTGATCGGAGTAGCAGCATGGGGGAAGGGGTTCGGCCTGGTGTCAAGCATCCACATCATCGGAGGGGTCATCGCGGTGGGCGTCTTCCTGCTGCTCATCGCTATTGTTGGACTCATCGGAGCAATACACCACCACCAAGTCATGCTTTTCTTTGTATCCTTTCCCCTCGTTGGCGCTGATGCAAACATGGTTGTCGGGTCAGTCGCAGTGAAGTGTGATCTGAAACTGTGGTTGTGTTACGGCGGTAACTTTATGGCACTAATCAGGATTATTTTTGGTCAATGTTGAGATTTCAATGCAGTTATTAATAGGATTTGGAAACATCACACATTGAACTTTCAGAGCTTCTCTTAACTTTAAATATAATTCAACTGGAAAAACTGACCAACTAAAAAATAATATCAACAAATGATGAATAATAAAGCATATCATTTATATATATATATATATATATATATATATATATATATAAATGATATGCTTTATTATACTGTGTGTGTGTATATATACATTCAAATCAATAATAAAAAAATATAATAAATAGTAATAAATTAGCTAAAAATAAAAAGATCAACAATGTTGTAAGGTAAAACTACAGAACATAAATTCAATAAAAATAAATAAGAGCAAATTTTTGCAGACACTGCTTCAGCTGACTGAAAACTCCTAAACTATGTTCAATGTACTTAAGTCAGTAACTCAGCAAAATAATTGTTAGAAGGCAAAATCGTAATTGAAAACAGAATTGGATTAATGGCCCAGCCCAAGGTGGTGGTTGTGGTTGTTGTTGTTGTTGTTGTTGTTTCCTTGACCTTGTGCTCCCAGTACATGGTCATTCTTTTTATCGTTTTCCTGTTCCAATTCGGAGTTTCCTGTTCCTGCCTGGCAATGAACCGCGGGCAGCAGGTGAGCAAACTCTATTTAACAGTTTTAGCCATGTTCATTTTTATAATTTAAAGTATGTCAGCCTGCATAATAACCACTTTGTGACTCTTTACGAGAAATTCACTTTATTTCATTCGTCTTATTTGCTTTTCCAGGAGGCACTTCTGAACTCAACTTGGGGAATAATGGAAAACAAGACCAAGATGGACTTGGAGAGTCAGCTGAACTGCTGCGGGCTGCTCAACAGCACTGCCAGCCGGGTACAGTTTGACAAGGACACGCAGAACTGCCCCGCTGTGAGTCTGGAGATATCACCTTTTTCATCACAACCTCAAGAAAAAAAACACATTATTTCTTAATAGAAAACCTGCTTGAGCAGCACAATCGCAGATTTGAGTTGCTACATAATGGAACTATATAACTTTCTTCTGCTTCTTTATTTTCTATAAACAAAATGTTTACCTGTAGCATGGATAACTATTGCAGTTTCACAGTATACTTCGTGTTTAAAAGTCACATAAGCATTTCCCTTCACCAGTGTAAGTTAAAAATAGTTTTCTTTTTCTGTACTTCTCAGATTCTGGTAGCTAATAGTGGCTTAGCTGACTCATACTGCTGAAGACTAAAAGACTCTTGTTCTTTTTTTGTGTCTTTCTCTCCAGTTATGCAAAAAGAACATTCTCGGCTGTCACACCTGCGGGGATATGATGCTGACTCATGCAACAACGGCTCTGAAGATCCTCGGGGGCGTCGGGCTCTTCTTCAGCTTCACAGAGGTGAGTGTCGGGTCTCCAAACCTACATCTGACACCCGCCCACTCATTTAATCCGTCTAATAAGTCTTTGAAGGACAAAGAGAAACGCACTGAATCGAGTTCAATGTTGCACGCTGACTGGAATGATTGTAATATTTAGCCAAATGGATGTGCACACGTGCCCGTGTCCTCTTCCTGGGGGTGAAATTCAAGTTCAAATTGGGCTTTTCTCAGTCATTAATCACAAAGTTGGCAGGTTTCTTGTTCGCTCTAAAGACCTACCACCGTTCACGGGTCCAGTTCAACTTTGGAGAACTTAAACGCAGGCATTTGCATTTGTTAGACAGAGATAAGAACATGGACACTGTCGTAGTTTATTGCAGGGTTTCCGCGGGTCCTTAAAAAGCCTAAAATCCAGTAATCAGAATTGTAGGCCCTAACATGTCTCTATTAATTGGATTGCAAAGGTTACTTGTATAGGTGTCGCTTTTAAGTGTGTTTTTGGAAAAATGTTTGTATTGATCACACTGTAACAAAACTAACATGAACATTGATGGAAACTGTCAGAATTTATCCGAGTATACCCAGCTAGTGTGTGTCGTTTCTGTTAACGCTCATATATTATGGGTAAGTACAAGTTTAACGAATAGTGCTGGGTTGAAACCTGTTGAAAATAATTTGATTTGTTTTATTTTAGCACAAAAAACCACCACCACCACCAAGAACAGCAAGGATATATTTAACAAACATTTATTAAAAAAAGGACGTGCAAGAGAGAGAGAGAGAGAGGTAATCCAGAACAAAGTGAATCAGGGAAATAAAATGATATTTTCTGTTTCATCTCTATAGATTTGCAGCTGTAGCGAGTATCTCACTGTCCCTGTACTCATTCATTTATATTTGATAATGCTACAAATTATATCCAGCTATGAACAAAAGTCAGAGGTCAGAACGGAAGTACAGAGAGGCGTTGCTATGGAGATGATACACCATCTTGTCTCGTCTGAACCGACAGCTTTCAGAACGCTGCAGACCCGCATGTTGCAAGTAGTTGCAAGTTTCAACTTGTTGCGTTGCGAGTCTTTGGTCTGAACTGGGCTTAAGACAAAAATCAATATTAGTCCATTGATGCAGTAAAATGTTTTAAATGATAAAGGAGAAAGTTTCCTGGGGCGGGAAAGATCTGTCATTGATGCCGAATTGGGATGATGTGGTTTGCATAAAAAAACTATTGTGTTTTGTTAAAGGAACCGTGAACAAATTCAGCAACTTGAATGAATGAATTTGAAGTTTGCTTCCCTTTGTGCAAGAAAATGCTCAAATTAAGAACTTAAATATAAAGACAGTCAGAAAAACATAAACGCCTGCCATCACAAGGACAAAAGTGACTTATTTCAAACTGATTCTGACATTAACCTTTAATTTCATTATGGGCTTTAAAAGTCTTGAATTTTAACTAGTTAAAAACCTGCACAGACCCTGTATTAACTGCCATGTGATCCACTCTGTGGGACAACTGCTTCACTGAAGAGGAATAGTTTGCACACAGTTATGAGACAGTGAAGTAATTGTCCTGTTAGCAACAGGGTTTAGTGACTCTCAATAAAATGATGAAGAATATTGAGGTCAAAATGCCAGGAGTGAGTGATTAGCGTGTCAGCGGTAAGCTCGTCCCTACGTCACCAAGTTTCTAGCACCACATATCTGAATAATTGTGTGTGGTGTGACCGTGCGTTTATCTTTTCTGTCTCTTACCAGATCCTGGGAGTGTGGCTTGCCGTGCGCTACAGGAACCAGAAGGATCCACGAGCGAACCCAAGTGCTTTCCTATAGTCTGTCCCACGTACGCAGCGCTGCGCCGTAGATGCAGTTTCAGAACACACTGGTAAACATAGAATCATGCACATCTAGAGGCAGACATACAACCAAGACCACACAAACCACGGAGACACAGAATGGACGAGCACACACAGCACCTGACAAACACACACACACACACACACACACACACACCCCTTCACCTGAGACTGAGAAACTACAACAACCTGTCCAGAAATGTTGCCTGAGCTCCAGCGGAATGCCCTGGATACTTATATATGAAAGGATAACTTGTAACACCAAGAAGTGTGTCGGTATCGTGACCCATCCTTGATGTGAGTGCCAGATTTCGTGCTAGTTTCCAACTATGTAACAAAGGGATGAGACATCTCTGCATGTGTCCTTCGCCTGCATAGACAAAACAGTCAATTTCATTCCGCACACCAACCAAAATGACTGTACCGTACCGTACCGTGTCCAACAAAATAACTTGTATGCACCTTGAATTCTTTCCTCTTTGTCTCTAATGTAGTGCCACCACATAACGACAAATATAACCCTCTGGTCAGTGCTGTCGGTGATGTGTAGAGCTGTAAACATGTCCAGTGTGATCAGTTTGTCCAGCCGAGGAGGGGAAATGAAGGCACGTACTGGATATGTGGTGTAAAGTAGTTTTTGAATTGTATGTAAATGTTTTTTTCAGATGCCACAAATGCCGGGATTTAACAGGATTAGGCCCTGATTGGACAGAGCGTGTTTGAGCAGCCTGGGGAAGCTTTTTGTAATTGTTTTCAATGAAAGGGAAGAGATCTGCTCTTCGCTTGTCAGGCGGCTCGTGTTTTTGCAGGAGCGTCCCGAAGGCTAGGGGGGGGGGGGGGGAATCAGAGCGGAAAACCTAGAAACCATCTTGTGATGGGATCACACCAGCCGTGACACCGCATCAGGCCAGGGGCAGAAAGGGGTGAGGCTACGTCACCGACCATACTTGCTACCCTCCTACCACACTCATTTGGCCTTCATTTTGATCTTGGTTTCAAGTTGTAATCCGTAAGAAATTAGATACTTTGTTTCTAGCGGCCTCTTTGGCGGTAAGATGTAACTGCAGGCGCGCCTGTGGGACTTCATCTCCCAGAGTTCCTCTGGAAACCAAACAGTGTCGACTGTGTGGCGTCAGTAGATCTGCGGCGATGCGGCGTGATGCCTTCACATGCTCCACACTGAAAGGAGGTCCCAAGAGAGAAGGGTTTGATTTTGGTGTGGGAAAGTCGCCGCAGACACTCAGATCGTATTTCTCATGTGCTCATTCACCATCTTTGATAGATAGAAACTGAAGTCCGTTGACTGGAGGAAAATCTTACAGACTGCAACTTTAACATCTATATTTGGGTCTGGCATGTGGGAAAAAAAGAGAAACAAACAACAAAAACAGTATCCCTAATGAACTGCTCACATAAAAAACAAATCTATAAAACACCAGGCAAAATACTCTAAACCTCCTCCACTACACCACATTTTACCAGGATGACACCGCCTCACAAACAAACCAGCGTCGGGGCTGGCTTTCACAGCAAAAAAAAAAAAATAAAAGACGCAACTGCAAAACGCGCTCTGTGTGCTCGGGGCCTGAAGGAGCAGGAATAGATGTTAGGTGATGTAGTTGCTAGTCATTGGGGTTCAAAAACTATTTATGAACTGTAACTGAGCCAACTAACTATTAACAGTCGGAGATATTAGGATGCCGATGGACTGCAGCCTTGATGTTGTACATAATCTTTTAGAAATCCTTCTCGTGGGTTTGCCATGTAGTTGCCCGCTCTTCTAGTCGGGGGGGTTTGCCTGCATAGTTGAGGTCTTTGACGGCCGCAATAATCCACCCTCCCGTATTTAGTATGTTCCTTTTGTGTTGCACAGTGATGTTGTTTGAGTTTAGGTTCTGGTAGTAGAGAAGTGGATTCAGGTACGTTTCATAACCTCCTGTGTAACTGGATTAACAAATCACCAACAAAAAAAAGTTTTTAAAAAATCATGTTTGATTTGAAGTAATTGGGTAAATTTGGCTAAAAGTGCTTATGAAGAACCCAGTTTTTAAAAATAGTGTTAATTGTGAAAATGTGCTCTTGGTTGCAGTTATTTTTCTTCTTTTTTTATTTTAAATATTTTGAAACATTTCCTCTTTTGTGGAATGGTTTTGTTCTCAGTTGCCATCTGCTCTTTTTCGTTCATCAGTGTTAAATGATTTGTGTAAAAAAGACCTTGTTAAATATGTTCCGGATTTATTTAAGTTAAGTTTAAGGGTGTTTTTGATGTTTGCCATTTCCTGTTGATAAATCACTGCTCATTAATGCTCAACTTTTTAAGATGTGTTTTCTCTTCTCGTTGAATTGCTTTTAACTTAAAGGACTAACACGAACTGTAATTCCACGTCTTTACTTGAACCTGTCACCTCGGCTCGTATGGATTTCCTGCTGCTGACTTTGGAGTCATCGTGTAAACAAACATTTTGACGGATCTTAAGCATCGTTATGCCATAATATTAGACCTCACCTTGAACTTGTGTGCACTTGTTATTCAATTGTATCTTGAATTTTTGAATTTTAATTTTGCAAATAATAAAACCTCAAATTGGAAACTGTTTGACTTGAGTCATTGTTTAAAGATTAACCACAAAAGGAACCTTAATGGTGTAAATGTTGTGTTTTACTAAATACTGCACTGTTCTGTGACCACTCCACAGCATTTATCTGACCGCTTTAAAATACAGATTCAGATTATTAATACAAAATAAATCAACTAAATGATGTATTATTAAAGCTTAAGCTACCCGGCAGTATGGGTTATTGAAATGAGCTCCACCTTTTACCAGCTGCAACATTAAAGCACATTAATTCATCAATAATTATAATGCAATATGATATTTATGAATCTGAAATGGACCATTCTGCATAATGAGTAGTTTCACTTTTTATTACTCCATAAATCAGGCACCAGCCATTAAGAAAAAATCAATTTTCGACATGTTTTTAAGAATAAAATGTCTAAATGAGGCGGTGAGTGATATATGAACAAACCCCTCTATTAAAGAATACACAGTAGATTGGAGTTAAATGGGAATGTTTGGTCTTTGTAAGTTTTAAAAACCTTTAAAAATATTTATCGCAGAATTCATTTTTGCGAGACACTAAAGGTGACTAGGGTAAAACTAATAGAAATCACCATGAAACTTCCCCAATTTATTACTGACATTAAGACAATTATTTTTTGGTATTGAATGTTTTCTGAAAATATGTTTAAATATGCAAATGAATTTAGGAGAACTCTACGGACAGAAACAGACAACGTGAAGTAAAATAAACACCTACATTTGTATTTTGGATGGTTTCATTCTCCCAGTCTGAAAGACGACATGTCAAGGAAGGAAAACAGCCCAAAATCTTGACTAAAATGGCTCATTTTGCCCGGGGTGTCTCCCCTTAAGTAAAGTGCAAGTACCTCAAAGTTGTACTGAAGTGCCTGCAGCACTGAGCTGCTGTCAGAGGACGAACAGAGTTCACCAACAGATGTGAGACGTTTCACCACACGATGGCAGCACCGAGTCTCTGCAGCTCTATTTGTTCTTGTTCTTTCATTCTGCTCTGACTGACACCAGTAAACACCTCAAGACAAGCGAGGAATCTGCACACTGGTGGCTTTAAAAAAAAAAAAAAAAAAGGAATTTCATTATTTGTTTAAGCCTGTTATCTTGCAGATTGATGTGTCCTTTAGTTGAAGGTAGATATCATCAACGTGGCAGCTGTGAAATGAATTTAGTCAAGCGGTGGAGTTTTTGATTCCCTGGGATATTCTCCTCAGTAAGGCCATTAATCCCTTCAGCTGGGATGGGTCCAGTTATGTAGGGGTGGGGGGTTGGGGAGGGGGGTGCAGAGCAGAAGGAGAGCTCAAGTACACTCTGAGCGGGGGAACAGGAGACAACGAACAAGGAAATTATCCCAGATACCTTTCAACCAAGGTTGTCCTAAATGAGGATAAACTGCTGCTCTGCCCTCGTCTTAATGGCCCGTGGCAGACTGTCACCATCCCCGCAGCCCCCACCACCACCACCACCACCACCAACACCAGCTTCATGAAAAAGGGCGTGACCTGATCTGTGGCGTTGGCACACCCTGGCCAGGGAGCTCCTGCAGGTTCACTTTCCTGAGAGGCAAGAACATTTATGTCAGAGAAATGTGCCTGCTAAGGGCTTTGTGCCTTTGAGCGTTTTGCCTGTGGCTTGGAACCAGCATTTATTTCTTTTATGTAAATCTGCACCACATCTCCCCCTATATCCTGTCAGCGTGCTCTCCTGAGGGCCCGGTGCCAGTCCCCACCCTGTGATGCATGTCCATATGCCGGGTGTATTAGCTCGGAGAAGCTGTGGAGAATTGCACCAACAGCGATGGCCATCTGTCCTCTCACAGATATAGCACGGACGCATGAAGGCAGGATCTTAAAACATTTGCTCCATTATATCAGAGCAGCGCCACGGTGAATGGCTTTTATAAGGGCCCGTCCTATAGGCAGAACTAATTATGTATAGCTTCTCAGCGCGGGGGCCGGATAAAGACAGCCTTCACATCAGCGGGGACCAATACATTGTTTCCTATATTAAGTGTTCAGATCTGCCAATATTAGACTGTTAAAAATACTCAAAAGCTACTTCACCATGTCACGATTCTACTGGCCAGAATCATTCAGATTCACAATATTATCTCCATAATCATCAAAATATACTTCAATCCTAACTACTTAAAAAAAATTTAAATTCTTAACATTGCTCAAATATACTACTACTACTATTAATATTATTATTATTACTTTTGTGTATACACTGATACACTGGAGATCAAAATTAGAGAACAAAGTATTAATTCTTGATTTATTCTGAAATATTGTTGTTTTTTATCGTTCATAATTTGATAGAATATCAGCTGTGGCTAAACCACTGCTGTACTAACATGTTTTTATGAATAACCAAGGCACTTCAACAAAAACCTTTATTTTGTGAAAACAGAAATAGTGTTCATTGTGTCAGAAGAGAAGATTTAAACGTTGTTTTCTTCTCTATGATTCAGAAATGAACAGGAAGTGTAGAGGCCACAGCTTTGAATGACTTCAGCACATCTGCGCCCACAGGACATCACTAGTTTCTCACACTGCTCTGGTTTGATCTGCGTCCATTCTGACTCAGTCTCTTCCACAGTTCACTAACTGGAGTGGGTTTCTTACACATTACTTTGTTGTAGAGGATTTTCCAGAGATTCTCTATGGGGTTTAGGTCTGGACTCTGACACTTCCTCCTTCAAATGTAACTGACTTCTTCAGACTCTTTGGATTCAGTCGTTCCCAGTCCGACTCTGAACATAATGTTCCCATCAGACCCAAATAAAGTGAACTTTAATGTCACGTCATGGTTTGGGGATGTTTTCTGCAGCAGGAGTTGGGCCTCTTGTTCAGCTCCATGGCAGGTGAATTAAATGTTTACGTGAACCTCCTTCAGCAACATGCAACACCTTCACTGTTATTGTCTCCAATCAGCTGCAACTTTCATACAGGACAATGATTCCTGTCCCACTGCAAAACAGGTGAAGCAGTTCCTTGGATCCAGCACAGAGTCCAAGTTTCACAGTCATATTTTTTTTGATTTGTTGTTTTAAAATTGAACATGGAAAAGTAAAGATAAATTAACTTGGTTAGAAAAAAAACAGACAAAGCAAATAAATCATAGATAATAGTGCAACAGCTGAGAGGTATTGGCCAAAGGGAGGTAGTCTCATTGTTACAGAGATTAACAATAAGAGGTGCGTACAGGATCAGGGAGATAAACACCAGTGTGCTTTTAATGGGTTTGTATCTGCATCCAGATTCTTCTCACAGCCTCAGCGAAGACAAACAGGAAGGCAAATCATTCTCATCAGTGACGGAAGACAAACAGGTCAATACGGTCTATCAATAATGAAACAGAGCGGGGATGCATGTTGTTAGTCCTCAGATGGAAGGGCGGGACAGGTGACGTCCAGAGTTCATCAGAGAGCTTGAGTCTTAAAGCGATATCACACTTTTAAAATCATTCAGAGATCATCAAAAGATCATTCTCATTTTGGTCATTTAATCTCCATTTTTCGTTTTGCATCTTTTTGTGGTGGTTTTGCATCTATTTTTAGTCATTTTGCATCTTTTTTGTGGTGGTTTTGCATCTACTTTCAGGCATTTTGCACCTTTTTGTGGTGGTTTTGCATCTATATTTAGTCGTTTTGCATCTTTTTGTTGTTGTTTTGCATCTATTTTTAGTCGTTTTGCATCTTTTTTGTGGTTGTTTTGCATCTACTTTCAGGCATTTTGCACCTTTTTGTGGTGGTTTTGCATCTACTTTTAGGCATTTTGCATCTTTTTGTGGTGGTTTTGCATCTGTTTTTAGTCGTTTTGCATCTTTTTTGTGGTGGTTTTGCATCTACTTTTAGGCATTTTCCATATTTTTGTGGTTGTTTTGCATCTACTTTTAGGCATTTTGCACCTTTTTTTAGGGGTTTTGTGTCTACTTTTATTAATTTTGCATCTTTTTGTGGTGGTTATGCAACTATTTTTAGAAGTTTTGTATCTCTTAGTGGTCATTTTGCATCCCTATAGTCATTTGTTATCTCTTTCTGATAATTTTTGGTCTGTTGTCTATACTAGTGTGGTCATTTAGCATATCCTTTTGATCATTTTGTGTGTTTTTTTCGGCAACATTTCATGAGTCAGGGCCCCTGACCTTATGGGCCTGTGCCCGGTAGACCCATTCAGTAATTTATTCATGGCCCCACCCAACTCCTGTTCCCACTCACTTGCTTCTCATTCCCTCATCAGCCTCAGTTCATATACTGGCCCAGTTCCAATCATTCCCTGCCCGACCAGGCCATGGGCATTGAACCTTTCCAGAACCTGAACCTCATCCTGACTCTTCCCTTTGGACCTGGTCCTGGCCCTGGACCTTTCCCTGTCTGCCTGTGAGCTGACGTGGCAGGTATAAATTTATCCAACTTCACAAATGCGACTTGCTGATGCGCAGACATGAAATCTTCATCTCATAATCTGAAAAAAAGCCGGATGTTCAGTCCTTTGGATACAGACACCATTACATACAGACCTTTTTTTCCCCAGTGATCACCTCATTAGCATTTACCACCATGCTTCCCCCCACACAGAATCATCATAAAATGACCCTCCCACACAATTTACCGTAATGGAATCGCACATTACAGAAATACGCCACTACAAGTAGAAGTCCTGCATTGATAACATTCAAAATAAGTAAGTTTCAGCATTATCTACTTAAAGTAGTTAAAGTAAAAGCATTCATTGTGCAGTAAAATGTTTCCTGTCAGTGTTTAACTGTTATATTTGATGTTTCTGGATTCATATTCCTGCTGCATTAATGTGTATGTTGAGCTAATTTGAACTCCTTTATATACTACTATACTATAGGTTTCTCTAAAAAAGGGCTCTTTTCATGTTTTCAGCTTTGTGACGATGCATTTTTCCAGATGATCCAAAATACTTTTTAAAGACTTTATTTAGCTTAAGAAGGAGGAGAATTTTCTCATCCTTGAGTTTATCACAAGCATTTCATTTTATTCTTTTGCAGTTTATTTAATGTGCCTCTTATTATTTATGTGTTACTTTCTATACTCATCCGCTTGGGATCAATAAAGGCGTGTGTTATCATATCATATATGGTATCTTATTTTATAATATCGTATGTTCATCCTATCTTATTTTATAATATTTTATGTTATCGTATCTTATTTAATCGTGTCATATATTATCATATATTGTATGTGATTGTATGTTAACACAACGTACTGTATATTATCATATCATATGTTAACGCAACATATGTTATCGCAACATTATCATATATCGCATCAAATAGTATGATATGTTATATCGTATGTTATATTGTATGTTAATCATATGTTTTCGTGATCGTATGTTATCACATCATCTGTTATCATATGTGATCGTATGTTAATGCAACGCATATTATCGTATCATATGTTATCGGAACATATGTTATCTTATATAACATCATATGGAGTCATGTTATATCTATGTTTTATCATGCTAACATATGTTATCGTATTTTATCTTATCCTATCTTATCCTGTCATATGTTATCGTATCATATGTTCTGATATCACATCATATGTTATTGTATGTTATCATATTGTATGTTATCATATCGTATTTTATTATATCGTATGTTATCACATTGTATGTTATTATATTGTATGTTATCATATTGTATGTTATCATATCCTATGTTATCACATCGTATGTTATCATATTGTATGTTATTGTATCATATATTATGTTGTATGTTATCATATTGTATGTTATTGTATCATGTATTATGTTGTATGTTATCATATTGTATGTTATTGTATCATGTATTATGTTGTATGTTATCATATTGTATGTTATTGTATCATGTATTATGTTGTATGTTATCATATTGTATGTTATTGTATCATGTATTATGTTGTATGTTATCATATTGTATGTTATTGTATCATGTATTATGTTGTATGTTATCATATTGTATGTTATTGTATCATGTATTATGTTGTATGTTATCATATTGTATGTTATTGTATCATGTATTATGTTGTATGTTATCATATTGTATGTTATTGTATCATATATTATGTTGTATGTTATCATATTGTATGTTATTGTATCATGTATTATGTTGTATGTTATCATATTGTATGTTATTGTATCATGTATTATGTTGTATGTTATCATATTGTATGTTATTGTATCATGTATTATGTTGTATGTTATCATATTGTATGTTATTGTATCATATATTATGTTGTATGTTATCGTACTTTATGGTATGTATCTGGAAGTGGATGAAAAACTGAAAAGCAACTAAAGCTGTCAGAGTAGTGGAGTAAAAAGTACAATATTTACCTCTGAGTTGTAGTGGAGTGCAAGTATAAAATAGCACAAAATATAAATACTCACTTGAGTAAATGTACTTAGATACATTCCAGGACTGACTGACCATACTGTATATATTTATTCATAAGGGAAAGAAGGCATGATAGCCGAGGTATGGCATCTCAAATCAAGTGTTGTGCTTAAAATAAATCCATATCTGTAACAAGTAGAGTGTGAAAAATCAATCAGGATTGATGTGACAGGGGGTTATGTGGGAAGTGTTGCTACGGAGGAGAATGCAGAGTGTGACAGAGAGAGAAAGAGGCAATAGAAGGCTTTCTTGTTCTCTGCAAACTGCAGATTAAAGTGACCTCTGATGTTTCATTATTTACCTTGTCTCATCATCCTGATAAACTGCTCTGAGACACTTTGCTCCTCTGCTGTTTACAGCTTCAAAAACCTGACACGGTGACGAGCTGCACGCTGAACTTTCAGTAGCTGTACTGTGTATTGTGCACATAGATTTTGTTAACTGCTGTCTGTATTGCAGGAACAGGATCAGTCGCAGCAGAGCAGTGGCTTGAGTAATGGCTGGTAGACACCTCAGGGTCTCTGCTGATACAAAGTATAAATCTGCTGTGGTGCTAGTGTTGGATTGATATCAAGGTACTCGAATGATTTATTAAAGTAAAAGCAGCAATACTCACTGGTGGAATGTAGCTAAGTATGTTTACTCAAGTACTGTACTTAAGTATTATTTTTGAGTACTTTACTTGAGTATTTCCATTTTAATCTACTTTATACTGCTACTCCACTGTTACATAGGGGTATGTGTTTTTATATGTGTGTCTCGTCCCTCTCTTCCTCCGGGTTGCTGCATGCATGATTGATTGATTGATTGATTGAATGATTGATTGATCGATTGATTGATTGATTGATTGATTGATTGATTGATTGATTGGTTGATTGATTGATTGATTGATTGAGTGAATGAGTAAGTACAGGTGTGCAAAATCAGCTCCGGGTTCAACTCCCGGACGAGCCCCCAAATATGTTACGTCCGGATATGGAAAAGTGTGAAACAATTAATGTTAATCTGACATAACGAAGGATGGGGGACGCCTGTTGCCAAAATATCTCTACAATTTATTAATTAATGAAACAACAACAAGAAACAATGCATGTCGCTGTTACTTGTAGTGTGTGATTTCTTTTTACTGTGGTATATCTACTTTACTTAAGTTAAGGATGTGTGTTACGGTAACATATGTTATTGTATGTTATCTGAACATACCGTATCATATGACGTCATATGGTATTGTATGTTATATTGTATGTTTTATCATGCTATCATATAATAACGTATGTTATCGTATGTTATCATATGTCATAGTATGCGATCATATCACATCATATGTTATTGTATGTTATCTGAACATACCGTATCATATGACGTCATATGGTATTGTATGTTATATCGTATGTTTTATCATGCTATCATATAATAACGTATGTTATCATATGTCATAGTATGCGATCATATCACATCATATGTTTTCGTATCTGTGATATTTCTACTTTTACTCAAGTTAAGGATGTGTGTACTTTTTCCACCACTGCAAAATACAATAAATAAATTTAGTTTATTTTTGACATACTTTACTTGAATGTGGCCTTTACATGCTTCTTTATACTTCCACTCCACTACATATCTATTTAAATAAAAATGCATATTCTGCTTATATGATAGGACGAAGTACTAGTACTGACCTACACAGTAATATACAACGTATCTAAAAGTGGCTCCACATTGACGAACTGCAACACTAACATATTTGTTTGTGATAAAAACAGAATATTAGGATATTCTATAATAACTTAATGAGCTGGTGTTACTTTAAAAGGAGCCATTCTGCATAAGTACTTTTCATACTTTAATTACATTTTATTGATAATACCTCTCTACTTCTACTCTTTGGAATTCTAGGACTTTTAACTTGTAATGGACATACAAACACACACACACACACACACACGCACACACACACACGTTTATATACTGACGTACTTACAGTACAATTTTGAAATACTTGTACTTTACTTGAGTGTTACTGCAACACTAAAATACTCTTTTGTATATATTATTTATCAGAATACTAGGATTAACTTAGCGTAACTTGTGTCAAGGATCTGTGTACGTCCACCACTACACACACACACACACACACACACGCACAGTGGTGGTATGTAGCTTGTTTATTAATTAAAGTATGGCACTTAAGTACACTTTTGACATACAGTAGTTACTTGAGTACTACTACACTACAATACTCTTATTTTTGTATTTGTGTGTGTGTGTGTGTGTGTGTATGTGTGTGTGTGTGTGTGTGTATGTGTGTGTGTGTGTGTCTCTGTGTGTGTGTGTGTGTGTGTGTGTGTGTGTGTGTGTGTGTGTGTGTGTATGTGTGTGTGTGTGTGTGTGTGTGTGTCTGTGTGTGTGTGTGTGTCTGTGTCTCTGTGTGTGTGTGTGTGTGTGTGTGTGTGTGTGTGTGTGTGTGTGTGTGTGTGTCTGTGTGTGTGTGTGTGTGTGTGTGTGTCTGTGTGTGTGTGTGTGTCTGTGTCTCTGTGTGTGTGTGTGTGTGTACTACAATACTCTTATTTTTGTATTTGTGTGTGTGTGTGTGTGTATGTGTGTGTGTGTGTGTGTGTGTGTGTGTGTGTGTGTGTGTGTGTGTGTATGTGTGTGTGTGTGTGTGTGTGTGTGTGTGTGTGTGTGTGTGTGTGTGTGTGTGTGTGTGTGTGTGTGTGTGTGTGTGCGCGCGGTGTGTGTATGTGTGTGTGTGTGTGTATGTGTGTGTGTGTGTGTGTGTGTGTGTGTGTGTGTGTGTGTGTGTGTGTGTGTGTGTGTGTGTGTGTGTGTGTGTGTCTGTGTCTCTGTGTGTGTGTGTGTGTGTGTGTGTGTGTGTGTGTGTGTGTGTGTGTGTGTGTGTGTGTGTGTGTGTGTGTGTGTGTGTGTGTGTGTGTGTGTGTGTGTGTGTGTGTGTGTGTGTGCAAGGAGTACACACTACATTTCGGATTCGGGACTTCTGTGATTTTTGGACTAATGTTTCAATTAAGGCTCTGTGTACTTCTTCCACCACTGCACACACACACACACACACACACACACACACACACACACACACACACACACACACACACACACACACACACACACACACACACACACACACACACACACACAGGTCCTCCGGTTCGTACTTCGCGGGCTCCCGGTTCATGTGGCCGCAGCGGACACGTCAGCAGAGGGGAGATCAGCACCCTGGACAGCGGCTGGTCAACAATAAAGCAGCCGGAGCTCCTTCCCGCAGCAGCTGGGAGCACTGGGAGAGAGAGGCGCATCACCGTCACGGGCGGATGGAAGACCAGTTAGAAAAAAAGAAAACATACTGACTTGTTTACGGGAGGACAGGGTTTTTTTTCCCTCTTCTTCTCCGTATTCCGGAAGTAGCTGCTGCGTCTGGTTCAATCTCCAAGCCGACCATTTCGAGGAGGAAAATCAGCGGCAGCAGAATCATCACCACCATCTATCTGATCCAATAATCAATGCCATTACTGCTGTGCGACCGCTCTCGGATGCGAAGACATCTCCACGCGCCTTCCCCTTCTTTCTCTCCTTAATTAGAAAAAAAAAAAAACATCGCAGGGTGCCTTTTTATTATTCTGCCTCTCTCTTTTCTCTCTTTGACCGCTTTTGTGCATTGAAATGCTGATGGACATCGAGGCGAACACGGGGCTTTCTGGTGTTTTCGTGCCGCCGCGTTTGCAGCTATGCTGAACAAAAACATGCAAAGGATTGTGTTTTTGATCTCAGTGTGGATTGTCGATGTGGATGTTGACTCTTTGTGGATCAACCAGAGGCTTCACCAAAAGGAGATGAAATAGAGAGAAAGAGAGAAAGAGTGAGAGAGAGAGGGGGGGAGAAAAAAATGGACCATGATCTGACGCTCGGGATGCTACAGTGAGGGGCAATTAAAAAAAAGCAGAGATATTATAATCAAACTTCCATTTCATCTCTCATTTTGTTTTTGTTGGATTATGATTCTCGACAAGAGTCCCAGATGTGACTGTGTGGATGGCAGGTCGTTGTATTTTGCATCCCATCATCTTCTGTTTCCCGGCTCTGTGTTGCTCTCTCTTCCACTCGTCCACTCTCTCGCGGTCTTCTGCTTTGGGTAGCAAAACATGTAGGCTATTTGATTTTTTTCTGTGTGCTGCTGCTGCTGCTGCTGCTGCTGCAAGCCCGGTGCATGTAGAAAAACAAAAGAAAAAAGGTGTCTCTGAAGCAAAAATGGACCGTGGAAACCAGAAGCTGTAGGGTTGTGTTTGTTTGTTTGTGCAGGGGTGCGGACGGTGGCTAGATGCATCTATAGACAGCTGAGTTGTTTGAGTAATGAATATTGAAAGAGTGTGTCGGCCAAGCTGAAAGGGAAAATCTTTCATCCGCATTGGCTTAGACACACACATGCCATCAGTGGGGCCTCCTATTTCTCTGGATTTCCAATTCATTTGTGGTATTAATGAAAATACCACGATAAGAATGAACATATAGGGTGTATGAATCATAATAATAATAATAATAATAATAGTAATTACAATAACCAGGGAGAAGAGAAGAGACACAAACACATTTATTATTTCAGCCTGGCGGATTCTTGATGTAGCCAAACATGTTCAAATATCGGATCCGCATGTTTTTTAATGAACTGAAAGTCCTGGTGTTTATGCGATCCGATTCGAGACAGTCCGGCTCAGACACAGAGAGACGCTCCACCACCACCGCCACCGCCATGCGAGGTCTGGGGATGGGCGGCTGCGGTTGGCCGCCTTTCGTCGACTGCCATTCCCGGGATGACGAGGAGGAGTACTACGGCAGCGACCCGCGGCCCCGGAGCCTGGCGTTTGAGGACAAGGAGCCCAAGCTGCAAGTGGGCCTGGACGCGGTGTCTCTGGCCAGCACCGCCAGCAGCCTGCGGACCCCCCAGTGCCGGATCTGTTTCCAAGGCCCAGAGCAGGTAGACACATGCATGCATGCAGCAGGCGATGCTTCCTTACTGGATCAGGTTGTTTCTGTGCTGTTAAATGTGCATGCATGCAGGATTTTATTGGAGGAAGTTGGCATTTTCTTTTAGTGTAATCTGCCATTTTGATTTTTTCTTTTTTTTGGGGGGGGGGGGGGGGGGGGGTAGCAAATCACAGAGTCTCTGTTTCAGTGGGGCTACTACAACCATCCTGTCCTACATCTCTCTCTCTCTCTCTCTCTCTCTCTCTCTCTCTCTCTCTCTCTCTCTATCTCTATCTCTCTCCCTCCCACCCACTCAGATACCTCCTTTGAAAGAAAAAAAACAATCTAGGATGAAGCCAACACTGCAAAATAACCAAATCTTCCCCACTAATCACAAATGTGCTTCACAGGGCTTTAAATCTGCACAGCTCAGACACCACTCCAAATCTCCAAACCCTTAATTTAGAGGCAAATGCTGTCCCTTTTTTTCTCTCCTACTGATTGCTTAGTGATGTGGTTATCTAAATAACACTGTTTTCATAGCTAAGCTAATCACTGTGGTGGAGAGGCAGCTGTTCCCACACATCTGAAATCCGGCCAGCATAGCAACAAAGAAAGTTAGCCAATTAGGGCTGCAGGATGACAAATAGAGAGGGACTGAATATGCATGAGTCACAAACATTTTGTTAATGTAAAATAAACTGTCCCCTCCTTCCTCCTCGTCGTCGGCATGTGTCACAGAACACGGTGATCAACTATTGATCCTGTGACGATCGCTGCTCCCGGCCACACAATGGTGTTGACTCTGACGAGAGATGACAAGTTGAATGAATTTGTCATCCTTTTTTGCTTGTGTGTGTTCTATTCTTTTCTCTCTATCCTCTCTCTCTCTCTCTCTCTCTCTCCGGTGCTTTTTTCTTCTCTCCCCCAAACAAAACAATAAGTAGTGCTTCTCTTTTTGGTCTGCGGCCAAATGTCGATCTCACCAGATGTGCAGAAACCTGTGCCGCCAGGCTCAGCAGGTAGTCCTGAAGCCTGAGATGATTAGAAACACTGTAAATCCTGTAGGAGCACAGATGGATATTACCATTTAGTCACTTCTCTAAGATAGGCGGATAGTGTTATTACAGCCCATGTGCTAATTTATGACATCTGCCTTACAGTTTCCATTGTGAGGCATAGTAAACTTGAGAGAGAATAAATCAGTTCAGGCTTGTTTTGGATACAAAGATGTTGCAGACAGACATGGGATCAACCCCAGGTTGCTGTCTTGCCCACTCAAAGATCCTCCTGTAATAATAAATGGTTGATGTTTAGGGCTTTGGGCTCTCCGGCAAGGTGACTCATCGTGCAACATGGCTCTGAGCTGCCTCTTTTAGCTACAGACAAAGAGCAGGCTAAACAAAGCGATGAGAGGAGAACCCTGAGACTATACACTACTACATCAGCTCTGCACTCAAAGTGTCTTATATGGGTGCAGGGTGGGTGGGGGCTTCACGTTTGCCATTTTATTGTTATTTCATTATTCAAGGAGGTCACAACGGGGGCCAGGATCATGTCGCTGTCAGCGGGCCAATTACCTACACACATAATCACCTCGCTCTCTGGGCTACGTTGAGTGTGAATCCTTATTAACTGTCTGTCAAAGGTGTCAGAGTGTATCATCGTACAGTATAGGGTCTGGATTGACAGAAGCGGCCGCCAGAGCCTGCCCGAGGGGCCGGGGCGTGAGATACGGGCGTGTTGGAGTGAGGTGGAGGTGTGTGCCGATCACCTCTGCCTGCTCTTTTTCACTCGCAATGCCCAGTGGTGTGTTTCCACAGTGACACGCAGTCTGCAGCCCAGGGCGGCGCTTCCACACTGATGTTTTTCAGGGTTTTTTTTGTCTAAAGGTTACAGCTGAGGAGGAAGACCAATTTTTTTCTTCGTCATAGTCAAGTGACACACTAAATTAACACCTTCACGCTCTGCGAAGTGGCCTCGAGGGACAAACCCACGCCAGATCACCCGAGCAGGAGGAGTGTGTGTGTGTTCGGGTGCAGTCTTTATGTTTGTTGGAGCCGTGTTTTCTTACCGTAAGCAAAAACAAAGATGAATAGATAGAAGTCCACAGTTGGTTCATGCAACAGCAGAGGCGTTTTCTGATCTGATGTCTCAACCACTGGTGGAAGAAGTATTCAGATCTTAAGACGTAAAAGTAGCAATACTACATAAAAATGTTACTTAAATGTACAATATCTCACATTTTCATTTTAAAATGTCCATAAGCGACTATACCTATGTTATGTATTTTGTTTATTTGTGTACTTATAGTATCCAAAATATTTCCAACAATTTTTCAAACCCGGGGAATACGTAATTTTCTTCAACAACATGGTTCTTTCGTCGCCTGTAAGTGACGTCATATAACCTTTAACCCTGGAGGGCCAGCGGTCGTGTCAAGATGGTAACCCTAGATTTGCTCCCAAACACCCTTGCATTAACAACTACCCGTACTGACCGCCATCATTCGAGTTCAATGCCTAACCTGGCAACGTATTCTCATGAACAGGTTCGTAGGATACCATATGAAAAGTTCTGCACACAAATTCATATGAGCATCTTACAAAACTGTGAACGAAAGCTAACTGCAAGACGGTTACGGGTCGGAAGTAGAACACGAATCTAAGTCACCAAAACCTCTGATGTGTGACCTGTTTTGTCCTACAAACGGCGACTGTTAGGGTTAGGCATGAAAACCACTTGGATAGGATCAGGAAAAAGGTTGCGGTTTGGTTTAGTACATCCAGGACATGAATGTCAACGAGAATCAAAGCCCTCTCATTCAGGTGATTGTTAAACACAGATTCCTGCTTTCAATACGCGGAAGACACAGGAATTACAGAGCATTGCTTTTCGCTGGTATATGTATGGAAAATGCATGAGAACAGCCTGAACCTTAACCATTTAGCAAGACCTTCACTAATCTTGGTTTACAATCTAGACGAAACGACCAGACCTCTGAAGCGGTGGCTTGCACTTGGCTGTAACTGAGATTCTACCAAGCCCCCACCACAGTGACTTCCTGGTTGATCCAATAAGGAAAAACTGCAGTTCTCTGAGTGTCCACTAGGGGCAGGTTTCATAATAGAGAAGTTTCTCATTGACCCCCATGTTAACACAGCATCATTAAACCTGTTTAAGGCCTGGTAACAAACATTCTAGTCTGTATGTTTAGGTCCTATCTCCATGACAACAATGAGGGGGTTGATTTATTTATACCAGGCTAGTTTTTATTTTATTGGAGGTTAAAGATTATGAATAATTAGGGGCGTGGCCTTTTAAGTGACAGCTAGCCTCTGGCCCTCACTTCTCCCCGGAGGTAAACGTCACCCAGATGGACGTATCTCCCTCCCCCCAACGTCACATACATGCCCTTTTTTGGTCAGAGGAAATGAGGAGGAGTCAAAGTCCGTAGGCAAGAACGATTGGATCTATCAAGTTGATAGAACAGACCTTGACGGGTATACTACTTCAATTTTTCATACAGTCTATGGCTGCTGAATAAAGCTCCCCAGTCCGTCCCCAGAGCTGCTGTCTGCCTGACTTTATATACATTCTGTGGGAGTGACGTTATAATAAAACACATTCGCAAAGAGACGCAAAGAGTCCTGACAAAACTGCCGTATGTGACGAGTTGAGACAAGGACGGGTCGCAAATACTCACTAGAGCACCAAACGGGGATTCATCCGCAGCTTAAAATAGTCCTCAACAAATTCTCCTGTTGGATTGACATTAGCCAAAAACTACCGTGACCAGCTGTTTAAGGAAACGATTGAGCTCTTTTAAAAGAATGAAACTGTACATTTGTGAGTCTTCAGTGGGAGCCACATTGTTGTTTTGGTGGTTTCGAAGGATTTGTCGGCAGTAACAAAAATATCTAAAAACTTCAGCCTTAACCTTTAAAATTGAGTAGATTAACATGAAGAGTGAAGCTGCTTTACAGTTGCTCAAACACAGTATAACCCCACATGTTTTATTTGTTTATCCAGATGTGACCTTTAATGTCTGTTGTGCTTTGTTTATTTAATCTGTTTGTTGCCTTCAGGTGTTCAGATCGACTCTCAAATGCAAGAAACGTGCAAATAGAGAAGTCCCATTGCACAGATTTAATATATGTGTGTGTGTGTTTAGTTAATTGCTTTTGGATTTGATTAATTTCATTTGATCCAGTTCGATTTCACAGCTTTTTTTTCTGCTTTTTTTGCACCACAGCATCTTTGATATGAAAGTATTACTGTAAAAAAAAACAAAAAAATTCTGATTCTGGTACAATTTTATGTTTTGCAGAGAAAATCCCTTCTTAAATGTGGTCTCTCTTATCCATGATTAATGGAACAGCTCCCGGAAAATCGCTGCTCTTTATGAAAATTTTGTAAACTTGAAAATGAAAATTAATTTGCATTTTCAAATAGTTAGAAAATGGCATTTGAATTATAAATGTGACATGACTTGTAAATGCGAAACACACTGTATTACATGTGTAATTAACATATTTATTACTGTAGAATTCAGTCATCAGGTGACGTAGTATAAGAGCGCTAAACTCTGCGTAGGGAGCAGGGTCAGGCTGGTGGATGGGTCCCAAAAACACAGGACGCCCACTTGGGGAACTGGTGTTCCTGTCCCGATACTTATACTAACTCGAGTAGCCTACTAAGCCAAAACACAGCCTTTTTCTAATCCCATCCAAGTCGTTTTGCTGCCTAACCTTAATCGCCACCTTTTGTTTCCTAATCGTAACCATTGCTGTCCTCTTCTGGTTGCAGTTTCACGGTGTTAAATAGAACGTCGTATTTCGTAAGATATCATACAAACCTGTTGATAAGAACACTTTGACACTCTACATTTTGGCCAATTTTGATAGAAAGCGGTTTCAAATACTCTTTACTTTGACAAAACTTGACTTCACTGAAAGAGTCCAACACATAACATCCTGTAGAATGACAAACTGCTGTGTTGTAATTGTTTTTGTACTAATGAAACAAAAAAAACACAGTTTTCACTGCCAAAAACAAGCTTTGACTTCCTGCAGGTTGTTCTGGAGACTCAAAGTTTTCACCTTAAAGCAAGTATACTGTATGTTCATTTATTATTTTTACTTCAATACATCAAAAACATGTTCCACACTTTCAGTTTGGTTTCACCCCCGAATCTAAATGTACATCCTGTGATCTGTGAGCTGCACGATCGATGTGTGTGAACATCAAACAGTTTCAATCGTGAACCTTACTTTGGGGTGAATTCAGGAGACACTTTGAATGAAACATAACCGGGGTTTTTTACATTAGAACACATTTCATTACTCAATAGTGATGATTGGACGCTTTTACAGAGAAAACCCCTTTCTGACATGTGCCTTATCCCACTGAACAAGTCCATACTGGGTTTGTTGGCCCATGACCAATTCTGGTCATCTATTAGGCGTCCAAACTAGCTCCACTATTTGGACGTCCAACCATGGCCCAACTATGATGTCATATTGACGTTCATCATTTGACCTTTGAACCTGCACATTTTTTGGACGTCATTTGGACGTCTATGACAGGTGCAGGAAATGTACATGATGTGTTTTTTTTTGTTGTTATCTTACATTTTCCTGTTTTTCTGTTTCATTTATTTTTTTCATTTGGAAATGCAATTTGTGGAAAATAATTTCATGGCAGCCTATCCACCTTATTATGACAGAACTCTCTGACACTCAAATACTGCCGAGCCAGAAAATGCAGGTCAGGAGCAACAAGCTAATGTTAGCGCCTCTGCTAGAGGCAAACATCTGTTGCTGTAGCTTCTGTTGCTGGGCTGTGGCTCACGTGGTAGAGCGGGTTTGGGGTTTGATCCCCGCCCTGCCTTCTGCCATGATCGTTCCTTCCTTGGGCAAGACACTTCACTCACCTTGCCTCCTCTGAATGCTCTATGTTTGAGGTGGTGGTCGGAGGGGCATAATGGCAGCCATGTTATTTTTGTAATAGAAGTATTCTAAAATGAGTCTAAATTTGATGTTGAAAAGATGTCCGCAAACGACCACTTTTGGTCTATAAATATCCCTTACACGGAGGTCCCACGGACGTCAAAATGGGACGTTTGGTAAAGGTTGAAAAAGGATGTCGCCTGGCGTTACAAAACAACCCGTCCAAAAATGACACAGAGAATATGTCACTCATGTGAGATTAATCATTATTTTTCAATGATCTTGGCTTTAGATGAGACACAAATTAAAATTAACTCTGATATTTTCTGCTTAAACAGTTTCTATTCACAGTTTAAAATCCCAATCATAGCTTTTAAAGGTCTTTATTTTTATTTTGTTCTAGTTGATCGTGACATTAACGTCCTCATACAAGCCTGGAAATGTCTCCTCATACACACACACACACACACAACCACACACACTTTCCAACGACAGCTTGACATTTTAGAAATGTTTGATTTCATATGGTTTTTATTTAGTTTTTCCTATACTCGTGACCTTCTCTGTGTTATCTTTATAATGTCAACGGGCAAGTTATTTTAAAGTTTATGAGTGGCATGTGGCTCATCTGCCAAAACCCCAAATCTTTTATGCAGTGGAACACTTGAAGTCTTTTATTATAAGTGGGAAGGTCAAACGAGCCAGATGGGGGACTGACAGAGTGCGGACGGACAGAAAGAAAATAATATATAAGCGTTATTTGTGTCAACGCAGTTCTCTCATAAAATCTAGATTGATTAAATTGGTTATTCTCTGGCAAGTAACTATAAATGTACTCTGAGTCACCATTTGTAAAAGAGAGATTTTGATGAGCACTGACATTTAGTAACACACACAGGGCCAGTGTAGGAGGAAGAGACCTTTTATTCATTGTGAATGTTGAGAATGTGATGAGGGGAAAGAGTTCTGGAGGGAATTTATACAAACTGAACAATAAACTGGGCTTACATTCAACACTTGACCTCAGACTGTAGAATAAAGATGGACGAAGCTTCCAGGGTCTGAAAAGTGAAGCCTTAAGCTGCATTCTCTCTAATGTCCAGCAGGGGCCGACTCCACTGGCTCCAACAAGAAGTCAGTTTGTATAGAAGTCAATAAGAAAATGAGCCCTAAACTTCTCTCTTTATTTATTACGTATTATTATTATTATTATTATTATGAGTAAACATTTTCCTAATAAGTTTATGGTCTAAATCTGTAGTTTCAAGTCTTCTTCAATACAACATGATGTTCATTTAGTCAATGATGGTCCATTTAGAGTCAAACAGAGTGGCTTTGTATTTCCGTTTGAATAGTGCCTGAATTTCCCATATGTTATTTGTGGTTATTAAGGATAATTTTTCATGCAAAGAAAAAAAAAGATTTATCAGGAAGAAGTTTGATAATGGTAGTTTTTTGTGTGAGGTCTCCTTGTGAACTACAACTCTTTGCTCCTCTCGACATGAATGATATCCGTCACCACCCGGCCGTACTCTGGTACAGACATAGAGATATCTCTGCTCCACCTCACCGCTTTTTTCAAAGGGGAGGATAATAGCACCGAAAGGGGTGAACACCATCACAAGTCGGGGCATGTGGAGAGTTTTACTTCAGCTGTCAGAAAGAGCGATGACGTGACGTCACATACGCAACATGACATGTAATCTTTGTCATTGTGTTTTCTCTACAGCCTTAAACTGAACAATTGCACAATAAACGGTCAAACTCTTGACATGATAAAGGATAATTTAAATCGACAAACAACATATTTCTAATTCGGGGCACATAACGACTGGGACCAGCAAATAAATAAATCATATGCATTGAGACCAATTCAGTTTTTTACGATCTCAGAGGTCCCGTGGGGGTCTAGCGGAAGGGGCAGGACTTCATCACTCGATAGACCATAGCGCAGGGGATGCTTTAGGGCGGGGCTACTCTGTGATTGACAGGTCACCCTGCTAGCAACAGGATAGAGGCTCAGCGATACATATACCCGACACTGTGCGCATTAAACTAGTCATGAACTTGTTTTCGGGTGTGTCTGTTTTAAGTTCTGAGGACTTTGACCCTCTCACAGTGTTTTCCCTTCATCCGAGATCATTGTTTGATCAGTGTTAGGTTACACTTTGCTAACAAAGCTAACCCTAGCAAATGTTAGCTGGTAACTTAGGGGAAACTGGTGATTTTCAACCGGTTCCGTGTCACTGCAGTGAACAGCGCCAGTGACCGGGGCTCTGGGCTCAGCCGGCAGCAATAGTCCACCGGATGAGTCGCATCAGCGGTTTGAAAATCTGTCAGTTTCCCTGTTTAGCATTTATCTTAGCACAGCGTCATTGGAATTGCCCTTTTGTCCAAATATGGCTACATCCAGTTTCAGAAACCAAAATGGTAACGGCAAAAATGCAATCTCTTGGTTTTAAAACGTCAGTCCGCAGACCAACGGTTGACGTCACATTGGTTACATCCATCTCTATTATACAGTCTATGCACCCAAAGCTTTTCATTCTAGGTCGACACCCTGATAAACATCATACACTTAAGAAAGATGTTGTTGGTAAACCAAAGTTCATTATCACTTAGATAATTTGCATGATAAAAGTAAACAGTCACTTTTTGAAAACATTTGGGGCCTTCTTATACAATATTTTGAGAATTGAATGTGATTATTGTGGCAGGCGAGCTGTAAATGTGCAGGTTTTTAAAGTACGAAAAGTAATGCACTGCAATTCGTTTGTATTCCACGTATTCATTTTGTGTGTATTCTACATATTAAAATGAGGTGTGTGTAGGGAGCTGTGGAGGGAGGACCAAAACACATGACTTTCACCGGAGGGTTGTGTCCTTGAAGTATTAAGCCTAACCACAACACATTTTTTCTTATCCCAACCAAGTCATTTTGATGCCTATACTCTCACCTTTTGTTGCTTAAACTTTTCACAGTGACCAGAATTGGTCATATTTGTCATATTTCTTAACATATACGAACCTGTTGATGAGAATACGTTAATATTTCCATCAAGACATTTGATCCATAGTCCAGTTTACAAACAGTTAAAGGGGCAGGCTGTTCTCGTGGAGCCTTCGTACATAGAACAATGAACAAGTATTGTGCAGGAATTTGTGTGTATAACTATAGTAGTTATAGTGTGTATTCCCCATAGTGAAAGCATGTGACATAGTATAAGACAAGTCGCTACGTAGGGGGGCAGGTCAGGGGGGATAGTTGAAATGTAAAACGCAGGGGAGCAGGGTTTTAATTCCTGGCCATAACCAATCCACAGCCTTTTTCTAATCCTTACCAAGTATTTTTCATGCCAAACTCTAAACGTCACCTTTCGTAAGATAAAACCGTTTTTTATGTGTGTTGCTGCACTTCCGGTTTCGATTTTTCATGGTCGAAATCCGGTCCGTTACAGTTGTTTTCTAATCCTAACCTAGTGTCTTTCATGGCTAACCCTAACCGTCGTCATTTGTTGGCAAAAATCATAATTTTTTTGTGTGTTGTGGCACTTCCGGTTCCGCACGTTTGACCTTCCGGTACGACCCTGCAGACCATCTACGTGTTTGTCGGTACGAATTTCTGTCCATAACTTGTCCATAGCTGTTGATGAGAACATGTTGAAAGGGGAATTTCAGCAACTTCTCCACCTTTCCATAATACAGTTAGACACTTCTGATAACAATCTGATCCAGTGAGTCAGTGGCAGCAATATGCATTTTTGGTGGATGTATATTGTCATTGTGCAGGTGCCCCGTTTGGTCACATTGCAGCCCGGTTCATAGCGGCCATGCTGCAGCACTCGCACTCAATACTGGATGAATTTTAGTCATTTAAACTGAATTGTATGTGGAAATGCAGGTTAAAAAACACCAAAATTCCCCTTAAATGTGTTTTAAAATCGCAGCCTCTCCCACTTACTGTACCCAACAGTCAAGATGCACGTTTGATGTTTGCTGTGAGTTCACTCAGAGTTTGTGTGAATCTTCTTCAGGCTTCAGCAGCTCGTCTCTCCTCCACCTGTCTGCCCCTCGGAGCCCCAACACTCCCTGCTGTTGTTACACTAACATGCCCCTTTGTGCCAACTATAGGGTGCTGTTTTGCATCAAGATTTACCCGCACTGATGTTTCTTTCCCCACACTGTTGTTTTGAAAGCTTGTGACGCATTGGGGTTTTAGGTCTTTGGCTTTTGATTAAGTGGAACGAGAACTTTGCTGACGTCTGAAGCAAAACATGCCGTCACATTTAAAACCCTCTGACAAAATGGATGTTTGACTCTGAACGGTGGTGGCAGCCTGAATGTGGTCATCCTTAATGTGGAGAGTATGCCAACAGGCTTCAGGAGCGATGTGGTGCTGAAGAGACACTGACCTGCTTCTTAGAGGCTGCACGGAAATCATCAGAAAAAAGCTGATCAGAAAAGGCGGAGGGTGTATTTTTTATACTGGCTGAAAGGAGAGTAGGAGAGTTTTTTTTCGGTGTCCTATTTTTTATTCTCACCTTGTTTTTATATTTTATGACAGCCGCCTGAGAGATTTATTACATTAAAAGGAGATGCTTTAAGATGCTTTCATGTCCACCAACGGTCATAAAGGAGCATTTTTTCCAGGAAACCAATATGGTCGTTTTGAGAAACACGATACATGTGGAACTTATTACTGCAGTAAAATTAAATGTATCATATAAAGTTCAGAACTCACAGCTAATCAGTGTAGAAATGATGCATGGGGACTCCGTTTGTGTTATAATAATATAATCATTTCCTGCATTTTCAGCTCACAAGACGATTTTCTTTTCAACTCTAACTTAATCATTCAAGTCTCTACATAAATTCCCTAAACGCAATTTCTTATACTTAAGAATATAGAATATTATACTTAGAATATTTGTTTGTCTTATTATTCGCAGGTCTCTAAATAAACAAGATCCTTAAATATCACTAGCAAGAATTTAGATCACAAGGCACTTTTTGAAAATGACTACATAATATTTGTGTTGCACTAAACTCCTCATGCTGTGTTTTTCCCCGTCTGTCCTGCAGGGTGAGCTGTTGAGCCCATGCCGCTGTGACGGCTCAGTGCGCTGCACCCATCAGCCCTGCCTCATCCGCTGGATCAGCGAGAGAGGATCCTGGAGCTGCGAGCTCTGCTACTTCAAGTACCAGGTCCTGGCCATCAGCACCAAGAACCCTCTGCAGGTAACATGAAGGGAATCTGCAGCTCAAACTCACCGGTGGAGTTTCAGATTTGCCAGCAGAAACAGAACACAGATAAAACATTTTAAAATTAAAAAAAACAAAAAACAGAACTAAAGAGATTTTTCTAAGTAATCAATAAAATCCTAAAATCAATCCTAAAACAACAGGGAGCCAGTATCGGTGTCATGTGGTTGTGTTTCCTGGCCCAGGTCAAGATCCTGGCAACAGAACACAGCTTTAACACAAAGACAAACTAAGGGCACACTCACACTGTCCATCCGTACCGTGTCCAAACAGGTTCCACGGCTAAAGTCTAGTTCGTTTGACCAGTGTGAGTGCAACCGTACTGCGCCTAGGTTGCCGGCCACGGCCCGTTTGGGAGAGATGGGCTTTTGTAAAGCACATTTGCACATGTAAGAGCACGAGCGTGCGCACGTGGTCGGATGAAAATATTCAAAAACAGTCGACAAGACGCACAAAAACTCTGAGGTCTGTGGAAAGATTTGTAAACAAAGCGTCGCATCACGATGACGTCCATCAATGCGTGTGACGTGTTACGGCGTGATGACGTATAGGCAGCAAGAAGCATTCGCCGAGGCCCAGGTAGTGTGAGTACAAACGGGGCTGGAGGGGGGGACAAGAACCCTAAAGCACCGGGCACGGTACGGATGGACAGTGTGAGTGCGCCCTAAACAAGGCTTCCCACTCTCTTTGATTATTACTCTTTCATTTGAACTGAACAGCAGTGGTGGAAAGTAAAGTAAAGTTACTCAAGTACTGTACATAAGTAAAAGATCTAAATACTCTGGATCAAGGGCGCAGTGTTTATTTTGACATGTGTGTGTGTCAAACACTTGCTGGTAATGTCTTTATTTATGTCAGGGAAAAAACTATTTAGGGGTTCCTAAAGCATGTTGTAAGCATGATCATACTTACCAACCCTCCCCACTTTCCTCCCGGTTTCCTCCCGCGGTTACAATTCTCCCGTATTTCTCCTGATTTCTGAAACATTTTGAAACCTTTTTTCCCTTTTTGTTATCATAAAATGTTTGTTTGTTTGTAGCACTGCACAGTAGTGATGCATGTTCATCTGTGGATGGTTTGTGGCTGCAGGTGGCTGAGGTAATATCACTTAAGCAGAAAATATTAATTACATTCTCTAATGCTGCTACTCCGCTCTGCTCGTTTACATATGAGAAACACAGCAGCGTAACTTAATTGACTATTTCAGAAGCTTAATGTTTAGTTGGTTAGCTTCTGATGTCAGGTTTATAACTGCAGCTTTTAGTTTTTGTCCCACAATATTTGCTGCAGTGACATGTCTGCACGCATGGAAACTGATGAATATTAGTTTATCCCAGAGGGGTGAATTATTCGGTAGTCTTTGCTGACAATTAACAGTCAAATTTAAAGTATTTACCATTAAAAAAATCATCTTTTGAAGTACTTATTATTTTGTTATTTTCATTTTTTTTAAAGTCACCAGAATGCAGAAAACAAAGTAGGACCCCCAGACCCCCGCCTTTGGTTTCCAAATCCTCCCTATTTTTCTCCAGGTTGGAAAGTATGAGCGTGATACTTCAACCAATCACATGAATCTGAATCAAGCTGCACATTAAATTTACAAACAGAACCGAAAAACATGGCTCAGCTCAGTTTAGTGTCAAAAGTCTCCTCATCAGTTTCTTGACAACATGCCCAAAACGAGATGTATTTGAATATTTTAAACGCCCGTCTTGACATGCAGGTAAAACCAACATTGTAATGTCCTGTGAAGCTTTTTGAAATCCATGAATCGGAGAGAGGGGATCTTCATCGTATGGGAGAAGAAAAAAAAGACATTACATAATAACACATACAACATACAAACGCTGCCGCATCACACGCAACACTCTTCGCTAGAACAAATCTCAGGCCGTCGCTGCGGTGTGAGGACTGTTTGCCATATTGTGCTGACACATTTTCCCTCTGCGTCACTGTCCTTCTGCCCTCCTTATCAGAGGCAGCCAATGGCTCTGAAACCTATTGAGAAGATGCCATGTATGCGTATGTGTGTGTCCTTGTTTGTTTTTTTAATGTGTGTATTCATCATGGACTCACATATATCTTTTGAGACAAAATTGGTATAACAACCATTCCGGTCTTCTGGGTCTCAGACGAGCACCAATATTTCCGGGTTTAGTAGAATCGTTTCATAGAACATTGAATCTTTTAAATCATCAAAACTTCCATCCAGCCATCCATCTGCAAACGATTGTCCCTCATCATAATTTGTGCAATACAGAAGAAATGGTTGAAATAATAGCCTAAAGTTAATGAACTAACAGTTAAAAGAATTAGTTAAAAGGAATGAATTGACAAAAGAATGGATAAAGAGTTGACATAAAATGAGCCCATTTGGAACATGAACGGCTCATCCGATGGCAAGAAAATGTTTGGTATAGAGCATTCAGAGGATGCATGGATTTCCTACGCATATTCACAGTCAGGGGTGCAGATCGGATGTCAGGAAAGGGAGGGGGGGGGGGGGGGCACAAAGGTGGGTTTTTTTGTTTTATTTTTGCCCGTTTGCAACTCATGCCACTATAAATCACAACTTTGTAGAGGCCACCTCATTCAAAAACTACTGCACATGGAATCATTGACTTCTTACCTTTCTTGTTTATTTGTTCTAAACAGCCAACAGAGTATCACTGATAACTGAACTGTTATATTAGTAAATCATCATTTACTGAACTGTTATATTAGTAAATCATCATTTTACTCAACTGTTATATTAGTAAATCATCATTTTACTCAACTGTTATATTAGTAAATCATCATTTTACTCAACTGTTATATTAGTAAATCATCATTTTACTGAACTGTTATATTAGTAAATCATCATTAACTGAACTGTTATATTAGTAAATCATCATTAACTGAACTGTTATATTAGTAAATCATCATTTACTCAACTGTTATATTAGTAAATCATCATTTTAACTGTTATATTAGTAAATCATCATTTTACTGAACTGTTATATTAGTAAATCATCATTTTAACTGTTATATTAGTAAATCATCATTTGAACTGTTATATTAGTAAATCATCATTTTAACTGTTATATTAGTGAATCATCATTTTAACTGTTATATTAGTAAATCATCATTTTAACTGTTATATTAGTAAATCATCATTTTAACTGTTATATTAGTAAATCATCATTTTAACTGTTATATTAGTAAATCGTCATTTTAACTGTTATATTAGTAAATCATCATTTTAACTGTTATATTAGTAAATCATCATTTTAACTGTTATATTAGTGAATCATCATTTTAACTGTTATATTAGTGAATCATCATTTTAACTGTTATATTAGTAAATCATCATTTTAACTGTTATATTAGTAAATCATCATTTTAACTGTTATATTAGTGAATCATCATTTTAACTGTTATATTAGTAAATCATCATTTTAACTGTTATATTAGTAAATCATCATTTTAACTGTTATATTAGTAAATCATCATTTTAACTGTTATATTAGTAAATCATCATTTTAAGGGTCTTCATGTAAAGTCCCCTCAGCCCCAGTTCTTCCCTCCGTCTCCCTTTGTCCCAGTGTATGGGACTGTCAAATATTGTTTTTCCACCATTTCAATCATTTCTTTTTAGATTTGAATCTGAAATGTGAAGAATGTGAAGTCTGAAAATACTTTTGTTCAATTTTGAATAATTTAGGGTCTTTTTATTGGGGGGGGGGGGGGTGGTTCATGTTCACAACAAAAGAGTTCGCCATTCAATCGCTGAAAATGTATTTCTTTCAGAGATCTCCAAATGTCAAAAAGTGTTTTAGTACCAAATCACAGCATGGATTTTTCTATGATGTTCCTCAAGGTCTTAGTGTTTTAAAGTTCCAGTCTGCAAAAATGTTTGGATCATATTTGCAAAAAAACTGACACTATGCTCTGATTAAACAACAAAAATCAGCCGGTTTTAGAAAAAAATGAGCCTCTACCTCCACCTAGAGCAGGGGTGGGCAATCCTGCTCCTGGAGGGCCACTGTCCTGCATGTTTTAGGTTTCTCCCTACCCTAACACACCTGAGTCTAACAATAATCAAACTGTGATGAGCTTCAGCTGCTTGATAACGAGCAGATCATTAGACTCAGGTGTGTTAGAGCAGAGAGAAACCTAAAACATGCAGGACAGTGGCTCTCCAGGAGCAGAATTGCCCACCCCTGACCTAGAGCCTCTTTGTTTTGCGAAGATGGACCATACTCGTATCATCCTGTCAGTGCAGAGCTGTGTGAGAGCTGACTGACGCCACAGATCCCCCCTCGCACAGTGACGCTAGCAGTTGCTATCTATGAGTAAGTTAGCCACATGAGAGGAGAGACGGGTGCGTTCACAGGAATCTGGTGCACGCGCACCGACGAGCACTCGATGGGAGGGAGCTGAGGAGCTCGGTGGTAGAGGGGGAGGGGCGTGAGAGTTGTAAACATTTGATATTTGACTGAGTCAACTCGATCTGCCAGACTTTGCGACTGCAGCCTTAATGTGGTATTTTAGAGCGCTTTTCAACCATGTTTTTAATCAATTCCCGAGTGGTAAAAAAATTGGTAACATTTAGCACAAAATCTGTGTAACAAATTGTATCAACCTGAAAATTGCTGCAACAACTTATAAGACATTCTAATTAATGAATGAATCATTCATTTTTATTTCTGATTTATGACTAGAAACACTTGGCAAACAGTATTTTGTATTGTTTATATTGATTTTCTGCTGTACATGTTTGCACAAGTAGTTGAAGTGTAAATATTATTAGATGTCATAATATTTTGCGTGATGAGCACTAAATATGTTTACAGTTTGTGCTGAAAAAAAGGACAGTTTAAAAGACGCAAAAAAAAAAAAAGCAATAAATTAACCCTGAATTTGAAGATGATTTTGAATGCAGGACTTTTACTTGTATATTGTTGTGTCGGTACCTAAGTAAAGAATCCTCTTTTGCCTATCAGAGTAGATGATTGAGATGTTTTTCTCCCCTTGCAGTGGCAGGCCATCTCTCTGACAGTGATAGAGAAGGTGCAGATTGCCGCCATTATTCTGGGTTCCCTTTTCCTCATCGCCAGCATCTCCTGGCTCATCTGGTCCTCCCTCAGCCCCTCGGCCAAGTGGCAACGCCAGGACCTGCTCTTCCAAATCTGCTATGGCATGTACGGCTTCATGGATATCGTCTGCATAGGTAAAGGACAAAGTGCACACATACAATCACACAGCAGTGTTATAAATCAATTTTAGCAGCAGGGTCAATCCTCGTCAAATTAGACAGTTTGTTTACATTTTAGATTTTAGATTGCTGAAGGTATTGAACCCGTTAAGCTTTGTATCCTTTTACATTTAAACATGAAGACAACATGGAAGCAACTTTGACATAAAAGTCATTGATCCTATGATATAGTATAATATTATAATGATCCAAATTTCTCATACTTGCGATATGTCTGTATATCATATTGTGTTTATGTAAGAGCTCCTTGAATTTTGTATAACATTAATTAAATACTATATTGCTAGAATGAAGAATGAGACGTCCATCCTTATATACTTTTGGAGGACCATCCCTGTTATCCCCTTGTGCCGACCACGAGAAGCATGACACAGACATAACTTTAACTTTAACATCCACCTCTAAGCATTTAAAGTCAATGCCTATCCTAAACCATCTTGCGAGACTTTCGCAAATCTTGGGTTATCGTCTAGATTTCACCTAATGTTGTGTCCTGTGTTAAACCAAAAGTCAACCAACTTCCATCCATGACATAGTTCCATCGCTGACGTAGTGACTTATTTTAAGCCAATCCATGATCCTTTCCTAACCCTATGGAGGTAGTTTTTTTTGCCTTCATGATGTTAATAACATGCGTAAGTTTAAAGTTCAGGAGGAGCTGATCCCATCTGACATCGGGCATGAGGCGGGGTCCACCCTGGACAGGACCCTAGACACATAGAGACAAACAGAGACAGACAACCATTCACACTCACATTCACACCTACGCGCAGTTTAGAGTCATCAATGAACCTAACAGCTGCATGTCTTTGGACTGTGGGAGGAAACCGGAGAACCTGGAGAAAGCCCACGCAGACACGGGGACAACATCCAAACGCCCCAAAACAAGGCTGGGATTCAAACCAGGAACCCTCTTGCTGTGAGGCGACAGTGCTAATCACCACACCTAAACATACTAGAATATTTTTTGTACAGCGCCTTAAATAGGTTTAGTTATGCTGTGACAATGGCCTGTTTAACATGGGGGTCAATGAGAAATAGACATCATATGAAACGTCCCTAGTGGACACTTGAAGAACTGCGACTTTTGGCACTTCCTGATTGGATCAACAGGAAGTTGCTTTGCTTGGGGCTTGCTCATGCTTGACATACAAACGGTTGCTGTGCTTCTCTGGGTTTCTATCCTCCCGGTCTGTCCAACTTTCTTGCCACAGTAAGGTTTTTGACGCCACTGTTTGCAAGCCGTTGTTTCTGATGTTGCCTTTGCGACTTGCTGTTTGCTCATGGAGGAATTGTTGAGGCTTCCCACTTAAAATCAACAACATTGGCAGTTGCAAAAAAACTTTAAAAATTCTCAGGATTTGACAGAACTTAGGGTTTTGGGCTCAAATAGCATATACAAAAGGTCTGAATCAAATCTAAAATGTACACAAAAACCACAACCTGGTTCATTATATAGAAGAATTGTAGAAGAATATCACATGAAAAGTTGGGTGTAGCGTAAGGTTTAGGTTACAGGGCACGAATGGATGCATTATGCAACAGGAAGTCTTGCAACAACAACAAAATATATTAATAAACATAGGTTGCATTATGCAGGGACAAACTAAAAAAACATGTATTCAGTCCGCATTCTGTTGGTTGTTAAGGTCATACACAATAACACAGAAACCAAACTAAATTAGCAGATGGTGCATAGGTAGGAGATGACAATGACATTAAAAAAAGCCCATTTTGATGATGTTGCAGAGAACAATAGACTCTGTTTGCCTATTTGACTGTTCTTGTGTAACTGTAAGTTGCCCGTGTAAGTCAACACTGAGAACAGATGGCATCAGATATCTGCACTGTGATTATTGCCAACTGTCTATTCTCATCTACAGGCAAGATGGAAAGTTTCTACCTACGACACTGATTGCAGATTTTTAAGCAAATCGCTAACAAGACCACAACATTGTACCGTACAAAACTAGCTTGACTTGAAGTAGCCAGAGGATACAAGGACAGGGATGAGGGTCGTGTTCGGAGGGATGATTAGGGTCTGGGAACGTCCAAGGGGCAAGACTCAGGATCGATTCAATGAGCATCCGGCATCATCATCCTCTGGGGTTCAAGTCCTGGACCTTTTTGTTGTTCTGTGAACAGGGTTGTGAATACTGAGACAAACAGGAGAGAGAGGGGTTAGACACGCTTATATAGTTCTGCACAGGGGCCGGTTTTACATAGAGAGACTTTGACTTTGGTGTTGATCTAACTGCTAGCCAGACTTTAGATAGACATCTAGATTTATCTGAATAATGTGGCTCTTTATCCACAGTGGAGGCGAGATGGCTAACTTTTTTTTCCGTTGCTGTAAGACTGGCCTAACTGCAAAGACCAGTCTGAAATATCTTTTTAAAACCGGTCCCAGGTCATTGAATCACTGAGAGAAGCGTCTTGTCTTGTTCCTTAAATTTAGTTATAATCTAACTATAAAGCAAGGGATTTCTGTACGTGTGTGTAATTTGCTTATCTAGTTCATCCTATCTACCCAGTGATGTGCTTTTGCATTCAATTTGGTGCAATTTGGCCATATGGTGGCGCTATAACAACAAACTTTACATCTTGGCCTGAAATTAATTCTTTCTCATTTCTGTCTTGATAGTTTTTCCACCATCTGTTTCTTTGATACTCCTCCTACAAACTTTGAGCAATCATCACCAAATTTGGTACATAACATCTCTGGACTAGGCTGGGAAAAGTGACTTTTTCAGATTTTTGATGCTCTCTACAGTTTTGCTATAGCTGGCCCTCAAATTTTTCTCAAATGCTGCAAGCTGGGCTTAAAATACAAAAAGATATTGCCTTATCTCCTGAACCCATTGTGCTATTGCAACCATATTTGGTGGCCATGAGTAGATAAGATGTCTGAGTGAATGTGAGAAATTTGGTGCCATTTGACCAATCGGTGGCACTGTAGCAGCAGCACTGTTTAACTATAAAGGAATTAATCTGCCTGTGTATGTATGTATGACTGTCCTTCGCATATCTCAAGAACCGTTCATCCAATCGTCCTCACACTTGGCCGGCATACTGCTGAGAACCCAAGGGAGCGCTGTGTTGATTGCATGACTGGTTTTTGAGAACCGCAAGCAGCACTTTCCAGGGCCAAGCAATCGGCCCGCTCCAAACGGGCACTGCACCAGTAACCTAATAATATTTGGTGTAAAGCCGTGAGAATTCATTCATGCACTTTTCTCCTTCCTTTTGCCCAGGCCTCATCATCCACGAGGGATCATCGGTGTACCGTATCTTCAAACGATGGCAGGCTGTCAATCAGCAGTGGAAAGTACTGAACTATGAGAAATCAAAGGACTTGGGCGACCCGCTGAGTTCGAGCAAGACCGGTGCTCGAGGCTCTCGCGGTAACCCTCACGGTCTGGCCAGCAGCAGTGGTGGGCGACAGAGCAGGAGGTTAAGAACTATTCTGAACCACCACTGTGGATACACCATCTTGCACATCCTGAGTCAACTGCGGCCCAACGACCCTCGGATCAGTGCCGCCGCCAACCGGGAGGTAGTGATGAGGGTCACCACTGTATGAGTCGGACGAGCAGGGCGTGATAGGATAGACCTCAACTTTGTGTCCAGATGTAAATGAGAGGACGCATTCATGGACCTAATATGAGATACTACAGATTCATGTAGGAGGAGCGGAGTGACGCCACGTCAACAGACACTTGAGGATTTCTCCTCTTGTTTCGTACAACAAAAGGAAGTCAGATGCTCCTTTTCAATAATTACAGAACTGATGAAAAAGGGATGCATTAAAAGACCTTAAAATAAATGTGTGGAGGGTGGGAAAAAGTGTAAACAGGCTTTATAATCTAATCCGAGAGGTTACGTTTTTTCCAGTTCAATATCAGGATGCACAGAGACATTTCCCTTTCATTTCTCTTGGTTTGATTTGTATCTATTCTTCTTTTCTTGGTTTTGTACTCACTTTGATTTTGTACGGATGTATGATTTTAGAGGAAATCATGTAACTCCATACATGCCCAGCATTTCCAGACTACTATGTATAATGATCTTGAAATTTTTACAAGATGCTGGTAAATAGACCGAAAACTGAAACAAACAAACATGAGTGGGGAGAAACACAGAGGGGAAAACTGAACAATAAGTCATTACAAGGGAAAATGGAAAAAGGAAAAAAGAAGAAAAAAAGAAATCAGTAAGATTTCAGAAACACTTAACCTTTCTGCAATAAAGATACGTATGTACATTTCACAGGGAATTTTGCATGGGTATATAATTTTATTCTTCATCACATAACATAAGCACATGACAAATTTGCTCTATTTCGAATGGTGCTTGCCAAAATAAACACTTTAGAAACATCTGATTTCATTGCACCAACTTTTTGTCAACATGACAAATGGCAGTGTGTTACAGCTATTTCAGCTAAAATACAGATTGTTGCTGCTGTGTGCTGATTCAGATTTGATAATGAGTAAACTATTGGATTAAAAATGGGGATCGGATGATCTCTTAACTACTCAGTCTCACTCATTGTCTTCTTTACCTGCAGCTTAAAGTGTATCCCTATCTTTTTTCGGCATGAATATACATCAGATTAGCCATTGAGACAGTTTTTTTCATTGCTCATCTCTGTCTTTGTGTCTGTCTTTATCTCTCTCTGTCCATCTGTCCGTCTTTTCTCTCTTTCTCTCTCCTTTTCTTCCTCCCCAACCGGTGCAGACAGATGTCCGTCCTCCACAGAGCTGGGTCTGTCTGACGTTCCTGTCTGTTATAGGGAAGGTTTTCGTTGCCCCCGTACTCTACGGGGGAATTGTTGGGTCTATGTAAATCATAAATAAGTCAAAGAGTGTGGTCTTTACCTAGTTTGTAAAGTGTCCTGAACAACAAAACAGTGTCCTGTTTTGTTATGATTTGACGTTATAAATAAAATTGAATTGAATTGAATTGCTCACCTATTTACAGAACAATCCTGGAGAGTCACTCGCGGCCAGACATGGCTAACACTGATTAGCTCGGGACGGTTTGCTGAACCATACAAAACGGCATTTTTTAACCACTAATACTGCTCAAAATAACACCAAACCTCTGTAGTAGCATGATGACACATAAAACGAAGCACCAGCAACGAAGTTGGTGAACCCAGAGTTTATTAAAAAAGACTGTTTTACAATGTTACAAGCCTTAGCAGCCAGCTATCTATATATTGACAGGCAGCTCAAACAAGTCGATTACCGAATGCACTGCAGTTCAGTTCAAGGGGGGGAAAGTATTGGACTGAACTCCAGTGCGTTTGGTAATTGACTTGTTTGGAGGACCTGTCAATATCGACCTACTGGTAAGGCCCAGACTTGTAAAACAGTTTTTTTAATAAACTAAACTAAATATGTTTCTCCGTTTTATGTATAGGGACCCTAATCATGCTACTGAAGAGGTTTGGTGTTATTTTGATCAATGTTAGTGGTTAAAAAATGCCGTTTTGGATGCATTCAGCTCACCGCCCCAAGTTAATTAGTGTTAGCCCTTTGGGGCTGTTAGCGTTGCTCTGGGCGATCTCTATACATGGTTGATCAACCAAAAAAAACTGTCTCCATGGCTTATTTGATGTATTTTTATGCCGGATAAGATCGTGGAGTCCATATTTGCTGGGTTTACACTTTAAAGCATGCATCGCGGGGTCTTGTTCAGCGTATTCTCGTCAACAGAAGTGTATGATATCTTTCGAAATGATGTTCTTTTAAACATTACATGACCAGTTAAGTTTAAGCACCAATATGTCGACTACAATTACAAAAAAAAGGAATTACAGTGCATTACTTTGATATGTATGCTCAGTGCATGAGAACAGCCTGTCTAGTGACATAATATCGTTTTAGGGAAACATAATGGAATATCTGTTTTTTTCATTATTAACTTGTTCAAAGGTCCCATATTGTAAAAAGTGAGATATCCATGTCCTTATTTATTATAAAGTAGGTCGGTGTGCTGTACAAATACTGAAAAAGTATCAAAACATTCGATCCACAGAGAAATGCACACAGTCTGTATTCCAAAATTCTGTGCCGTTGAGATGTCACAAATTTAATGCCGCTACAGTGCTGTTACAGTCATCGCCCGGCTGCAATGATGGTGCAGAGACACAGATCTGGAAGACGCAGAAATGCTGACCAATCGGAACAGACTGGGCTTTTTCAGGAGGGAGTCTTAAAGAGACAGGCGCTAAAACAGAACGTTTCAGACAGAAGGTGAATACAGGTATATTCAGACGGACAATATGAGAAATATAATGTGTTTTTGAACATTAAAGTATGTAAACATGTTCTAGTAGAAACCCAAAATACAAGTATGAACTGTGAAAATGAGCAGATTATGGGACCTTTAAACTGACTAAAACATCCTTACAGGAGATAAAATGACTCACTCACAAGCGGATAGAGATCATTTGATCAGTAGAGCTGCAACGAGTAGTCAATGAATCAATTAGTCCATCTATGGAAAATTAACTGAAATGAACTATATTGAAAATTAAATGATCCCTTTTAGGCAAAAAGCTCTTTCTTTCATCATTCATTCTCTGGTTGTAGCTTCTCCAATGTAAGGATTGGCTGTTTCTTCTGTTTTGTCTCAGTGTAAACATTTTTCACTATTTTCTGCCATTTCATAGACTAAACAATTAATTAATTAATTAATTAATTGGGACAATATTAGCCAGAATAACCAATAATAACAATGGTTATTCAGCCCTATAGTACAATTATAAAATGTATAAAGTGTCCAGTTTACAAGTGTTCAAGTTGGATCACTGTCTTCTGACTGACAATGAGGACCAACCATAGAAAAGCACAGGTGTAAAATATATAAATATTAATGGCTGAATTCCATTTAGCTGCTTCAGTTTCGGGGTTTCATTGTGCATGTTGTCCCACTGTCATGGTTTACTGGGACACTTGAGTAGAACAGAGCCATTGTTTATGTTGTTAGCAACACCTACTCTTCTCCTGCTATGACCAAGTGTGCTGTGAAAAGGGCTTCATATCCAGGTCAGGTCATCGTTAGTGGAGGAAAACTGTCTAAAATAGTTCATTTCAAACCCTGACATTAATGTGCAACTGAAAAAGCAATCAGTCAGTGTTTGTCTCCACCCAGTGGCGGCTCCTGCACTGGTCACCCACTCCCTCAGAATATTTCTTCACTCCTTTTTTCATCTTTCTTTGTGTATTTATAGCCTTTTCGCATGAATTTCTCTCCAGGAACAAAATGAACAATTTTATCAAAGAATATCTCAATTTTGTATTGAAACCAATACAGCTGAAGATAATATGAATTTGGGATATTTAAATTATAATACATGCTACAATTAAACAATTTATTATTATTATTATTTCCTAATTCACAACTTTTAGGCCAACCCAATAAGTAAATACATTTAAAAATATTCATAATAAATAATCACTATAAATTGTTTGATGGATTTGCCTTTCTCAGTACTCAAGGTTCATTCACACAGACATGGTGGTGGTAAACTACCGCAGCAGTCACAGCTGCCCTGGGGAAGACTGACAAAGGCGTGGCTGCTAATCAGCGCCTAAGGCCCCTCCGACCACCTCCTCAAACATACAGCAGTCATACACATTCACACGAGGCAAGGGGAGTGAAGTGTCTTGCCCATGGACGCAACTACCATGACACAAGTAAGGCAGGGCGGGGATCGAACCACCGTCCCTTCAGACATTGGCCAACCGCTCTGACAAATGAGCCACAGCCGCCCAAATTATTGCACACAACTAACACAATTAAAGACAATTAAACAGCTAACTAGAAAATAACAGTGACTTTTTTTTTTATAATAATAATAATAATGATAAACTGTATTTGTAAAACCTTTCACAAAATAAAATTGATCTTAAAGTGCTGTACAAAAATTTTTTATATCAACACATAATCACATAATAGGATAATATTGGTAATAGAACAAGTGAATAATATTAAAAACAGTTTTAAGATACAACAAAACAGTGATATTTTGTATGATAATACATACGTGTGTATAAATCATCTTTTTTACAAGATGGGACCACCATGTTGATATCATCAAAGGGAAAAAATAACAATATAATAATATATTCTTTGACTTTTACCAAGACTTTTAGGAAACATCAACAACAAAAACAACCCTATACGTATACTATACACAGATCATATAACTCAACTAAATTAGACATTATTTTAAGGCAAAGTGTAGTTTTATGTAAAAAAAGAAATTAAAAAATGTCTGTGTGTTTTATTTTGAAAATCTGTAACTTTCAGTAAGTCTCGTTTCCTGCTAATCCGTGATAGAAACATGAACAGAAAGGTGCAATTGTGAAACAGTTGCCGGTAAACGGTTGTTTCCTGATTCTACATGGTAACCCGAGGTTTGTGCGAACTATCGCGAGACCCGCTTCCCGGCCACATTTAGCCTACTAACCTTTTTTTTAAAAACCCGGTATCCGTCACAAAAATAAGAAAAAAACGATAATACATCATTTATTTTTTTTAACCATAAAAATATTTATAAAAAATATACACAAAATAAACCAATAGAAAAGCAAACATAAATAAACATAAAGCATGCCAGGGCTCATTTATTAATTTAAAATAAATAAATTAAAAACATTAAATATGGAGCACAATCTTACAGTTTTGATTGGCTTGTTTTGTTTATTCAACTTTAAGCATTCGCTGTCAATGCCTAACCTTGAACATATCGCGAGACTTTGGCAAATATTGGGTTACCATCTGGGCACAACCCCTGTAAACGGGACTTTCTGTCCTCGGGCGGGTTGTCCCCGGCTCCTCCTTCAATACCTGTCTGGCCACAACGAAACTTCACCGGGGCCGATGTCCAAGCTGCCGGGCGGATGTTCCTGCTTCTCTCCAGAAACTGCTCTGAGACAAACAGGGAAGCAACAATGTGTCATTCTAACTCCGGCGGGAGTGTAGCTGCTGGTGTCGTCTAAGGTTTGAGAAGTTTACAGAGTTTAAAGAGCATAGCAATGTCACAGAAGAGGAGGAAGAAGATGTTTTCTTTCCTGCGCTCAGGTGAGTCGGTGTAAAGTCATGTCGTGTTGTGATTAAAGGAGGAAGAGGAGGAATGTTACTCTGCTGCTGCCTGTGAGGAAAAACACCTTTATATCACATCAACAACGGTACAAAGACTGCCTTTGTTTCAAGAGGCAGACCCTACCTCCAGAGGCCAAAAAGCTGACCCATGACTTTGGATTTAGTCATGGTTTACCTAATATATATATATATTTTTATATATATATATATATTTATATATATATATATATTTATAAATATTTATAAATATATATATTGCAAAATGTTTTGCTGTAATTTTTTTTAAAAAATACAGAATTTAGATGGTGAAAAATTCGATATGGTGATTTTTTTATTTTATTTATGTTTATTTTATTAAGTCAATTTATTGAACATGTTGAAAATAACACAAATACAAAATAAGAATTATAAGCTATGATTAAAAAAAATGGGGAAAAAAAACCCAAATAACCCAATTTTTTGAGCTGGACTTTAAAATTGGCGGTTGATGTAGTAAATTTTTATTTTATTTAGTCAATTGATTGAACATGTTAAAATAATACAAACACAATCCTCAAATCAGTTTCAGTCAAAAGCAACTGGACTTAGATTGTTGAATCAACAATCCCTTCCCAGGAGATTCAACAATCTAACCTCAAAGAACAACTGTTCACAAATGGCCTCTTGTGACTCCAACGACTGTCGTTAAGACTCAATAGAGCACTAATGAAGTCAACTAAGGGCGCACTCACTGTCCATCCGTATCGTGCCAAAGCACGTCCTACGGCTAAAGTCTAGTTCCTTTGATCAGTGTGAGTGCAACCGTGCCACGCCTAGGAGCGGTACGCTCGCTGGCCCTCATGCACCACGGCCCGTTTGGGAGAGGTGGGCTTTTGTAAAGCACGTTTGCACATGTACGAGCAGGAGCGTGCGCACGTGTATGAGCACGAGGCCTACGGCGGTTCTGACGTCATTTTATGTTCGGACATAGAAAAAAAGAAGGAGGGACCATGCGCGGACATTTAAAACAATGGCGGTGAAAGGTTTACGTTGGTGTGATGCGGAGGTGGAGTGTTTACTGCAGATTTGGTCGATGAAAATATTCAAAAACAGTCGACAAGACGCACAAAAACTCCGAGGTCTGTGGAAAGATTTGTAAACAAAGCGACGCATCGCGATGACGTCATCAATGCGTGTGACGTGTTACGGTGTGATGACGTATAGGCAGCAAGAAGCATTCGCCGAGGCCCAGGTAGTGTTATTACAAACGGGCCTGGAGGGGGGGACAAGTACCCTAAAGCACGGGGAAAGGTATGGACGGACAGTGTGAGTGCGCCCTTAGGCCTCGTGCTCGTACACGTGCGCGCGCTCGTACATGTGCAGACGTGCTTTACAAAAGCCCACCCCTCCCAAACGGGGGCCGTGGCCGGCAAACGAGCCGCTCCTAGGCGCGGTACGCTTACACTCACACTGATCAAACGAACTAGACTTTACCTGTAAAACCTGTTTGGGAACGGTACGGATGGACAGTGTGAGTGCGCCCTTAGACAAATAACCAAGTCTAGTTGCTTTTGACTGAAACTTCTTTGGGGATAACGATGACCTGGACAAATGAGAAGATTCAAATAAACAACTCAAATGTTTGAGCTTAGTACTAACCCTAAACCACGCCATTTTTTCAAAAACTAACCATGGCCTGCTTCTGTTGCCTAAACGTCACTGTCACGATCCACTTCTGGTCGGAGAACAGTTCAGGATCTACGTTACTGCGCCCGTCCCAGACACATCTGACCAATGAGTGAAGTGCTTTTGTCCCAAACCTTTATTTAGCGTGAAAGCGCCTTAAGATTCATTAATTAGCATCATCATTAATTATGATTAACATTAAACATTAAAAAAAATTAGAAGTTGAATTTAAATCAAATATATATAATATATTAACAACTACAATGCATGTAGCAACAGTGTAAATGAGAATAATGCTGAAAATGGGGATTAATGGGGTTAAAATGCAAGAAAAGTATAAATAATTAAGAACATTAGTTGAAATGTATTCATTGCCAGAGTAAACCAGAATATTGCACATTAAATTATTATTGCACATGACTGTTCAAGAGGTCACATTTGATAATGTTTTACCAAAGAGAATCCACATTTGGGTCCCATTAAATATCACAACCCCTCAGATTTATGTGGGGACCCTTTGGAGGGGCCTGAACCTTAGGTTGAGAACTACTGCACAATGAGCACATGAGTTCCTTTTACAGCTCAAACTTATGCACTTTCACTTTAGTAACTTTGTGAATGCCTTTTTACTTTAAACAGAGTCCTTTAACAGCGTAATATTGGTATTTTTACTTGAGTAAAATATGTGAAAACTTCTTCTCCCACTGTTGATCTTCTTTTTATCAGAGGTGACTTTCCTCCTCACATGCCCTCTGATATATTTACAACATTTAAAAAGGATTTATAGTGAAACAAAGTTCATATTGACCTCATTGGCATCTCTTGCTTAATGGCACTCATCATTTCCTGTGGTATAATATAATATAAATTATTATAACGTCCCCATAAAGCTCTCACAGGAACGTAAAACTGTTCTGTTGCAGTGATGTTGGATCATCGACAGAACAGAAGATCCACATTAACTCCATAGTTTATGTAGAATTAGCAGCATTAATGTAGAGAAGTTTGATCTCAGTAATGTGATGAATGTGGAAGGCGTAAATAGAACTGCTCCTCTGCAGTTGCCTATTTGAACTCCTTTTTAATACGTTTTATGTTCCCTGTGAGCTTTGACTTTGACACAATGTACAAATAATGAAAAGGCGACATGAATATTAAACCAACATAATTTAATTGAATTATTGTTTGTTATTATAACTTTCCTCCTGGTTGATTTACAACTGATTTTGATGTTAATTGTTGTCGTTCACATTTGATTCTTTCTTTCTTTAGTGGGAAAAATATAATATAAAATCATTTTAACTCTCAAATATTGATGGTGAACTAATAATGTTTGCTCGTAGAGGGTCTTTGTGTCAAAATCAAGTCTTAACACCTTAATAATTGTAGTTTATATATTTGATTAATGTGTTTTCGGACAGATAATGGACACCTTGTTGGGCATTATCCCTGACATTGTTTTGCAAAGAACACCTAATGTCCACTACAAAACTTTCGACAGTGCGTTACATCATCATTATTATTTTTTAAAGATTCTTGGCAGTTTTTCAAGCCTTCATTATATAGGACAGACAGGAAATGGGGTTGGGGGGGGGGGGGCATGCAGCAAAGGGTTCGGAGTCGAACCTGCGGCTCTAACCACTGCAGCCACCGGCCGCCACGCATTGCATCATTTAACAAAGAAAGATGACAAATAATAAAATAATTCAAGTAAGAGTGGAAACTTGAGCAATAAACTAAAACTTATTTCTACATTTTTCCTCAGAAAATTGATCAGTAATCACAAAGGTACAGAGAAAGAATTGGGCTGGCAGCCGTATCAATAAATTTGCCGTCCTGATTGACTCTGGATTTTCCTTTAATGATGTTACAAGAACTAAAAGCTGTTGGATGCCGCATGTGTCAAGTTTGGTTTTGGCTTTCACCTGAGCCAGAGGGATATATCCGACTGTCACAGAGATATCAGTGTTGACGTATATGTGGTCCGCTGTGCACCAGTATGTTTTTACAAATCACACGATGCAGAAAACAATCCATGGGGTGACTTAGAAATGGGGTCATTGCGTAGTTTGTCCAGCAGAGTGTCATCTACTGATCTGTATATTTAGTTATCCATTTTATTACAATTGAGTCTTTACTTTCTCCGTTTTATCAGAGCAAGAGAGAGGCAGCATGCAGTGTTTGTTTGCTTTTGAACTGGAAGTTCAATCGACTGAAATGTGAGTCTGGAAAATGGACTTGTTTGTGTTGAGTACAGCCCAACAGAACTGGTGCATCAGTGGCTTTTTGTGCAAGTTTAGATTTTTAAAGAAATCTTTTACAAACAGCCACTTAAATATTTTTAGTAGAGTTATTTGTTTAGGAAAGCAGCCGTCCGAGCTCCTTTTGCAGAGTCATATTTGCACAATCCACATAGAAAAGGTCTATTTTCAGCCGCCATATTGATGAAATTCTGTATAATCTTCTCTGCAAAATCTGTGTCAGTCAGACCCGTAGTTTTCACCTCTTACTATCAGCCCTGGTTATTGTAGTCTGATACTTAACAAAGCTTCTCACAGGGAAACCCGTAAGGGCCAATTAGCTGCACATATACTGGACTAACCTCGCCTACATTTGATTTAAAAGTCTTTATTTGTAAATAACAACATACATCCTACAGTATTTCTATCCAGAACTTACTGACAGAGCCAAAACTGCCAATCACTGTTGGATAAAACATGACATCACCCATAGCAAAAGGGTCCATAACGAGGAGAAGTCCTCCTAGTGTTGAGATCAAATGCTTTGCCTGATGATTATGTTTGTCCTTTTTCTCATGGTTCTCTGTGTGCGTAGGGTTTTGTTTTGTGTGCACTGTGATCCCTTAAAGGGAGCTATAATCTCAGTATAACTACCTGTTTGTTTCCAGTCAGAGACCCCCCTCCTGAGAACATCCACATCTCCTCTCTGCCTCCCAGTGTTCCCACAGATCTGGAGCCAGAACAACCTGGAGGACAAGGTGAGAACGTTTGTTTTGTAGACACGTTTGTTGTTTTTTATTGTGTCTTATGATACTGGAGCATCATTATTTCTCTCTTAAACCAGAACAAACTCATTATATTACTACACAATCTCTGTTTATCCAATGCTCTTCTTCTGTCTGCTCTCACTTAGCAGGAACTTTCACTGACAACATTTAGACATACTTACCAACCCTCCTCATTTTTCCTGGAGCCTCCCTTTTTTTATTGCCCTCTCCTGGTTTCCTCCCGCGGTCACAATTCTCTCGTATTTCTTCGTATTTCTTATGAAACATTTTTAAACCTCTTTTTCCCTTTTTGTTATAATGTTTGTGGCACTGCACAGTAGTGATGCATGTTCATCTGTGGATGGTTTGTGGCTGCAGGTGGCTGAGGTAATATCACTAAAGCGGAAAATGCTAATTACATTCTCTAACATGCTGCTGCTCCACTCTGCTAATTTACGTACAAGAAACACAGCAGCGTAACTTCACTGGCCATTTCAGAAGCTTAAAGTGTAGTTAGTTTCCTGTGTCAGGTTTATAACTGCAGTTTTTAGTTTTGCTGATTAAATGTCCCATGATATTTGCTATAGTGACATTTCTGCACGCATGGAGACATTTACTGTACACTGAAAGCAGCAGTGGCGTGCACAGACTCTCTAAGGGACAGGGGCAAAAAAATGAATGAATTAATATATAAAATGGATTAATATATGAAAATTAATGATGAATTTAAGTTTATGCGAGAGGGGAAATTATTATGTAGTCTTTCCTTAGAATTGACAGTAAAAGGTTGAATATGGAGAATGAGCAGAACACCACCATCTAGTGTCTTAAGATCGTAGTCGCAACAACAAAACATAATTCCAGCAGTCGGGTTGCCAGGTTTGTTGCTGAGTGTGTCAGCGGTCAGCCTGCTCCATGTCAGTGATGAATCAAACAGGGCAGTGACTCATTTATTACTAATAAGACTGATCAGTTCATTAACAACAGTACTTAACGTTAGCCAGTCTTCAGCTGGAAGTCTTTCTCTGAGTGCTGTGTTATCGATCAGCTGGCTCTCAACTCAGAAGGATTCTTGTTTCTGTAGCAACAAGAGACAACCCTGGCAACCAGCAACGCCCAACGCTATTGGCTGCTACCATGGAAACAGAACGGGACAGAAAGTCATTGTCAAACCAGTCAAAAACATTTTTAAATATTAATTCAGACTAAATATATTTTTTATGGAAGAGCAATACTTTCATTCTGTACGCCTTTTTTTAAATATAGCTTTTAATAACGATTCTAAATATTCAACCTTAAATTTAAAGTAATTAACGTCAGAAAAAAATTCTGTTTGATTGTACAGTAATTTCTAGCCCTACTTTGGGTTCAAAACTTCCCTATTTTTAAAGTCTTAAGGCTTGCAAGTATGCATTTAGAGCATGATGATAATTTTCTGTTGTCCCCCATTTTGGTCCAGACTGAAATATCTCAATAACTACCTGATGTATTGTTATGATAGTTTGCAGAAATATTAACAGGAACCAAAGGGTGAATCCCTTTATTTAATATAATGCCCCCCCCCGACTTCTCCACAGGCAAATAGAAGATATTGATATCTTGACCAGTGGTTTCCAAATGGGGGTGTGACCCCTAGGTGTATTTATTGCACTGTATGATTTGTGTGATTAAGATTTTTTTTTCTGTTGTACTTCAGCCGGTGACGTGGAGGGTGAGAAATCAGTAATCGAGACCACACACACGCACAGAGTGTCCGCCCCCTCGGTCTTCCTGCAGAAACAGAATAATGAACCTGTTTCCAGCACTTACTTTGAGCAGAGGGTCCCTGTTCCTGAGGAGGACGGCGAGGTAATCTAAAACCTATATCAAAAGTCAATATACAGTATATACGGTAGAGAGAGAGAGAGAGAGAGACATAGACAGCTCTTGGTATTTTCTTAGATTGATAACCATCAGGATGCAGTACAATGTAAAGTTTCTGTCTCCTGTAGAGGGGGTTCAGTCTCCGTAAGCTGTGGGCCTTCACTGGGCCGGGCTTTCTGATGAGCATTGCCTACCTGGACCCGGGTAACATCGAGTCTGACCTGCAGTCTGGTGCCAAAGCTGGCTTCAAGGTAACCAAAGTAATTCATTCATCCTTCACTTACGGGACCTCTGGAACACATTGAGGAGGTGGACCCTCATGTTCAGTGATGCTGAGATTATGTTAGGCAAAACAAAACATAACAATGTAAACAAATCAGAAACAAGAAGAATTAATAAATCACAAGACAAAGAATAAGAACATAACAATGATTGGGCTACAATATCTGACACTGACTGTTTGGCTATACTTTTGGTCTACATTTTCCTCTGGCAGAAAGGTGCGTTTTCAATCTGTTACATTAAACTGCAGTAGGTAAAAAGCAAAAAAAGCTCCAGAATTTGCAGAAGAGTGAGACCTCTTCTGGCAGCTCTCTCCTCTCTGTCCTGAGCAAATAGAAACGCTCTCTCTCTCTGAAATGATCTGTGATTGGCCAACGTCTCCTGTAACGAGGAGCATCCAGCTGCTGCCCAGGAGCACAAGCCCCTCACTTGACACAAGCCCCTGACTTGACACAAGCCCCTGACTTGACGGAAGTGACGTATAATACCAGAAAGTACGCGGGAATTTGAGGATACTCGCTGTCACTGTGGAAAATGATTGAGATAATGGAGACGTTTAAAAACAACGTAAGCTTTGCTATGTTGATAATGTTGCTAACTACGCGCTAACTAGCAATCTTTGATACGCGGGAATTTGAATGTGGTGCTCCACCTCATCACATCCAGCAATACTAAATCAAGGTTGTCATGTTATTTCTCCATGAGTATACGAAGAAAGTGGAGGGAGTTAAATATTAGTAACATCAGCTCAGACTTCTGTAACTTTATTGCAGGAGAACCTTCTCCAAAAATGTAGAAATTTTATTTTGACTAGCTGGAGAAACAGGGCTTTTATATTTCAGCAGGGTTATGTTAAACCACCTCATCTCCAATCCAACAAAACATTAAAAGCAGCTTTTGTTGCAAAGCCACTGCCTTAGTATCGTCTTTTTCTACAGCCAACTACTTTTATTTTGAAATTTCACGTCACCCTGTTTCCATTAAAAGTTTACAGATGTTTGTCTTCACTATTTTTGTAATGTCACAATATTAAGGACTGTAAATGAACTGTAAGATACACTAACTGATGAATATACAGTAACTGTGTATGTGTGAAGGACTGAGACCTGACTGAGGGGAAATGTATGTACTTTTTCAATTAAGTAAAAAAAAACATATTTTTTTAAAGAAGAAGAATTACTTTATTTATCCCGCATGGGGAAATTGAATTTTTTCACTCTTATTATTATACATGTTACACACTCAGGCCCGAAATACACACATGCACAAACAGGACTTATACATGCAATGAAGGAGAGATGTTAGAGTGAGGCGGCTGCCAGTGACCAGCACCCCGAGCAGTTGGAGGTTTGGTGCCTTGCTCAACAGCACCTGGGCAGTGCCCAGGAGATGAACTGGCACCTCTCCAGCCACCAGTCCACGCTCCATACATGGTCCACACATGGTCTTGAACCAGCGACCCTACGGTACTGAGCTACTGCCGCCCCAAAAAGGCCATCGATAAAATGATTTCAATAAAGTTAAAAAAAAAAAGCTATTGCGTCACTTCCGTCGAGCCAGGGGCTTGTGTCAAGTCAGGGGCTTGTGCTCCGGGGCTGCAGCTGGAGTATTGCCTATCACAGGCTAGATTTCCTAAAACAGAGCTAAGAGGAGCTGCAAAAGTATGTTTTTTTTTTTGTCTACCACTGTCACATGTGAAACAAAACGATCACAAATAGTTGTTAAATGACTACGAACATGTGAAAATGAACAAATGTGAAAGTGATTGACACAAATCGATCAAAGACACACACAGAATGACTTCAACAACCAGAATCATACAAAACAACTAAGAATAGATGCAAAACAATCTCAGAAATGCAAAACAACTATAAAAACAACCAGAAAATCACCCCAATATAGTGCATAATGACTAAAAACAGATGCACAACAATCACAAAACGACCACGGGGAGGTGCAAATTGACTAAGACTTTCAGGTTGGGTTGTCTAGTTCAGGGTGGGGGGCCTCTTACTTGTCTTTGCCCAGGGGAAGCTGCATGCAGGAAACCCATACTGTTGGATCACATTGTCATCCTACCAGTAAAGTTATTTCCAGCAGCTTATACCTGCAACTCAGCCAGTCTCTCCTGCTTAAAAAGCATGCTTACAACCACTATTATCACTATATCACTATATACTGTAATTATCGTTAGTAAAAATAAGGCTAGGGCAGCATGGGGGTGTAGTGGTTAGCACTGTCACTTCACAGCAAGAAGGCTACAGGTTCGAATCCCGACTGGGGCTCTTCTGTGTGACGTTAGGATGTTCTCCCAGTTGTCATCTAGACACATGGACGGGTCATTTCATTTTTTGAATTAAATTTGAAACTGAAATAATCCGTCCTTGTGTCTAGATCATTTCATGTTTGCAGTCATCATGTGCGAAAGTTTCCAGAAGGGCCCCAACGGGTCGCGCGGTCTTTGTTAGTAGCCTTAGTTTTGTTAACTACAATAGTAATAATAGTAGTTGTAAGCAGGAAAGACTGGCTGGGTTGCAGGCATAAGCTGCTGAAAATGACTTGACTGGTGGGATGACAATATGATCCAACAATACGTGTTTCCTGCATGCAGCTTCCCTCTCCCTCTGCTCATGAACTAACAGTAACACTTCCTGAAGGAGCTGTCATTCTGTTGTAGTCTCTTTATACTGCAGGTCAAAGTTTAACAAAGGTGAACTTTGTCCCGAAATAACTGGAAACACCTTCTTGAGTTTGTTAGTGTGTCAAGAGCTTCAGACAAAGTGAACTGTCGAACCAGTGTTGTGTAATTCTTTTCCGGTTTCAAGATACATTAAGTTGCAAAATATTCACCAAACAGCTCACTCATTTGTGTGTCTAAAATACTTAATGTCCCAATATCGTTAGGATGAAATGTAATCATTTATTTTCAGGAACATTTAAGGTGGACTTCAGCTCAAGAGGTCATGTTTTTTTTAAGTGTCAAGACAAAAAAACGACACCATATATAGTCTTTTATCAGCATATGCATATTATATTAGTGTGTCATCCGCCAAGAATAAAACTACACCTCCCGCTTTGCAAAAACATGTTGCAAAGCGGGATTTCTGACGTTAATGTGTACATAAAGTTTGCAAAATACGTTCATAAACTTGAGTTTCCTCGCAGGTTTCCAAAGGAGGTTTTTTTCTTCTGACTACTGACTCATTTGTCAAAATCATCTCACAACCTCAGAATCTTAGTGATGCCTGACGCTTGTTCTCGTCCCGTCAGCTCCTCTGGGTGCTGCTGGCAGCCACCATCATCGGCCTGCTGCTGCAGCGGCTGGCGGCTCGGCTCGGCGTTGTCACGGGGATGCACCTGGCCGAAGTCTGCAACCGCCAGTACCGCACGGTGAGATAACACTCGCTGGGTTCACTGTTTTCATTTGCTTCCCCAATACTAGAGCTGATCTGAGAGGCTGTAAGCAGAAGTAGAGCTGGTTCACTGTAACTGCCTCCTTTACCAGAATAACCAGCATTGAGCTTTGTTGTTGCAGCAGCTGTAGTCAAGGACGGATTATGGGACCTTGGATACAGAGATGACAGAGGCCCCCCATCTCCGTCTCCATAGGAACAAGAGAAACTCTCTGCTTTTAGTCATTTTGCGCCCCTTTGTGGTCATTTTGGGGTAGTTTACTGTGTCTCTGTCGTCATTTTGTGTCCGATTGTGTCTTTATAGTAACTTCAGATCTCTTTGTGGTCGTTTTTTTGTTGTTTTGCAAATATTTTAAGTCGTGTTGTATCTTTCTGTGGTGTGTCTGGTCGATGTGAGTCTCGTTATCGCAATTTTGGGTTGTTTGTAGTCGTTTTTTGCCTATTTAAATCTTTTTGTATATATAAATATTTTAATTTCCGTCTTACATTTTCATCTACTTCTTGATTTGCATCTATTTTTAGTTGTTACAATTTTCTATGTTGTCGATTTAGATCTCTATGTAATGCATCGCTCTGATTTTTTGGCTCAATTTTTATTTCTTTTGTGATGGTTTTGCATCTATTGTAGTAATTTCTTGTCTATGTGGTCATTTTGAGTATCTTTATAGTCATTTTTGGTTGTTTTTATTCAATTTGTTTTAATTTTTCCGTCCTTTGACAGTTCTGTATTATGTACATCTAACGTTTTTTCATCTGACATAATAAGTCCCTCTTGTTCTGAGAGTCATCGAAAACAGAATAAAATGTTTTTACTCTCTGGGGTAATCTGCTGTTACCATGGATACTTAATTGATGCTTTGTCGTCTGTCCAGGTGCCTCGTATCATCCTGTGGCTGATGGTGGAGCTGGCCATCATCGGTTCAGACATGCAGGAGGTCATCGGCTGTGCCATCGCTTTCAACCTCCTCTCCTCCAACAGGTGATGTGACGGACACACTGGGCCCTGGTGGAGGAACTTAATGTAGTTAATGAATTAAAAGTATGAAAATGTTCCCTTTTACTGTTATACTATTATGAATTATGACATTATATTATTGTTGGTAATGCATTAATGTAAAAGCAGGATTGTATCACTGCAGCTGGTTGAGGTGGAGCTCATTTTAAACTATTCACTAATTATTATTTTTATCATGGATTAATCTGCTGATGATTGCCCCCATTAATCAACTGATTGTTTGTGAAGAATAATGAAAAATGCTGTCACATAACCCAGAACCCAACAGGATACCTCCACAATGTTTGTTGGGTCCAAACCTCTAAATTATTACGAATATATTGAAATTCTAAAAATGAAAGTAGGGAAAATCTTCCCATTTGTGGAACCATGAAAAGTTTTGCCATTCATTTTCTGTCAATGGACTAATTGATTAATCTAATCAGATACATACTTTTATATACTGTTAGGTATTGTAATTTATCAGAAAGCATCATATTCTTTAATGTGTGTGTGTGTGTGTGTGTGTGTGTGTGTGTGTGTGTGTGTGTGTGTGTGTGTGTGTGTGTGTGTGTGTGTGTGTGTGTGTGTGTGTGTGTGTGTGTGTGTGTGTGTGTGTGTGTGTGTGTGTGTGTGTGTGTGTGTGTGTGTGTGTGTGTGTGTGTGTGTGTGTGTGTGTGTGTGTGTGTGTGTGTGTGTGTGTGTGTGTGTGTGTGTGTGCGCGTGTAGGATCCCTTTATGGGGCGGTGTCCTCATCACCATCATCGACACGTTTGTCTTCCTCTTCTTAGACAAATACGGTGAGTTGTAGTTGTGCTCTCACATTGAAATATGTCGCTTACACAACAATAAAATAATAAGGTTTATTTATTATATAAAGCACCTTTCGTAACATAAAATGCAGCTCAAAGTGATTTACAAAAACAGATCAACAAGGCAGAAAAGACATAAAAATAAAAGCTCCTCATTCGTGTCTCTGCAGGTCTGAGGAAGCTGGAAGCCTTCTTCGGTTTGCTCATCACCATCATGGCCATCACCTTTGGATACGAGGTATTTACACGTCTGCAAACAGGACGTAGAAAACCACTTTCCCCCGAGTTTCACCTGTCAGCTTGTTAGGATTTTGCAGCGATACGACTCTGCATCGGTACTCAGAAGGCTGCTTCCTTAAACAAATGAAGGATATTTAACATCATTACACATATAATGTACAATATGACATTCAGGGGTTAAATCAAGAAATGATTTGTGATCCTGAAAGTTGCCCAGGAGGAGGCCATGTGTGCGATCGGTGAACGAAATATTATATGAATTTAAAACTGCTTTATTATCACTGTGGTCGTTATAAATCAGGTGTCTGGGAAATGTAATCCCTGTGTAACATTTTCAAACCAATTCTAGAAAGGAACACTAAGAAGATAAAGAATCAATAAAAGAAAAATGCCAAATAAAAATCATGTTTATTTAGGTCAATTTTTGGCAATTTAAATGAAGAATAAACTAAAATAAAATAAATAGCTAAATAGTATCACCAATATCAGTCAATTGCTGATAATTTCAATACATTCAATAAATAAATAAATATCTAAGTAAACGTTCAGTATCAGTCAATTGCTGATATTTCAATAAATAATGAAACAAAATAAATGTAAAAGCTAAATACTACCGTGTGTTCAGTATCAGTCAATTGCTGACCATTTCAATAAAAAAATAAATAAAATACTTGTATGACACCCTTTCTAAATCACCTCAAGTATCGTTTTCTGCATTCTATGTTCTATAGAGAGGTTTTCATATCAGAAACATATACACCGATACAGACAGGCATTGCTGCTTTTCTCTCTGGCAGTATGTGACGGTGAGTCCAGACCAAGGCCAGGTTCTGAAGGGGATGTTCGTGCCGTACTGCGAGGGCTGCGGGCCCGTTCAGCTGGCTCAGGCTGTGGGCATCGTGGGAGCCGTCATCATGCCTCACAACATTTACCTGCACTCTGCTCTTGTCAAGGTGAGGTCATTATTAACATCCGCCTCTCATTTCAATCGGCTGAAAGTGCGAAAACTCGTCTTTGCAAATGCTCAAATGTCCCAATGTCCCCGTCAGTCTCGAGAAGTGGATCGGTCGAACAAGAGAGACGTAAAAGAGGCAAACAAATACTTCTTCATCGAGTCCACCATCGCTCTGTTCATCTCTTTCCTCATCAACGTGTTCGTGGTGGCTGTTTTCGCCGAGGCTTTCTACGGACGCACACACGCGGAGGTGGTGAGTATCTCTGCGGGCGCTCTCATGAAGTCAAATCACGCCTCGTCTTTGGCTGCTGCGCTACAGATGTGTGTTTCTGTTTTTTTTTTAATTCCAGTACAGCGTCTGCAATGAAACAGGAAGTCCTCATTCACATTTATTCCCTCAGAACAATGAAACTTTAGAGGTGAACCTCTACAAAGGGGTGAGTTTAAAGCGGTTTGTGCCACTGTTACTTCAGCACTGTGGATATCTTTCAGTTGAGGTTTTGTTGATAAAGCGATATCACTTATACATTTAAAGGGGTTTTCATCTTTTAAAGAGATGCTCTACACCTTTTATTCCATGTATGTTTCATGGTGATAAGGGCATTATGTTCAGACAACGATATCTTTGGCCCCTGAGTTAAGAGCTATTTTTAAATCTATACATTCACCGTTTTGAGTTTGGACGGCCCTTAATGCTGCTGTTGTGTTAGCCGACTTCTCTGTTTGCGTGTCTGTTTGAAGGGAGTGGTGCTCGGCTGTTTCTTTGGCCCAGCGGCGCTCTACATCTGGGCCGTGGGGATCCTCGCAGCCGGTCAGAGCTCCACCATGACTGGAACATACTCCGGCCAGTTTGTGATGGAGGTCAGCGGAGGAGTCAGCCGTGCACAAACACACTCACATATAGCACACTGTTCTCCCTGTTTTACCTTCATCACAGTCACTACACACATCACTTCTTTTTCTGATTTCATGCTTTAGTCGTGGCCTCAATCCGATAGCTTTTACATCAAAAACGTATAATTTATGTGATGATGCACAGTGTTTGCTAGTGGGATTTTCTTGTAAATATCACAGACTGATGTGTGCTTTTTCCTACCCCTCAGGGTTTCTTGAACCTGCGCTGGTCGCGTTTCGCTCGGGTGCTGTTGACCCGCTCCATCGCCATCCCGCCCACCCTGCTGGTGGCCATCTTCCAGGATGTGCAGCACCTGACGGGCATGAACGACTTCCTCAACGTGCTGCAGAGCATGCAGGTCAGGCACGGGGTCGAAACTGGTTCCCTGGCAGCTCCACAAACACCTCTCCACCGTCACCTGCTTTTATCTTTCTTGTATATCACTGTTTAGATCATTGCCCGTTATCTGTGAAGTGCTTTTCACCTCGACTTTATTCATACAGCATCTTTTTTTATACAAAAATGCAGCGCAAAGTGCTTATTCATAAAGCACATTTAAAATCAAAGTGCTGTACAAAGAGATAAACAAATGAAAACAATAACAATAACATGGAGACCCTGACCAAAAAAGAGTTTTACTACAAGTTCATTTTATTTCCTTAAGTATACTTTATACGAATGTACTCGTAGTATATTATTTTAAAACTGTTTAGTATATAAAAGTATAGTCTCAATACTTTCCATTACCACATGTTTCAGAATTATATATAATATCCACATTCAATAATATTGAATGTTTAAAAAAAAACAACACATCTACAATCAGATTATTTAAGATTTTTTTGCCCAAAGTCCAAAAGTAAACTTCCTGCCCTGGGTATAAATTAATAACAAACAATTTTGTTAGTTTATTAAAAGAGTGTTTTAAAGACTTACCTACTGGCCCCTGTACCAGCTCCTCTCATAGTAAAGTCCATTCAAGTGGATTACCAAAGTCAATCCCAAAGGAAGGAGCCCATTGGTGCTTCGTTGTGTGTGTAGGGACTCTTCTCATGCTGCTGAAGAGGTCTGCTGTTATTTTCAGCAGTATTAGTGGTTAAAAAAGACCTTTGAATGCCTTCACCGTATTGCCCCGAGCTAATCACTGTCAGCCAGTGTTAGCCAGCTGTTAGCGACTCTACTGGATTTCTCTGTTAATAGTTGTTACACAAAAAAAAATCTGTCTCGATGGTTTATTTGATGAGTGTAAGTGCCGGAAAAAAAACATGGGATGATTTTGCACCAGAATGGCACTTTACGTGTGATTTAAAATACCTATTCATGGCAGACTTCTGATGAAACGGCATGAACCATACATTTTATTAACATAACTCACATTCATTCTTCTCTCACAGTTGCCGTTCGCCCTCATTCCCATCCTCACTTTCACCAGTATGCCATCTCTCATGAACGAGTTTGCCAACGGACTGTAAGTTCATCTACACCATAAAGACACGAAGACGAGCGATTCACCGTTAAACGCGCTCTCCTTCTCTTTTTTTCTGCAGAGTGTATAAGATTGGAGGAGGACTCGTGATCTTGCTGGTGTGTGCCATCAACATGTACTTCGTTGTGGTCTATGCGACCGAGCTCAACAGTGTGTGGCTGTACGTGCTGGCAGCGATCCTCTGCGTAGCATACCTGACATTTGTGGGATATTTGGTAGGTAACATGAGGGGAGCGGATAAAGATATTTCCACTGTGAAACTTAAAACTGGTTCCAGACGGCGCAGTCGCAGTATAGTCACAAAGCCAGAGAATGATGCCTGGTACAAAGCTTGTTCAAACGTTTCATGCAAAACAGAGCAAAATATGTTGTTAAAGAAGTATGAGCACCTTTTATTTCTTATTTTTCCTGGTCACCAGGATCAAAAAATTGACATAGAGCTAAAACGATAATAGAGTACTTATCTGCAACCATTTTGATAATCAAGTAAGCTTTAAAGACATATTTATTTAAAGAAATAAATATATATATACTCCTTCAAGCCTCTGAAATGTCACATATGCTCATTTTGTTATGTTGTGCACGCAAACAGAAGCATAAATGTGCGTCTCGCCACAGTATTAGCAAAGTGCGTCTGTCATAGTGCGTCAGGTTGCATCAATCTGCGTCCTTTTGACTTTGTATATAATCACGCCGCCCAATTTGTGGAAAAGCAGCCGGTGTGAAATCAACATTAGTCAAAATGAATATCTTTAAGTTTCTGAACAAAACAGCTCTGTAAAAAAAAAGTTTCACTGTTTTCTGACATTTTATAGAACAAATGATCAATTGAGAAAATAATAATCTGATTAACTGATAATGAAAACAATCAGTCTGACTAATAGCACAGAAATAACAATAGAAAATTAAAAAATATAAGAATATGTTGAAATGTATCTGTCATTAAAATGTCTGTTCTTAATGTGTATGTGTGCGAAAATGTGCATATTATTGACAAGGGGATGTAAAAGCCAATGACGTTACAAAGAAAAGGTTACAAATGTATTTCTTCATTTCTCCATTCCTCGGTGTCTGCTGCAGGTGTGGTTGTGTCTGATAGCTCTGGGAGTTTCCTGCCTGGATCCCACCTCCAGGAGAGGGAACGACACCACCATCCTGATCGAGCCGCAGCCGGAGTTTGACTCCTGAATCAGATGCGGAGGTTTATTTCAAAGGTGCGGCTGTGAGAAAACCTGACTGACCTTTTTACTGATTAGTCTTCCAGCACATTAGTCTTCTTAAAGGGCCAGCGTTCACGATTGAGTGGCATCTATTGCTGAGGCTGCAGAGTGCAACTGCCCCTCAGCTCACCGCTCGCTTTCGAAGAGTGTTTTAGAACCTACGCTGGCCTTCAGGTGACTTAAAACTGTGAAAGACCCTAATCTTCCGCTGTCCCCCGTCAGATCTTATTCAGGATCTAAATATGTTCTGATTTTATCGTGATACAGTACATATCGTTATTGAAATATGAAGGGATTTTGACCATATCGCTTAGCCTTCCTGTTTCGTGATCACAGCGGTGGCCAAAGTCTGAATTTTTTATTCAATAATGTACCCCTTTGAAATCATTTTTCATCAAACTACCTCCTGACCAGAGCATAACAATTTCTATATAAAAAAAAAAACCTTCATAGAAAGGAATAATGTTCAGCTTTCCATGTTTTGTTGTAAATTTAAGCCTGTGTGTCCTATTTTGCTTTTTATTGGCCCATAAAACAACCGGCCCGAGGGACAACAGTTAGAAAAATACACAGTTCCTGATAGATAAATGAATGAAACAACAATGCCATGTTCAGACATCAGTGTGTGATTTACAAGGCGAAATAACAAACTGTAAAACACTTAAAAGCTCCATTTCAAATGTCTACAATCCATCACTAAATTCATTCATTATGATAGTATAATTATTTTAGAATTAATGCAGTTTTCTCGGGGTACCAGTACCCCTGTTTGAGAAATACTCGCCGAGAATATCTATGTTATAAGAACTTCACAGCAGCATAGTAATTGAAATCCTAATTAATTATTATTAATGAATGAAATCACTGTGCCCTGAAGCCAAAACACAACAACCCCCTGCAGCACAATCACCTGTTGTTCACTTTTACTTTATATGTGCGTAATGTCTCATTACAACAAACAAGCCAATCAAATATTTAAGACTTTTGTAAATTAAAATGAATATATTCTAGATGTTAAATAAGACTTTATAGTGCCCTGAAATTGAATTCAATGCCTTTTAAGACTCTGTGCAGTTTCTGGTTTGGCCACAGGGGGGCAGTGCAGGCCACCAAAGACACTCCCCAGATACAGTAATAAATGTCTCTCCACCAGAGCTGAACAACACAACACATTTAATGTGTTACATCACACTTTGTGTGTTACGGCCGCACCAGAGCAGGATTACTGCATCAAACAAATCAAATCAAACGCAGTGCTGTGACTGTAGGTGTACATGTGTTCGACATGCCCGTGGTGTCTTAAGGAGTTGCAACTATTGTGTAACTGCGAGTGAGCACTGCTGGTTTCAGTGCTGCTTGAATTCCAGTGCTGAAGTCTTTCAGCATTTGCAAGCTGAGGAGAGGCGGACGGACAGGTTTTTCTTTGCATTGTGGCGGGGAACTTTTTTTCTTTTCCTGTCATGGAGGCAGAGTTATGTAAGAGGGGAGAGTCTTCCCACCGCCCCTCTCTGTTTTTGTTTTTCTCAATGAGCCAATGTCTCCCTGCCTAGGCCTCTCAGCCTGTCCAGTAGGCCCCTTTCCTGGAAACATAGCCTAGCAGAGGCCACTCAGGGGCAGGCCTGTGAGGTGGGAGGGGAGGGGAGGGAGAGGGAAGAAGGGAGGGCTCTTCCAGCAAATCACATGATTGTAGACCCTACAGTCCCAGCCCTACACGAGGCTCCAATGCTGCAAGCACATTTCAACAGCTAGTTTGTCATCAGCATGATTGGATGTACAGTATGCATTGCAGAGTGCATGAGGCTGTAAGTAGACGCTGTGGATTCTCAGGTGTGAAACGTAGGAATAGAACCACAACGCCTGATGGATGAAGAGTGTGTGATTGCGTGCGTGTGTGTGTTTGTGTGTGTGTGAGGTTGATGTCAACAACACCACAGATTTCAGCTGCATACTAACCTAAACAGTGTTGTGCAGACTATTTCTGAATCTTCAGTGATGTATTTCCATTAGATTTAGATTACAAGTGTTTGTTTTTGTACATTTGCTTTAATGTGTCGACATGTAACAGATTAACCAATGTAAATGACTGATTTTGTTTTTCAAAAAGGATATCCTTGATGCATTTCTCATAGCAGGGAGCCCCATGTTTTTATCACTGCAGCTTGAACTGCAGAACTGAGTGATTTTAATGAGTTGCGATTCTAAAAAAAAAATCATCAAACGCGTAATTAAATTGTGAACAAACAGTCCCACTGAACAAACACAATAAACCGCAACATGGAAATACAGGAATTGTTTGTCAGAATTATTGAAACGTGCCACACTTGTGATTAATTTCTCCTCTCATGTTTTTTGTTCTGTTGACTGATGAAAGGCGGATGAAGCTTTAACTGATGTTTGAAGTCACATGTTTTTTCCAGGGGTACAACTGCAGGGGCCTCAAACACCCAGCTGAACCCTTTTTGCTCCTCTTCTTCTTCTCAGAGGAATGCAACACTAGGAAAAAAAAAAAAGGTGCAAGACACCCGAGATCAGGCAAAGATAATGAATTTCAAGTTGATTGAACAGCGGCTTCTGCTGTAAAACCGCATGACATTTTCCAGCTGTGCGGTCCATACTTATTTTGTATATATTTTTATACGGATCTGTCAGTGCTGCCCTAAAATGTCCGACACCAGGAATGCAAACAGCAGAGCCATTCTTGTTTATGTCTTGCATTGTGGCCACTGTGGGCACTGGCTGAGCTTGTGGTGTAAATGGGCCCACATGTGTTTGGAAAGGGTAGAGTGACTTTTTCAACTGTAGTTATTCCTTTATTACCAAGTGTATTGTTTTGTTTCTTTCTCTTTTCTGCAGCTTGGTTGTCTTATGGAAGTACGCAGGCTGTGTTCACATATGCGTGTGCTTAAATATAGCAAATATCTGCTGTTGCTCAACATGCAGGTGCCTCCGTGCGTTACAGAAAGGGGATCACTGTGATTAGTTTTGCGGGTAAGGATGCCATGCTGTGTATATAAATATCTGTTTATTTGGACATGGTTATAAAAGGTTTTTTAGTGTCACTATACTCAATATTTAAAAAAAAAATACACAGGATTTGTCTGCAGCTTAGAAAAACTCATTGTAATTAAAAGCAATTACATTAACTGCTTCTATATATTTTTCTAATTAATAACTGGATTTGAACCTAAATACTTAGTAAGTTGATAAAATATCGTAAACAATTGTGAAATGTTTACGATCAGCAGTCTTGTGGTAAAATAACTGCATTCAGAGCGTGTAGTTGCACAAACGTTTGGTGATTGCTGTAACACAGAGTTTCCCCAGAGCAAAAACAAGTTGCAGTTTTGTTTTATTATTGTGTCAGTGAAGAGGGAAGCAAAAGGAGAGAGAAAATGAAAGGAGCTTGGGTCATTGGTTTCACTCTGCCCTCTGTTACCCCCATGTAAAGTGCTACACAGGGACAGTTGGTAGTTCTGCATGGAGTTACCTAACAGATCTTCTGGTGTGGAGGTATTGAGTGGACTGAGGGGGTCCGTCAGATGAATAAAAACATTTACAAGCATCACACATAATGTATGTTTATTGTTTTGGTTTTTTTACTGGATCTATCATTTTAATAAGCCTGTTATTGAGCATGTTGAATTACAAGTCAACATTGATTTTGGTTTGCCTTCTAATCTAGGGTTGTGGTGTCGAGATTACATGCGATTACCGTGATTTGCGCGTAAAACCAGCACATTTCATGCTTGTAAACTAAGCGTAAAATTAGCAACTTCCGGACAATAAGCCATTAAACATTATAGGCAATGATACAGTTGCATTTGGCTTAGAATTCATATCTTCAACCCCTTTGCTACATTGCTTAAAAGTTGAACAAACAATAAATGGATTTGTAGAAAGTAGCCTAAAATATAAACAAAAAAGAAAGAAAACAAACATATTAAACTAAAAAAATTGAAATTTAAGAGACATAATAAATACACCACGTCTTCATTTATATGTTAATGTTGTTGAAGAAGTTCAAGTTATTTTGTAAATCATTTACCAACAATGATCTAATTTGTACTAATCGTAGGTCGTGGAGTCGCGATTATACTCGATTATCGCGATTTACACGTAAAAACCGTGAACTTTATGCTCGTAAACATGGTGTAAAATTAGCAATTTAAGGAAAATAATTCCAAAATGGCCTATTAAACATTACAGGCAATGATAAAGTTGCATTATTTCGACATATAATTAATATCTGCAGCTTTGTTGATGCATTTTTTTAAAGTTGAACGACAAACAAATAAATATAAACAGACAAATAAAAACAAATAAATAAAAATAAGACATACATAATATAATTTTTTTTTAAAACAATTCAAAAGAAAGGTTGCCTGTCTTCATTAATGTGACCAAAGCTGCAGAAAGTAACGTTAGTTGGTAAATAATTAAAAAACAAACAAACAAATTTGGTCTCGTTCGTACGCGCAGCGCTGGAATGTGTTCGGTGCGGCGCGTGCAGCAGGACGGGGAGGAATGCCTTTGGCCACGCCCCTTCTCTCCGGTGGGGGTGGGGGGCGTCCAATCGGGGAGCGGGGACGGTTTCAAGGCGCCCGCGGAGTCCCAGCCGTAGAAAAACAAAGCCCCGGATAACAACAAAACTCATATTTTACATCAAACTGAGCGCGGGAATCTGTTTTATCGCAGCGAAGCCGACCAAAGAGGTCGACTCTCGGTTATTTTCGTCGCTCTTTAAGGCCTTTCGGACGATGTTGTTTATCTGTAGTAAGGGGGGGACTTGAAACCGCCCTCCCTTGCCCCATTTCCTCGGTTGTTTTCCTTCTCTCGCCTGGATTCTCCATGTTGTTGCTGCAAGAGTGAAGACTTCAGAGGGGGGCTGCTCGGCGATATCCACCCCGTAGTAGTAGTGTTTGAACCCGGGAGCTGACAAATAGCCTGCAAAAAAACACCCCCATCTCTCCCAAGAAGTGCCTTGCCCCCTTCCCCGGGCGGCGGTGTCGGCGGCGGAATAAAGAAAAGCCCAGGAACAAGATACACTGTAGCCTACTCTCATCGAGGACTGTTGTTACGTTGTTACCGAGGCGCATAACAAGTTACCGCGGTCGAATTGAGTCAACGTGTCAATAAAAGCCAATGAGGGATGCCCGTCAGTGCTCCGGGACAGGCTTTGAGGATTTTGAGGGCTCCGTGATTGTCAGATGGAAAGTTCTGTTATCACCCAAGTGCAGAAAGAAGACGTTCAAGTGTCACCGAAAACAGGTGAGGTAGACGGGGCCTGTTGTTGTTTTTTGCTTTTTGGTGGTATTATTAAACGTGCTTCAGTTTTGTAGTGGTATTATCTCGAGTGTGTCCCGAGTGAATGATCGGTGTGTTGTTGAGAAAGCCTGTAGTGCGCCCATTTGACAGTTGAGCGCTGCGGACGCTGGTTGAGCGCGCTCAGAGGCGCATTGGCTTTTCTTCTGCTTTTTTTTTTTTTTTACATTTATCAAAAATAAATTTGTCATATTAAATATAATCACTATAAAATCTGTCGTGAAGAAGAATCATAATGTGCTGATTTACTAATAATATTTTGCCCTGAAGCTGTTTTTTCTTCACCTGCGGATGATAAAGAGCATTCAACTGTTAGAATAAAAATCTAACACCCATCCACGTCCATTCTATAGCTTTGCCACAGCTAAGTTGTTCATATACTATTGATTATGAGGTCAAGTATAAGTCCATAGTCTCCATTACGCACTGGGTTTGCCATCCAGAGCTTATCTATTGTTGATCCTGTTTTTTTTATCTCTTTATTTCGGTGTGTAAAATCTCAGCCGCTTCTTTAACATGTGGTGTTGTGATTATTGCTGCTGGTGGTGATGGTTAGTGTTGGTGATCATGGCCAGCTCCTCCAAAAAAAAAGAAGAAAAAAAAAAAAGAAGAGCCAAGCTGCCGTGTATTTATGTCGATCAGGTTCCAGCTTGTTTGGCACCATCCCACATCCTACTACTACCAGGTACAGCATGAAGAGCTCCTCGGCCCCGCAGGCAGCACTATAGCACAGTGCAAACCCAACTGTATGGTTCGTTTATTACTATGATGTGGTGTTTTTTTTTCATATCATAGACCGGAGGGGGGGGGGTTGGTCACAGATCGATGCGCGGCTGTAGCATTAAAAGACTGCTGCACTAGTGTTCAATACATGCATACAAAAAAGAACAGATCACAGGCTGATGGGCTTAAATGGGTCCGGGGTGGCTGTTGGTGAACAGGAGGGACCGTACAGAAACACCAGGTGCCGCGGTGTTGACAGCGGAATGCACAAACACACCCCTCTGCACACGCCCCATTGTAGCGCCGTTTCAAAGATTTCGTTGTGTGCACGCTTTTCCCCAGGCTTAAAAAGAGGCTTTTGCTCATTGATTCTGCTCCATTACGTTGGTTGTTGAGGTCGTGCATCATGCATGATCGCAGGTACTGGTTCTGAAATGAATTTACAGTGTATGATTTTGTTTGCATATTTGTGTTTAAAAGTGCTCTCCCTGATAGGGTGGCACCTCTGTATGGTGAATCTGCTGTTTTTCTCCATCCTTTTACATGCGGAGGGGGTGTATAATGCATGTGTTATGTCATACATGGCCAGTGCTGCCTTCCTGTGGGAAATCAATAGGCTGGCTCACACTGATTGGCAGCGAGGATTCACATTAATCATGTGGATTATATTGAAGGGATAGCTTGATGTTTTTTTGGGGGGGGGCAGGACTAATCAAGTACATCTGAGGAATTCCCAAATCCTGCTCCTTTGTCTCCTAAAAACATGGTGTTGTGTAACAGTCACCGGCGTGTCTGCAGTATGCTGAGGGTCAGCGTGGGTATAGTAGACTAAAAAACTCTTTCTCTCTCTTCACGGTTGTCAACAGTTCTTCTTTCTAGTGGAGCATGTTTACTGTGATGATGGTATTGATGGGTATAAATTATGTTTGCAAGTCCTTACATGAAACACGCTAGAGGAATTTTCTCCTTCTTTTCACTACACGTCTTGTATGGAGCTGGGGAGAAACTCGTGGTTAGGGTGACTGATCAAAGACCTGCACAGAGCACTGAGGTGTGACTGCTTGTCCGGCTCACTGACTGACTGACTGACGGACTGTCTGTCTGTCTGTTCTGGCTAGCTTCAGGCAGCCCCTGAAAGGTCTTGGAGTTTAAAATGGCTGGAATGTTTTCTGTCTGTGTTTTTCTGTTGAAGGTACTGCTGAAAAGTGTGGGTTTTCCCGCCCTCTGTGATTATATAACATGTACCAGCCATTTCCAGCAGCAGCAGCAGAGGCAGGCGCATTAAAAACAGATTGTGCGGGCTGTGCCATCCCTGTGGACAGATGGATGGTGCCTTCAGGAAATGGGGAAGCTCATTTTACATGTTACAAGTAGCTCATAGCTAATTATACCGAATTTCAGATTGATTTGAATAATATTTTTCAGCTGTTTTCATGTAACAAGATTTGTTTTTGTGTGTGGAGGAGGAAAAAATAAAGATGATCTGACGCCCACTTAACATGTCACGCAGTTTTCCTCATGAAAGTATCTCTTTCTCCGCACTAAACAGGCCAGGTGAGCCGGTCGGCCCTGAAACAGCCTCGGAGCTGTAACATCTTCAAAGCGCTCTTCTGTTGCCTCCAAGCTCAGGATGGCCCCAAACCACCACCACCAACGCCACCACCTTCCCAGCAGGCCTTGCTGGAGTCACAGGAAAATGGGACGGTTGTCAAGGTAACACTATTCTTATTCCAGAGATGTTTCACATCACTGAAAAAACAATTTGAAGACCTCGGTCCAGTCCTGCCTTTCTTATTTTTGTTTATTTAAGATTTCACTTCCTTGTCGCGCCCACACACACACACACACACACACACACACACACACACACACACACACACACACACACACACACACACACACACACACACACTCTAAACCCATGCCGCCATTAAAGAGGGGGTGTTTGAGTAGGAATAACCTAAACATGCTGTTGTAAAAAAAGATGGGCTTATTATTGTCTCCAAGCATTATTTTTTTACAGCTGCACACTAAAACCACTAGTGCACCTGCTCTGAACATCTTGAAAGCTAAACCGCAAACTGTCTGCAGATACAGAATCATTGTGATGTTCACACTTGATCCTCCAGGGGAGATAAGAACGACAGAGCGACTATCAATCCTTTAGGCGGACGGGCGAGCACAGAATGGTGTATTGTGTGCCTGGTAATTGCTGAGGTGGAGAAAAAATAAAGCCTTGAGCGCCCGCTGCACACGGCTGGCCACGCTGGTGAACGCTGTCAGCCTGATTAGAGCCTCAGTACCATGTAAGGGGCATTTTAATGAGATGCCATGTTTGTTCACATTGAGGAGTGTCCTCCAGCATCAGGAGCAGCCAGGGAAGCAGCATCTGCAGGGCCTGGTTATTGTCTGGCACTGAAACGAAACCAAATGAAATGTAGGCACTGATGGCTTTATGTTGCATTGTGTTGTTTACTAGTTGGGGAAATAGGAAACACTGTTAATAAAAAGGAGGAACTGGATTAGAACAGGCAGGAAATTTCATCACCAGCGATTTTGTTAATCATAAAAGTATTTTTCATTCAAACGTGGCAGAAAAGGCTGCTTCTCAAACCCATAAGATCTGGAGATGTCCTGCTTTTCTCTGTTTTATGTCATATTGAACTGAATATTTTTGACATTTGGGGGAAACAAGACACTTAAAGACATTGACTTCTAGAACTTGGGATGGTCATTTGTCACCCTTTACTGACATTTTATAAGCGATTTAATTAATACATGTTTCTAGGAAACAATTAGCAGATTAATCGATAATGGAAATAATTGTTAGTTGCGACTAAATCTGCAAAGTTTAGTTTAAATAGTCAATTTGTTGAATTTGTTGTCACCTGCTTGGTAAAAAGCAAACAACAAATGTCCTGAGCCAATAGGAACGCTCTCTTTCTCTCTCTCTCTCCCTGAAATGACCTGTGATTGGCCAAAGTCTACCGTCACGGTTAGATTTTCTGAAGCCGGAAAACCAGAGGTGGTGCAGAAGTCTACTTTTCTCTCAGAACACCTGAATTACAATATGATGAAAGATTATTATGGATTTTGTTTGCCCAACATCACCAAAAAAATGAACTTCCTACCCCAGGTTTAAATTAATCACCAAGTATTTTGATAAGTGAATAATTGCATTAAGTGATTTTTTTAAGAGAGAAAAAAGTCAGAAAACGCTGATTTCCGCGTCGTTAATGTGAATATTGTTTGGTTTCTTTCCTCCTCTGTGACCGTAGACATAATATCTTTGAGTTGTGGACAAAACAAGGCATTTGAAGACGTCATCTTGGGCTTTGAGAAACACTGATCAACAAATGTCTCCATTTTCTGACATTTTATAGACCAAATAACTAATCAATTAATTGAAAAAATCATTGACAGATTAATTGATGACGAAAACCATCTTTTGCTACAGCTCTCAACTGGATTTCTAAAAATAATATTATATTAAGCTGACGTGTTCTCCCTGCAGGTGAATGCCCGTAGAGATGCCTTTGGGAGGTATAATGAAATACATAAATATGCAAATCATAAAGAAATGCAACATAGAAGCTGTTAACGGTAAATAAGGAGGCCATCCACACATACATGTCCCTTTAATACTGAGTCTTAATTTCCCAGAGGTGAAATTAAAACGCCCAGTGTCTGATTTTCATGCGAATCACTGTACTTTCAGGACAAATCATGCTTCTTAGGCACTCACATAGTACCACACTAATTATATCTGTGATTCGGGGGCAGTACCATTGAAAAACAACAAAAGTATTTGTGTTTCTACTTAGCACGCTGAACCAAGCCTCCTGCCTGAAATGGAGGCCCAGGACCAAGGGAAGATATGTGTGGTCATAGACCTGGATGAGACCCTGGTGCACAGCTCATTCAAGGTACCGAAGCAAAGAAACCCGCTTCTTTTTCTTCATGTTTTCCCATGTTTAAAATTGTCCTGCAGTTTGAGTGAAAGCTTCTTCTTACAAACATCAATGAAATGTAAATTTACATTACATATTTAGTATTGTAGCAGCAGTGCATTGATAGGGTTCTGCTGTGATTGATTATTAGCTCGTATAAGAGATAGAATAATATTCTGTTTGTGTAGGCTCTTCACTGTGATTTAAGGCAGCGCTGAGGAGTCTGGTTCTAGGTTGTTATGTAATGTGAATGTACACAGTGTGGCTCATGTGAATGAGCATGCCTACCATCTCCTCTCTGTGTTCTCCCTCCAGCCGATTAGTAATGCAGACTTCATCGTGCCTGTGGAGATAGAGGGGACCACACACCAGGTAAACTACTGTGTGTGTGTGTGTGTGTGTGTGTGTGTGTGTGTGTGTGTGTGTGTGTGTGTGTGTGTGTGTGTGTGTGTGTGTGTGTGTGTGTGTGTGTGTGTGTGTGTGTGTGTGTGTGTGTGTGTGTGTGTGTGTGTGTGTGTGTGTGTGTGTGTGTGTGTGTGTGTGTGTGTGTGTGTGTGTGTGTAGCGGTTGCTGAGCTGAAAAGGGATGGGTCTTGTAACTGATCAGCCAGGTTTGTTTTTTTTGCACTGACGGGTGCACGGAGCCCTCTACTGGCCACATGTTGAACAGGGAAATCGCAAGTGGAAGTGGATGCACCGGCAAGAGAATGAGTCATTTCAGCCTAGTTTATCTGACATGTCATTCAAATTGAATACACATTATTGCCTCTGTGAAGATGTTGGGAACAATGCTCAACTTTAGCACCCTGTGTTGGACCATTTCTTCAACAAGAGCCGCTCACTGTTGGACATGTGGAAATGTAATTAACTGCTGAAATGTGATTCCTGGGATCCCGTGGGCCTCTGCCTGGTTCAAGTAATCCAGGATAGGCTGGTTAACACTGGCACGGCCTATTTTTGATTACTTGTTTCAGGAACTGGCCGTTAGCAGCCGACAGACGGAAACAATAAGTGGACGATGCAAATGTAAAGACATCTATATGACATGAAAATGGGAACAGGTTACTGACGCTCTGCCTGTGTTACAGGTGTATGTACTGAAGAGGCCGTACGTGGACGAGTTCCTGCAGAGAATGGGAGAGTTGTTTGAATGTGTGCTGTTTACAGCCAGTCTCGCAAAGGTACTTGATGTCAGATACCGAGGCAGATCCTAAAATAGATAATTTTATTCAGCGCCTAGGTTGTTTTTTGTTTTGTCATGTCTGATCTATCAGAGGTTGTTCTGCTTTCTCTTTCCCTTTAGTTCTCCTTTTTACTGTCATAGCAGTTGCTTAACGTGCACCTTATTAGACATCCTGCTCCTGTTTAAAGCTATAGTTTGTTTCTGTGCTCATCTGGAGCTGGTTGCATCAACTGTTTCTGAGTTTAAACTTATAAGCCAGTACCTATATCTTTATCTATATACAATTTTACGGTAAAATACATTAAAATGGGTCGTACCACACACACAAGATTGTTGTTAGTAAATATTTATACATACAAACTGCCGGGTATAAATGCCGTATAAATGTGTTGCTAACTCAACCAACTGACAAAACTTATGTCACCTTACCATAGACAAGATAAAAAGGTCATATTAATGATTGCCATATCCGCTACAATGATGTAGACTTCAAATTGCTTTTCATGAAAACGTAAACACAATATAGGTGCACATTGACTACTATGTACAGATGATGAATATATATCAAAAAGAATAAATATAAAACACAACAACACAGTGAAATCTGTGGACTGTGAAACAAGGGTGCAGAGTGCAAGGGTGCTACATATGGGTTATTAATGTAACCGGTTGCTTTATATACGGGAAGTAGTTGTATTTGGCATTATTTACAGCTTATTTTCATATTAACATTGATGATATTTTCATGTACAGTGAATATCAGTGATGTTACCCGCCCGTTTCCTGATGTGGAGACACAGAAGTACACTAATAATGCCTGACTAAACTACGCACAAGTTAGCATAATCATATATATATGGAGCAAAGTAAATACTGCAAAAACTGTTATTTTTGGGCAGTTCTGTTCCTATGTGATGCTATAATGACTTCCTTAACTCTTACTGGTGAGGCCCAGTTTAGTCAAACACCAGTCGGAATTCTTAGCAGCGGCGCTGGAGTCAAGACCAACTTAATCGGGTGCAAGTCAAGTCCAAGACTTTGACTTTGGTTCTTTTGTTTTATTGAGGAAAAAGACTCATTATGACTAAACATCTCTTTCTCAAGAGAGTCCTGTCTGAGACAGGCAGCAGCACAAGTAACACAGTTTCAAACGCACAGACATTTAACATTAAAATGGGAACAAGTTAGAAATAACATCGTCAAAGATATCAAAACATAATTCAACATTCAAAACATTTACAGCAAGATGCGACAGCTTCCAAGTCTTTTAGCGTTGCTTTAAATGTGTCCAATGAAACCATCTCCTGGAAATTCAGGTGGTTTTGTAATTGGTTCCAATCGGACCGAGCAGCAAACTGAAACGCCCAGTACAGACTTTAGATAGATGTCTAAATTCAACTGAATCACATGGGTCTCGGTCCACAGTTAGCCTGTGTGCAGGGTGGCTAAATTTTTAGGTGTAAAATGCTCTAAAAAGTCCAGACAAATCTAGCAATTAAAATTAACTAAACTAAAACTAAAGACCAGTGTATCTTTTGGAGTCCAGAGCAAAGGGAGTCCTGTTCAAGACAATAACGGGCATTAGTGTCTTACTAATGCTCATATAGTGAATAAGGAGTTAGGGTGGATCTTTAGAATAAAATAACATCAAACTAATCAACGCAGAAAATTTAGGGAGAGAGTCCAACAAGGTGCAAGACTTGAGGCCGAGTCCGGACTCAAGTACTACAGCAGTTACTAATGACTTAAAGTGTAAATCCAGCGCAAAATCATCCCATGGTCTTTTTCGGCATTTACATACATCAAATGAATCATCGCTTTGTCGTGTAACAACTATTACTGAAGAAACCCGGTAGAGTCGCTAACAGCTAAAGAAGCACCAACAACGTAGTTAGTGAACCCAGAGTTTATTAAAGAGTGTTTTAAAGACTTACCTACTGGCCCCTGTACCAGCTCCTCTCATAGTAAAGTCCATTCAAGTGGATTACCAAAGTCAATCCCAAAGGAAGGTGCCCATTGGTGCTTTGTTTTCTGTGTAAGGACTCTTCTCATGCTGCTGCAGAGGTTTGCTGTTATTTTCAGCAGTATTAGTGGTTAAAAAAGACGTTTGAATGCCTTCACTTTGCTGCCCCGAGCTAATCAGTGTTAGCCACGTCCAGCTGTTAGCAACTGTCCTGGATTTCCCCGTTAACAGTTGTTACACGAAAAAAACTGTCTTGATGACTTTTTGATGTGTGTAAGTGCCAAAAAAGACCATGGGAGGATTTTGCGCCGGAATTAAACTTTAATGGTGACTTCACAACTCAAACGTAAGCATCGATTCATGAATAGCTGCGCGGTGCAACCCGATCCAGATGAGTAGATTTCAGATGCTATTTCTCAACTGTTTCCTGTTATAATCAAATATCCAGCAATAGTAGAAAGTGCTTCATTAGTCCAACCTGCTTTTCCCTTACCTGCGCCCCTCCTCCCCTCCACCATCAGTATGCAGACCCAGTGACGGACCTGCTGGATCAGTGTGGTGTATTCCGGACCCGGTTATTCCGGGAATCTTGTGTATTCCACCAGGGCTGCTATGTCAAAGATTTGAGCCGCCTGGGCAGAGACCTCAACAAAACCCTAATCCTGGATAACTCTCCTGCCTCCTACATCTTCCACCCTAATAACGCTGTGAGTCTTTTCCTCTGTTTCTGTCCGTCACGATGTGTTGAAAATAGCTTTGACAGTTGTGATAAAAATTATTCATAGACATCATTTGAAAGATGATTCGTTAAAGGTCACGGCGGCCTGGAAAACTTCAGGTCTTAATCAACGCCAGGGACCAAAACATTGGGCAAGGATAACTAGTCTCTAAGAAAGCATAGATCTTGTTTCCCAAAATGTTTTGACAAGATTGTCTCCAGACGTCAAGCTCGATAAGAAGGTCTGGCAATGTGAGATTAGCTCTTAGTTACAAGATGATAAATCACATAAAAGAAAAGCTCATTTCTCAAGTAGCTGTCTAAAATGAGCAGATTTAGTCTTTGATGTTTTTGAGGAACTACAGATGACTTTCTCGTTTTATTGTTTTGTTTGTAATATAGTTAAGATAGTGAAAAAAACCCCATTATAACACCATCAAATGTCTTGTCCGACTAGAAGTCCAAAAAAACCCCACCAAAGACATTCACTTTGCTCTCATTTATGACCAAAAAAACTGCAAATCCTCACATTTCAGAAGCTGAAACCAGAGAATGTTTTGGCATTTTGCTTGAAAAATGACTAAAACAATGAATCAGTTATCATAGCAGTTCTGTATTCTTCCGGTTCTGATTCTGATTTTTAGAAACATGCACTACGACACATTAAAGACAGATAAAAATGACACACTTCTGCCTACATTCATTTCATTTTTAGCTTTGTTTCAGAGCTGTATTTGCAGGTGCAGTTTATGTGTGATTATTTTGTTTAAAAACAGTTTGTGAGTGACAATCTGTTTTCCGTCAGGTTCCTGTGGTGTCATGGTTTGACGACGTGGACGACGCCGAGCTGCTCAACCTTCTGCCTGTCTTTGAGGAACTAAGTCAAGCTGATAACGTTTACACGCAGCTGGACCAGCTCCGTGGACATTAAGCTCTCAGTGGACCCGCTTCAAACTTCTTCAGCTACAATAAAACCGTATATATATTGACAATAGAAACTAGAGTTTTCAGACGTTGTTCTCCTTGCCTCTGCACAAAATCCTCTCGTTTAGAAAATTGTATTTGTGTGTGGGGGGGGTTAGGGAAATTCCAAGCCTGGATAACACAATGTGTTGGGCTCAGCTGAGACTTTAGATTGCGATCTGAGGCCTTTCCTTCGTACCTCAGTGCTGACATTATTGACAACCACTATTTTGAAAGAGCGGGAAACGACAACCAAAGCAATCCCATCACAGTCAACTCCAATATTAAAGTGGTTCTTTTGCCAAAGCAGAAGCCTGCCTAACCTGACTTGACTTTTGGATATTTTTTAATTCCTTTTTTTAAATCTTGTGCCTTTTAAGGAACAAAAAAAAAAATACATCAGCTCTTTTTTTTTTAAATTTCCACCAGATTTTATACATTTATTGATTTCTTTTTATAGGTTGTTTTTTTTTATATAAGGAAATCTATTTTTAAAAACGGTTAACACGGTTCCTCTATGCAACCCAGTTCTGTAATTACACGGACAGTACCTCCTAAGCAGCCAGTCAATAATTGCATTCAGCAGATATAAACATTACTGTAGCCTTATTTACCTGTAAATGAGCAGCAAAACAAAAGTGTATTTTACGTATTTGTACTATAAACATCTAAAAAACCATGCAAATATACGTCTTAAGTTGATATTTGATGTAAGATAACAGGGTGAAATCTTGTCTTTGATGGTCCGTTGAAAGCAGACACACTGGAATACGTTGGCACATAGGACGACCACAAATGCCGCAGTTTTTCAGTCGAGGTTTTAATACTAGTTTGTTACTATGTCTTTTTGTTATTACTATATGACAAACAACTTGCACTTGTTTTATATTGACAGTGCTGAAAGTAAAAAAAACTGTGCCTTTTTTGAAAATCGGACAGAGAATGGTGTTCTGCCTGAAAAGAGATTTGTAGGCCTATACACACTCTGATGTGTCATGCTGAGCGTGAGAAAACACTGTCGAGAGCAAGTGTAATGCCATGTGGCTGTGGTACTTGCAGTGCAACACTTGAAAAATATCAAATTTGATTTTTTTTAGCATGTGTGAGTGTTTTTTTCTGTATTTATTGGCCAAAAATCTGTACTGTCCAGTACTTCTTAATGCTTAACCTCTTTGTATCGTAATCCATTTGCCTACTTTGAGGCTGGCCTTGTGTTGAAACTGTTTTATCTGTGCCTGAATAACACATTTTGCTGTCAACAAGATCATTCAAAAAACAAATCAAATAGATGGAAATCCAAGAATCAATCATGCAGGAAAACATTCTCTTTTTACATTTTTTTAAAAATTCAGTACAACAGATATTTTGTGGGGGTTATGTTTCCTGGGTAATATGGTTTTTCTATGATGTTTAATGGTTGATGCAATTATTGCCTGCATGTGAATTAGTAAAAAATATGACAATGAAATTGTACCAGTTGTGATGACCAAAAGTATTTGTTTAGACAGTCACAATTTGTCTTTGTGTATCAGAATAAATCACTCATTTTGTCTACCTGATCTGACCAAATCTCTAAAAGACAAGGTGCTCCCAGTTTTTATTTTCAAATAAAAATTGGTTATATTATACTGTCTTTGTGTATGTTTTTCCTCCTATCTTAAAGTTTTAAATAATCTGCTGTATGTCCTCTTATCAATCGTGAAATCTTTTGGCTCTCAAAGACGTCACGTTCTGCTTACATCCCAACAATCATATTTACATCCACTTCAAAAAAATGTGTACAGTGGTGGAATTAAATGATATACATTTAATCAAACCTTGTACTTAAGAGCTACGGCAAACTATCATACTTTTTTACTCCACTACAGTCATAATTAAATATGACAGGAATCATAACCTTTGATACATTTAGTTGCTAATACATTTGTAGAAAATTAAAGTTTAAAATGTGGGATTTTCTTTACATATAATGGAGTATATTTATATGATGCTACTTTTACTCAAGAACCATCTAAATAAACAATAACAATCATTTAAAACACATGTATTTACCATAACCAACGTTATACGTCTAAACATGAAGATATGCTAATGTAAAATGTATTATTTCAATAAAAATATACAAAACATGTTGCACTCGGTTGCACCATGAATCATTTACACTCATGTTTTAAGTTGCATCAGCACTCGATTTATTTTTAGTTTGATTAGAAACATGTAACAGTAGAGACAGCTCTTTGTTTCCTAGTAAGTAATACAAATATGGTCGAAACTTCAAACATTACGGCTGTGAAAAAACACTCCAAAGAAAATCATTGTTCGTCTGGTGACAGTTTGAAATGGTGCAGCTGAAATTTTCGAGTCGGCCATTTTAGGTGTACCGGGGACATTACTTGGTGACACACCCGGAAGTGCCTTTTTAAAATAAAGGTTTCTCTCTGTAAAGGATGGCAACAAAACTGTTTTGTAATAAAATAAAATAATATTAACAATTCCAAATATTCGGCAGATTAAATTTACATAATTAATTTTGTCATTATCTCAGGAAAATGCTATATCCATATTAAAACAATTTGGCCAAACAAAATACCCTCTTTTTATATTTTTAAAGATTCAGATTTTAAATCATATCTATGAGATTAATATGGCATTTTAATGTTACCTCTCTTATTTTAGCAGACCCCCATACGTTTTTGCTTTTGTTATTCTTCATTACTTTTTCATGTTTTTTTGTTTTGGTACATTTTAATTGATGTTATTGTTATTTCTATATTTAGAAATACATTTTTGGTATTGTGTAAAGCTCTGGAAATAAATAAATATAATGTTTGAATAAGTAAATAAAACAAAAAACTGCAGGCCTTAAATATAACAATTAAATTAAATCAAATCTGATTCAAAGTATAGTAAATATAAAAAATAGATGACATTTTTATTTGTGTCCATAAGCGACGTAGAAAATGTTTTACAAATTATTATTATTATGATTATTATCATTATTATTCTTATTATTATTAGTAGTAGTATTATTATTTATTTTATCTTAATTACTTTTTTTACTCCTACAGGAATCATTTTCGGGGCGTTTCCATGGTGACATCATCAGGCCACAGTGACACGTACTGAAGCAGGAAGAAGAAGGGCTGCCGATCACTTTAGCTCGTAGCAGCGGAGAGGTAAGCGACACCTTCATGTCACCATATTACCATATTATTGTATTAATGAGTAGCTGTGACTTAACTAACGGTATGCGCTGAAGAATTGACGTCGAATTTTGTTTAGCTAAAAAACGTTAGCTTAGCTTAGCTGCTCAGTTATTTATACTGACGCTTAGCTGTTAGCAACGTTAGCTAACGTTACTAATTTGATGCGTCAAACAGTTTTTTTGGCTGTTGCTCGACTGTTTCTGCCCTGTCAACATGTTTATTTATGAACTGAACGAGGTACTTGTTGATGTCGCTGCCAGCTAACTGAGCTTATGTGCTTGACACGACTCATGTTTTAAGAAAAGCTTGTTAGCGTGTTAAGCTAAGCGCTCATCGCTTATCAGTTAGCAGTTTGTTAACCTGTTGTGCAAGAAAAAGTTATTGTTGCAAACCTTCACACTGACTGAACTGCGCACTTGTGATCTGCGACATTTGTGACTCAGGAGTGGTGGACGCAGTATTCTGTATTTTATAGTGCTCAGTTTCAGTAAAAGGACAGATGCACATTACCAAAATACTAACGTTACTTAACAGAAACAGTGGTGGGAAGTAACAGAATTACATTTACTCAAGTAACGTCACAATTTTGAGTTACTTTACTTGAGTAATTTCATTTTATGCTCCTTCATAATTCTACATTTCAGTGGAAATATTGTACTTTTTGCTTCACTAAATCTATTTGGTAACTTAAGTTACTTTACAGATTCAGATTATTAATACAAAATATAATCAACAAATTATAATGGCATATATTGTTCCAGATGAAGCTACACAGCAGGATATAAAGTCAATACAGTTAGCTCCACCTTTATCAGCTGCAACATTAAGATGATATTTACACGCATCTATATTATATTATATCTATCTATATATATATATATATATATATATATATATATATATATTATAATGAAATAGGCCATTTTGCATAATGAGTACTTTAACTTTTTGTACTTTTTGTTGCTAATACTTTTGTACTTTTACTAAGTAACATTTTGAATGCAGGACTTTTACTTGTGACAGAGTATGTCTACACTGTGGTATTACTACTTTTAACTAAAAGCTCTGAGTACTTCTTCCATCACTGACTTTAAGTAACGTTTGAGGATGTAAATAAATAAATAAAAAAGTATTCATCATGTAGAATGGCCCTCTGTCAGTGTTAGGGATCTTGAAAAATGCTTGGTTTTCATCATAATCTGATGTTATATCTACACAAGCTTTCATTTTAACCAAAAATAATGTAAAATTAAAACAGATGTGATGATTTAGGCTTTGAGAGTCTGGAAATTATTGGTGTAGGTACACAGATGAAGCCCTTTATTAGATTATTGGATCGTTAATATTTATGCTCTACTGTTAGGTAATTTAATCTATATTTTATTAACTAATCATTTGCATTGTGTGTAAAATATTATCATGAAAAGTAGCTTTAGCTGCCAAATAAGTGACGAAATGTAGAGCAGAAGTATAAAGAAGCATAAAATACAAATACTACCTAGTTGCTCTCCACTACTGATCATTAACAAATGGTCGCCTGTGCTGCCTTTGAATGCTGTAATATAGTCTATATTCTGCTAAAGTGGAGCTGAAGTGTAATCGTATGCCTTTCTGTTCAGAGGAGACTTTGCCCAATCAAGAATCTCTTCAGATCTCGATCTCTGGTTTCATCATGAACGTGTTTGACCGCAACATCAACTTTGACTCCCTTTTCAAGTTCTCCCAAATGTACGTAAGCATTCAGTAGATTGCTGTCTAAGTTGTGTACTTTATCCACTTTGAATCAAGTGTCCACCGCCCCCAGCCTTTTTCATTGTAATCTTTGTTTTGCAGATCTCATTCTACCCAGGTGCACTTGAAGAATGTGTACTCCAGCCTGGCAGTGTGTATGTTTGTGGCTGCAGCGGGCTCCTACGTCCATGTCGTCACGCGCCTCTTTCAGGTGATACTAACAAGATACAACAGACTCTTCTATCTGTCCAGGTCGATCCTGTATATCAATGCAAATGGTGCCCTTGAGCAAAGTACAGAAAAGTACTTTATGCTACCTAATCTAACCTAATTTGTGCATTATGTTTTAATTACAAGGTGCTTGAAGCAATTTACTGCTGATAAATGTCAGCTTTCACAATAGCAAAATGATGCAATATAAGGAACTTTGTAGATTATTTAAGTCCAGCTTTATCCAATGTTTGTTCAGCAAACGGTGAGCGAGTGGTAAACTACCCATATCCTAATGCACGTTTTCCATGATTACTTAGATGTTTTAAACATAGCAACATGACATTTGCTGTGAAATATAGCAACTTTTCTGTTTAATTTCAGGAAAGTGTATTTGTTTTTTTTAGGTCCACCTCCAGTGTAAGACACTGTGAGGAATCCTAATTATTGTCATCACTCAACACATACTTTGTTGTTTATTTACCTCTGCCCCTGTTTCATGTGACAACAGCATACTTGCCTGCAGAAGAAAGTGAGACTGAGCTAAACAGACTGCAGAGGACACAGCATTATACTGGGAACTTCATTGTTGCTGCCGGCATTTTCCCGTTGTTCTTTTGACATTTACAGTTTTAGAGGATACTGAATGTATTATGGATAAAAGACTGATGGTGAATTCCCCTTTTCATGGTCTCAACATGGAAACATATAGCTAAAAAGATCATCATATTTGAAAAAAAAAAAAAGATTAGAGGTGACGTGAAAATAACAAACAAAGAGGAACATAAGAACAGCTCTACTTTGATGCTTTGTCTGCTACACCAGTGCCAGCACAATGCATATTATAGGGCGTTCTCCTGTATATCAGTAGCCCTGCAGGCACATTTTAAGATATAACAAGCACTCCAGTTCAAAGTACAGGCCTTTAATTTGAATCAGAACCACCAGAAGATGTTCAGATAAGACAGAACTTTATTAGTCTGAAAGGCCTTTTTAAAAAAATTATAACATCTTCTGGTGAAACTGTTGCTTCAGCGTTATTCAACCTGCTGCTGGGATAAACTGACGCTACACGTTTTTAAAAAAGGAGAGGAGAACCTATAGTGGTGGGTATTATTCCTGCCCCATCTTAACCTTTGCGTCCTTGTTCTCAGGGAGGTGTGCTGTCTGTGCTCGGCTCCCTGGGGATGATGTTTTGGCTCGCCATGACTCCACACAACTCGGAGACCGAGAAGAAGAGACTGGCTATCCTCGCAGGATTTGCCTTCCTCACAGGTAAAATAATGATGTTGCAGATAAAATGGTCACTTGGCATGTGAACAGAGATGTCTTTGTTGATTTACGCTTAAGTAAGAGTTAGTAAACAGTGTTTGCCTTCCCCTTTCCCGCTCCAGGTGTTGGCCTTGGCCCCACACTGGACTTTGTCATCGCCATCAATCCGAGGTATGTGAAAGGTTACTCAGTGTTTAACTTCTGGCTGGAGCTGTATAAATGTTCAACATATAAGGGTTAATGCCTGACAAGGTGTCCAATTAGAAGAAGAATTCCTTTATTCGTCCCGCAATAGGGAAATTCTATTTTCACTCTATTATTCATTTTCATTTTACACACACACAGGCCCGAAATACACACACACACACACATGCACAGACAGGACCTATATACATGCAATTAATGGAGCGATTTTAGAGCGAGGGGGCTGCCAGTGACCGGTGCCCCGAGCAGTGCCTTGCTCAACAGCACCTCGGCAGTGCCCAGGGGATGAACTGGCACCTCCCCAGCCACCAGTCCACGCTCCATTCATGGTCCACACGGGGACTTGAACCAGCAACCCCCCAGTTCCCAGCCAAGTCACTTATGGACTGAGCTACTGCCGCCAATTATCAGGTATTAATAAAAAAAAAACTGTCCGACGTGCAGCGAAGGCCATTAATACTTGATAATTGGACACTCAAAGGGCATTAACCCACTTATACCATAGTCACTTACGAACTAAAATAAAATAATTGGACCACAAGTTTTAGAAAACAACTTGTTTCCATTTGCTTCTACTAGTGTACAGGTACAAAAGGTAATGCAACCCTATGTATGAACAGTTTACATTCTTCTTCTTTTACTCTCCTCTGTCTTCTTACTTTCTTTGTTCTAGGAGTCCATATATTAGGGGTTAATGCACACCTATGGAATGTACTCCCACCAATCAGAATAGAGTATTAACAAAGACTATGGTCTAATCTAAAACTAATTAACAATAAGAAGAGCATTGTGTGATGGTTGGTGGCCATGTTTGTGGGTCTGTGCACACCTGATTGAAAGTGTAAATTTACTTGGTGTGTTCTGGTTTGTTTCTCCTCAGCATCATCGTGACAGCTTTCATGGGAACCTCAGTGATTTTCATCTGCTTCACTCTCAGCGCTCTCTATGCCAAACGCAGGAGCTACCTGTTCCTCGGAGGTAAACGCTTATTAATGTTGTGACCATAACACAGTACACTTCTCTTCTCAACCATTTACAACAAGTCTTTAAATTACACCCATTTGTTATCCATTATGCAGAATTTCTCTTGGCTTAAATAACTCATATGTGCGGTTTCTTCTTCAAAGGCACACTGATGTCTGGCCTTTCCCTCCTTTTCCTGATGTCTGTGATGAACATGTTCTTTGGATCTGTGATGATGTTTAAGGTAGCTGAACCATTCCTCACTTCACGTTTGATCAGCGGCGTGTCATAATGCTTCTGTATAAATCTTTTTTATTATCTTTTCTGACAGGCACACATGTACCTGGGGCTGCTCATCATGTGCGGCTTCGTCCTGTTTGACACACAGCTCATCATTGAGAAAGCGGAGAACGGAGACAAGGACTACATCTGGTGAGGACATGTACTCTTTTATCTGTTGGCTCACGCCTGATCCTAACCAAATACCATGCAAATGCATCGCCTCATAGAGAGGTGTACAACTCAGGTTGCCTGATATCAGGCAGGATTGTCAGCTAGTTACTAGGGTACACTAAAGTCACGGTTTTGTATGTGCCTCGGTGAAGTCACGGTACGGTTCATAGTTAAGGGGGAAATTGAAAAAAACTGCTTAGTTGTCAGAAGCAGCATAAGTTTAATTAGTAAACAATTTAACACAACACTTAAAAAGTTTTAGCTGTCAGTATAAAACATGCAACTAAATTGTATAACGAATATAAAAAAATACTGCTGCACTTCTCCAATAAAAAAACAACTTCTTGAATAATTTCAGCTGCAGCATGAACTAAGGTAATGGCATTAGCCCGTTCTGAATTCCCAGGTAGGGTTGTTGACATTGTGTCTGGAGCGTGCGTGCGTGCAGCGGTTGCTGAGCTGAAAAGGGATGGGTCTTTTTTTTGCTCTGACGGGTGCATGGAGCCCTCTACTGGCCACATGTTGAACAGGTATTGGCACAGAATTTTTGACATCGTGACATCTCTAGTAAAGAGAAACTTTGGAGCGGCGCAAAGTAAAAACAAACCCTGTAGGCGATATTCAGTTTGTTTACATGCACATCAGTAACCCAAAAATGGTCTTTCCCCGGTTAAGGGATTATTGGATTACTGAAGTTCACCCTGTATACATGAGCAGGTGAGAATGGGATGATGACGGGAGTTACTCGAGCTCCGGTACAGTAGGTGGCGCTCCGCCAACACACAGCTGGTCAGAATACGTCTTTTTTTTCCGGGTCACCTTTTATCAAAAATCACAACAACTTGGAAAGTGGGGGAAATGGCCGACTTGACAGAAATACGACCAAAACGTGTGTTTTTGTTCGTGATGTTAGCTGCAATTGTAAAGTCCTCCGTCTGTTTAAAGGTAAAGCTCATGGTGGTGTTGATTTTTTAATGTTGTGGTGATGCTTCCTGATGTATTCATTTTACTCCGATTATACCCAGAGTATTGCCGTAACCCGAATATGATCGGGTTTTTGAACTGCATGTAAACGCACTGATTGAGAACGTGCTGGCGGCGCTGATTTGTTAATGGTCAATCCTCCTGCGGCGCTAAGTGGTTGATTACTTTTTCAACGGGTAAACCAGTTTTTTATGTCATGATGCCAGAGGAATCAGTCAACTCGGTGGAGTGGGCAGATTCAGACAACTTGGCATTAGTTCCTAAGTATAAGAAAAGATTGGTTTAATAGGTTTTAGAATTTTGCTGAGGTGCTGCATGAGCTCAGACCTTAGATGATGAATGAATACATTTCAGAGCCTGATGCTCTTTGTTTTAGAGATCTTTAATAATGTATGGTAATGTTTTGTGTCATGTGTAACCGCTCTGAAACAAACCTGATATACTTTGTTTTCTGAAGGCACTGTGTGGACCTGTTCCTCGATTTCATCACCATCTTCAGGAAACTGATGGTCATCCTTGCCATGAACGATAAGGTACACAGTGTTTTGCCTAATCCTTCTCTTATTTAAAGCAAATGCGTACGTCTGTTCTTAGGTGTTTTTCTGTTGTAAGCAAATCCAATGGAAAGATCAAAAGCAATAACGAAGTGATCCAACCAGCAGACAGTAGCGTGTATCCTTTATTCCCGGTGCCACAGAGCCTCATTGTTGTCCTAATATATTAAAAACACAGCAGTGAGGCGCACTGGGCGACTGTGTATGTGGGATTGAACAGGAATAAACAATCCTGCTGCAGGCGATGCTAATCTACCAAATCCATGCCTGAAAATAATTCCTAACACATGCATGATTTACTCTTGTTTGAGTAAAGAATATGAATCACTACGGTGGTCAGAAGTCTTAGGAGAATACTCTGCCTTCTACATTTGTGACCCATCGTTAAAGATTTCTAACTTGAGCAGGAACCAGGGGGCTTTGGGCTGAGAGCCACAGACAGGGCAGGGAAATCAGAAAGGTTTGAGAGAAGTCATTTGTTGGTAACATCGTTGGCTTCGATACTTTCATGGGATTTGTTGACAAAATATAGGATATTGCCAGACTCAAACCTTTAATATTCCTGCAATAAAGACAGATTCAAATAAATAGTCCTTTCTCAGAGGTGTTGCATAAGTTCAGCCCTTAGAGGAAAGATGTCTTTACTGTCTTCTTTCTTAAAGGAGCACTGTGAGAGTGTATATTGCATTCAAACTAATAGTGCTTTCTAGCGCCTTGCTCTTTCGAACGTGAGATTCAACCTGGTTGCAACTACAAAAGGCGCTATGACCACACGTGATCTAATACTGCCTCATCGAGTTTTCTTTCGGGACAGTAACATTGACTTACTTTTCGAGAAGAAAGCATCTTTCCCCTTCAGTAGCTCTTTCCACCTGGGAAAAGCCACCCCAAAGTTTACTCTCGTTTTCTGGATTTGCCGGGCACGTTGCCACGCGTCTCGCTGAGCTCCTTCTCCAGTCTTCCACAGTCATGCAGGCTCTGAGCAAACACGCGTTTAGCCTTTCCAATACCACGTAGTGCTTTATGTCCCTCTCAGCCGGTCATTATTGTTTTTATAAAGTGGCAGGACATGGAAGCCTCCATAGAGTTTACCCTCACTCACGCACTCCTCAACCGCTTATCCTGCGTCAGATAGCCGGGCAGCAGCTCTAGCGGGGGCCCTAAAGTTCCCTTTCCCGGGCCACATTAACCAGCTCTAACTGGGGGATCCTGAGGCGTTCCCAGGCCAGTGTGGAGATCTAATCTCTCCATCTGGTCCTGGGTCTTCCCGGAGGCCTCCTCCCAGCTGGACGTGCCTGGAACACCTCCCTAGGGAGGCGCCCAGGGTTCATCCTTACTCGATGATCCTGAACCACCTCAACTGGCTCCTTTCAACACAAAGGAGCAGCGGCTCTACTCCGAGTTCCTCATGGGTGGCTGAACTTTACCCATCCTACGTAAATACAGACAAGAAATGATCTGTATTTATTATCTGTATTAGTCATATTGTTGGCGTAGGTAATTCTACATGGAGGACTTATTTATGAACGTAGACGTTGATTTAAGGTAATACATTTCTTAAAATGCTACACAGTGTCCCTTTAAACAATACTGTAGCTTAAATGCCGTTTTGAAACTGTTGGCTCACCCAAATGACAAAGAAAGCACATTCTTCTGTAGCTCTAGTAGAATCAAGTCATGCAGACTCTCTTGGTTTCATTGGTTGAGGTTTTGAGATATCTGAGACTTCTGGCCATGCTGCGGTTCAATGTTTGTTTGTAGGGGAATTCAGTTTGTGGTGCACAAAACGATGAGAAAACGACGACATTTGAATAACTCAACAGCAACATAATCTTGTTTTTATTGGAACCACTTTTTCTAAAACGATGGTTCCCTAATGAACAGTGATAACTTAAGATGTGCTATCACTGCTTTGTGCAGCAAACAATACCTCAGTACTTTTCCCTAAGATTTTGAAGGCAAAGCTTTTCCATGTAATGCAGCAGAGGTTGCATAAGACTCTCGTAGGCCATCATTTTGACAGAAGGGTAGTTAAAATGCCATCATAATCTATAATAACCCGCCATTTTAATCAACCGTGCGTCACATTTCATGTCAACATCACACGAAGCAGGTGAATAACTGAATAACTGAATAACGGTGACAGCAGATATTGTGACGTCACAATTATTTGGATTTTTAAAGAAAGTTGGGACTGTGAGTTCAGCCATATCTGTTGGTCTCTGGCTTCTCCGGTATAGACCTTGCACTGCGGAGCCACCCACAGTTTACAGAGTGCCTCATTAACGTTATGAGGCCCCATGATAACGTTGGGTTTAAATCTGAAATATTGCCAAAAGAGGTGTCCATGCTTTGTGTTTTGATACCAAATCCTCCGCCATCATCTTGTCGGTGAACTTTCATTTTAACCTGATGTTATAGTATCCGCCCTTTTTTTTACCAAACCTTTCTTCTGGACACAAACTTTATTAAAATGACAAAACATCACAACCCAAGTTACAGTAAGCCTCATCTCTACGTGCATGAGAAGATGTTGTGATAGATTTACTGCCTTTTCTCACCCATTTGGAAGAGATATACACTCGATAAATCTAATAAATCTTCCTTTGATGGACGTGTTCTTGAAAATATAGCTTGTTAATCATGGTGAATGACCTCACGAAGGACTTGACTGGTGAATTGACGGCAGTTTACTTGAGTCAACGGTATCATGAATCTGGCCTCAGCCCAGAAGAAATTGATGGTTGCAGTTAATCGCTGTGTTTAATTAAAAACCCGAACAACTTCTGAACATCTGAAATAGAAGAAACATTATTTGGCAACTCCATAAAATCTGCTGCGACCTACGTTTGGGTCACGACCGACGCCGTCACATTGTTAGAAAATATCCCGTCAATGACAGAAAATATTGTGTTAACCTTATTTCCGGTTGGAGTTCTTCTTGAGTGACGACACGACTGTGTTTTTCTTTTCATAACCTTGAATTGCTGAAAGTTTTGTGGACTTATATCTCTTTTTGTTTTTCTCATTTTCAGGAGAAGAAGAAGGAAAAGAAGTAAAGAACGCTTCAAGAAATAAAAAAACCAATCTGTCAGAAGAGGCACAACTTTGGTGCTTTTCACTTTCTGTCTTCATTTATTGAATTAACTCCTATGTGGTCTTATATTATTGAAATTTTCTTTGATTTATTTTTTCTCAAACTTACAACAAAGGGTTGAATGTAAGTTTCTGGTAAACTAATGCTAGTCCCCATCATGGCTGTGAATGGAGAATTAGAGTAATGCTGCAGTGAGCATGCTTGGCCTGTAGAGGGGAGCGTTGCCCTGATGAAGCTGAGCACCACTTAATGATGATACTTGTTATTTAGTGCCATAAATAAATTAACCATAGGCTCCTTTTTAGCGGGTCATGTGAGCTTCTGAGGCTGATTGTTGTTTTATTTGAAGTTCTGTAATTTCATTCGTTGATTTGCTTATTTATAGTTTCCCTCTGTTCTCTTTAGTGGACTGTCACAAGATATGGTGTCCCATGATTTTGACAACAGATCCCCCCCCCCCCCCCCCCTTTTTTTAAAAAACAAACAAATTCCCTTTAATTGTTTCTCGTTCTCTCAAATTTTCGTTTTGTGACCAACACTTTGAGTTTGGACGGCGAAGCCCGGCAGCACCGACACAAACCCTGAAAGCCTGTCGGAGTCATGAGGACCGACACCTCCTCGTTCAGACGGACTTTTGTGGATTCTGGACGTTGGCCGGCAGAGGAGGAGGACGAGTCGGAGCCATCTGTCCATGTTTTCATCTTGGACAGCAGGCGAGTCACTCAGACCTCTCCCACTGTAAATCTCTCTAAATATCTGTGGTCTAGAAATTAGTTTGCCAAATGATGTGATGTTAACCGTAACGATTTTTTGAAAGTGTATACTGTGAAGAATTTATTTTATGGATGTAAAATTGAAACTAATAATTTGATACATTTGCTCAAATAAATGTGAACGTATTGAAACAAAGTCATCTTTGCCTGTTCTAACTCTGAAATGATTTGTTACTAACAGTGGGGGAAGGAATATTCACATCAGTTAATGATGTCAAAGTAGTAATACCTGTAAAAACAAATGCTTACTTTAGACCTGAAAGGATGAGTCATCGATCAGCTGATTATTTGAAAAAGAATCTGTTTAGATTATCAGTTTATTGTTTGTCGCTCGTTTACCAGTCATTCTTTTAACAAAAAGCCAAATATTTGGGTGGAAGCTTCTCAAACTTACACATTTGCTACTTTTCTCAATCCTCTCACCGTCAATTATATATTAAGGTTTTGGACAAAACGAGCAGTGTTACGACATCTACGTGGGTGAACAATGGCATAGAATTTTTTGACTTTTTGACATTTGTTAGATAAAATGCGTAATTAGAAACTTAAGTGGAAGATTCATCTAATGGAAAATATTGTTCGTTTCAATCAAACAGTTTTTAGCAAAAGTACTGTCCGTGTATTAGGAAAATATTCTTGGCGTATTAAAAATACAAATATTGCAGAAAATGCTCCAAGTTTATACCATCATGTTATTAGGTTATTAATACAGGTGTATTAATGTGTAAGTAGCAAATGAACGTAGTTGGTCTAGAGCTCATTTGAGTAGTTTAATGCAGAACTGTGTAAATTTTACATTTATTTTGTGTCAAATCTTAAATGTGTAAAGTCTTTACAGCGGTCAACTAAATGTAGTGGACTACTTGTACTTCAGTGTTTCCATTTTGATATTTTTGATATATATTTTAACTGGCTTTAGTAAGTAGTTACTTTTCAGATTAAGATTTTACATTTAACAAAATCATGACAAGTTTGGCAATTTAGCATTTTTACTAAAGTAACACAAAGTAGCTCTAAAGTGGTCTGGAAACCCTTGAAATTGAGGTTATTATAGGAGGCCAGTTTGTCAACCTGCTGTAGAATAATGTCACAGAACCTCATTTTAATAATTCTAGCCCAATAACATCTGATTTAATGTGACGACAGAGCAATAATCACTATAGTGTATATATATGTGAATTACTGTCGCTGTAAGGTGCTGGGAAACCTAAAAATGTTTGAGGAACCCTCACTGGAGCACGGCTCTCTAACCTACTGTAACCGTAGGTCTCGTCTACAGTTGATACCAGTGTCCAAAGAACCACGTCAGCCTGAAGTAAATCAAAACATTTTAATTAGAAAGTTGAAAAACGGCAGTAGGTACATAGGACCTCTATTGGCTAGGGAACGGACAGCAACAGAGATGTTGAAATACGAGATATGAACAGAATCTACTAAAGCGAGGAGACTTTGAATTTTCACAGAAAGATTACAAAAACAAAAGATGACTGCAAAATGATGCACATTTAAAATAAATAAATAATAGAAATACATATTCATTGAATAGTGTAGCCATTTCTCTTATCTATGTTATTATTGCTGGTATATATTACCTTTAAATGTATTATGATTTAAAAACAGACGTATTCTGACAACCAATCCTCGGTCGCAAATCATTATCAACATGATCAATAAATCGTTTATACATTTCAAATCCTGATGCGTGAAGTTGAGCGATGGAGAATCACACACATGAACATTCAGTTGTTTTTTAAGGAGCTCTATGTTGTTGTTGTTTTTTCCTCCAAATACATTATGTGATGAGATCCCGAACAGAGTGGACGTTTTCATACAGATCGTCTTCCTTGATGAACATAACGGCGTCTACCAGCATGATTCAAAAACAAACGACAGGTTGCTGAACAACTACTGAGGAGTGACAACTTTTGTGCTAATCCTTAGCTTAGCCATGCGTTTTTGTAGTCCTGTATACATGAGTTAAAGAGTGTCCGCACAGTCAACGTCTGATTGTGAGAAAAAAAAGTGAACAACCTATGTTATTTGGGGGGTGGCTTTTGGCTTCGTGTTCGTTTGAAATCCTGAGGAGAAGTCTTAGCGATCCGTCTTTCCAGTTGCAACAGAGAAATGAGAAAAGCATCACCACCACAGTATTCTTACAGACATCAACGGGGCGCACGTTCTTTTCCTCAAAAAGGGTGGTTGAGCAGCATCACAGTACAGTTCAGAGCGGTGCTGGGTCTTATCGTCTGAGGACTAGATGAGCTCCTCTCTGTCCTCCCCTCCCCCACCCTTGGCTGGATCATCCTTGGCTGCCGCAGGACGACAGACTGTCGTACAGAGAATCGCTGAGGGACTCGGGGGTCTCCAGGACCTGAGGGCGACTCGGGGAGAGAGCTTCCTCCGGCCGCTCCCTGAGCAGCTCCAGCCCGGCCTCCCGACTCATCTCGGGGACACTGGGAGTGCGAGTCTTCCCCCTGCGGCTCATCCCCGGCTGAGCGGGGACCGGCAAGCTGCCTGGGTCGACCACCCGGCTGGAGGAGGGGCCGCCGGCCTTCACGCTCTGAAAGGACGCAAACGGGTGAGAAGCATTTTTAGGTCGTGTGTGTGGTCTTATGTAACGCCTTCAGGTGCAAAGAAAAAGAAAACTCCACAAAAGTGGGTTACGGAAATCATCCAAGTGTAAATCTTTAATATTCAGCTGATTAATAATTTGTAAAGGCAGAATGTAGTTCTGTTTTTTTTAGATTATGTAAGAGGAGTGCAGATTTAAAAGTGTATGTGCCGTCAGTGACCCAGATGGTTCTCTCAGCAGGCTGCTGCAGTTTTCCAGGAAGAAGAGAGGAAATGAAACACTAGTATTATGGTAGGAAATGACAATTACATTAATGGTGCTTTAGTGGTACCATCCTGATTTCAATCATTTAGCTGTTTTGTTTTACTAGGTGTAGAAAACATCTACTGCAAGTCATTTGGTCCTGGATGAGGGATATGAGACGATTTTCTGAGTCACCTTTTACACTCTTTCATTTATTTACAGTTTTTATGGCCTACTTTACTCTGGTTTTTTGACATACTATGAATTTTTTTAGACACTTTCTTTCTACGTTTCTTTTACATCTTGTATGACATAAAATACTATGACATTTTTACAATTATTATTATATAGCTTTAATGATTCCCTGACTTTTTCCATGGCAGAGTATTACTGTTTCTTACATGTTTCGACAGCGTGATTTTTTTATGATCACTTTTACAACATAAAATACTGTTTTTTTTTATAACATTTTGTCATAAAAAAATCATAGTACGACAACCTATACTATGACATTTTGTGATTTAAAAAAATAAAAAATATTTATGATTTATTTTGACTTATGAACTATGAATTTTTCACTTTTTAAAAACATTTGAATGTCGTAGCACACTATGACTATATGATTTATTTTACATTTTTATCAGTTACCATGACATTTAATTATTTATGTTATTTGTGATTACTACTTTTTTAACGACAATTTAATCATCACATACTATAATATGACCTTTTCTGCTTTAATTACTTTTTAAATTTACATTTGTGTGGCATACATATAAAACACATTAACATAATTAATCAATATACAGTAGACAGTTTAGTCGTGCTATTTTACAACCAGTGTACAGTGACTTTAAGTGAAGTTGTGTTGCTGCTGTAGCCGATCACAACTCAAAGTGGGGATGAGGGGTGTTCATATGAAGCACGCCACCTCCCCTGCAGGTTGAACCACGGTCCCTACCCCTCTGAATGGAGATCCAAAGGACACGGCCTCCTCCTCTTCCTCCTCCACTGCCAGGTAAACCTCTGCAGGTCCTGCTGGAGTCTTCAGGTTGGGGAAGGTCCAAGTCTTGGAGCGAGGTGAAAACATGTTGGCTCCATGGGCCTCTTTGTCTGGAGACGGAGTGAATAAAGACATGTTTGCATCTCTTTTCCACACATCAGAACTAAACACTGTCTTCTATCTTTTTACGACATATATACTATGGCATTGTTACAGACTTTTTTCCGACAAACTATACTGACTTTAAGGCTTTTTTCAACATACTAAGTTTATACAATAACTCCGTGAACTCAAACAATGCTCTGGATGTTTTGTCATTATGAAAAAAGTGGGAGAGTTTTCCGGCACCTTCACGGATGACGCCGGCGGAGCTTCTCCCCTCCAACACGGAGCCGTACTGAATGGTGGGAATCAGCTGTTTGTGAGGCACGTAGCAATCTTCCTGCGACGTGGGCTCTCTGTCCAGGGTGCGGGCCCGCCGTCCGGCCCTCCCCGGGGAACTGGAGGAGTGGCGCTCGGCCCCGGTCCTCGTCTTGGACAGGCCGCGTCCCGCTGCACCGCTGCTGCAGTCCGGCAGGGGGAACGTACCGATCCCGCTGTCCAAAGTGTACGTGGAAGCACCGGAACCTTCAGAGGAAGGAAAGAGTCAGTGACTGGAAATGCATAAATGAGAGAATTACTTTGTAATTCAAGAAACAAATAAATAAAAAAGGCGCAAAGGAATTGAAGTTGAGTTCCCCATTATTTATTCTGTCTGTGAATCAATATTCCTCGGGGGTGTGGCCTTGTTTATTTACCTTTGATATGCTAATTAAGACAGGGACCAATTTTTTTTCTCTCAATATGCTGATTGTGCATTTCAGTAAAACCCGGACAGATTGTTGCAGATTTTTAATGTAGTAGTACTCAGATCCACAAAATGTGTTCTCACCTGTTTGTCTGGTCTGTATGTTACGTGCATGCTAATAAACGCGTTTGTGCCTTAGGTGTGTGCGTATATTTATGTGTATGTAGTTAGAGATTTCATTCATTACTACTACAATAGGGTAGGTTTATTATTAGAGGTATGTAATATATGTCACCACTGTTTTAATTGTAGAAAAAAGGTTTATTATAAACATTATGATACATAACATGTACTATAATATACACAAATATAAATGATTTGACTTCAGAGTAACTGGTAACTATAACTTTAAAATAAAAGGAATGGACGACTTGAACACCACTGCAGATTTGTGAGGTGTTCTTGTGATAACACATTAAACATGTTCGTTTACTTGCGTCTCACTCTATGAAATTCCTTAGACCTTCATTCATCTATTTCCAGACTAGTATTGGTTTGATCTCCCACATCCCCGTGTCCCGTAACGCTCATAAACCTTTAAAAAAATGTGTGATCTTTCTTTGCTCGGATAAATTCCTGGCAGACACTTCCTTACCTGCGAAGTGTTGGGAGTGAACCGAATCTGCGAGGTTCTCGTCTGACGTGATCTTGACGATTCTGTCTGATCCCTGCATGAAAGAACAGCAGAGCAGCAGATGGAGTGAATGTTTAGAGAGTCGGCTCCTCACATCAGCGAGCAGGAAACTATTTGAACAGATCAGGAGCCAAGGTTAGGCGTGAAACCAGCGGTGGAAGAAGTATTCGGATCCTTTTTTGGTTCACGCACTGAACGACTTTTTCCCACATACGCACACAGTGACTTGCACAGTGCTCAGCTCGTGGAGTTACTGTGCAACTTTACATTATAGAACTGCATGTATACGTATCATGCATCCTACTTTTATTGCCCAAAGGTTATTCTCCTTATTATCTGATATTCATATTAAATTTGGATAAGAGCAAACAAAAGTAGGCTTTACTATACTGCTATATGATGTAAATCGTTATTGAGATATGAAATGACCTTTATTGGGATAGAAGATTTTGGCATTCGTGAGGTTTATCTATTTGTAATAATTGTTCATAATGTCTACATCTTATTTGTCTACTAATACTATCAAGTCAGTTATACCTCTTTCACACCAATGACCAGGGTCAAACCAGGGTTATGTGACCCATGTTCAACCCTTCTTTTGTCAAATCAAACCAGGCTAGTTAACGTGGGTTAATGCCTTAACATGACAATTCATATACGACCATTCACATTGAAATTGACCCTTGTCCAAACCCAACTCAGTCAATTCGGGTTAAAACCCATTCAGACACAAAATCAACCCTGGTTGAGTATATTAAGTTGGAAAAAGTCATATTACAGTATGTCGAAAAATGTGAAAAAAGTCATAGTATAGTATGTTGGAAAAAAAGTCATAATATAATATGTTGAAAAAAATTATATAGTATGTCAAAAAAAATTGTGAAAATAGTCATTGTGAGTGAGTGAGTGAATGTGATTTATCACTGTTATAAATGTAAAATTCTGCAGAGAAATAGAGACGCACCTTCTCCATGTCGTCACGACTGGTGGTGTGACTGATGACGTCCCCCTGCTGACAAAACACCGCCTTGGAGGTCTTACAGTCAAAGGAGAGCCGGCGCTGCGGCATGTTGATCACTTCCTTCCCGTCCACTCTACATTTATCAAACAAAAGGTCAAGTTTCAGTTAGGATGTCCAAGCTTTACCGTGCATTTTTAATAACTATAACTATTACTATGACAACTTGAAATAACCACTTGTTATCATAGCAGCCGTAGCATCCACTCGTTCTTGTTGGGTCCTCACCTGTTCAGCAGCTGTTGCATGAAGTTGTCAGAACGCGCTCCTCTGTACATGACAGCCAGCTGTCCCTGAGCTTGGTCCATCACCACCTCACAGGAGTGACCCCTCCCCGACCTCTCCACGTAGGCTCTCTCCTCCTCCAGTGCCCTCCTCAGCCCCTCCGCCTTCTCCATCAGAGTCGAGATGGTCAGACCCTCCACTCCTTCTTTACACCTGGTGGCCATTTTCACAGAGTCCCTGCCCACGGAGGGGATGTTGATCTTCCACTCCTTCTTCTCGTCTTTCGCTTTGGTCGCCTCCGTCTTGCGGCTCAGCGCGGGTAGCTTGCTCTTCTTCAGGCCGAACCAGCTTGCGATGCCATTGGACGTCTTCTGCTTGACCTCGCTGCCCTGACCTCCTCTGTCCTGCTCCTGCAGCTTCAGCATGTTCTCCTCGATGCCCTTCATCACCTTCTGCTCGATGGCGGATTGCGGGCTTGAGGCCGGCGGTAACGGCTTCTCCCCGTCGGACGTTGGGGGTCTCGGAGGAGGAGGCGGCAGGCTGTCTCCGTACATCGGATTCTTCTTTCCTTTCCCGGTGATCTTGGTCCTCTCCTCTGACTTGGATGAGTAACGAGGAGCCTCTGAGGGCTTCCCCCCTCTGTGGACGGATGGGCCCTGGCAAGGTTTGGACGGCGACTTTGGGGGGATTTTGTTGGGGCTGCTGCTACTGTGAGGACCAACGCCTGGTTTAAGATTATAGGCCAGATTCAGGGAGCCAGGACACTTAATGTTATTGCGTAGTACTTGTGGAGCATCTGTGTTTGGGGACGGCAGACCAATTTTACTCTTGGGTCCTTCTGTCTTGGTCACACACAGTTCTTGTTTCACCACCACTGAACCAGAAGACTTCACAGCCTGTTCATACATTTGAGACGACCCCGGGTACTTCAAACCACCACTACTAACTTTGGGTTTACTGTCCAAAGAGTCTGTGAATTTTGAATGTCTCTGCTCCTCTTTATGGAGCTCCATCGGCCTCTCCGCTGTCTTACTCCTTTCTTCCCCGCAGGTGCCCTCATTCACAGTGTCGATCAGCCGGAGACCGACTTGTAAATCCTCAGAACTCCTCAGCTTTCCCAGCGCGGCCAGCCTATCTTTAAAAGCATGGTGACCGGAATCAGCTGGAGGTCTTGCTGCCCCGGCTGCAGGTCTCTTGGGGATGGAAGAGGAGTCTGTCCTCCTGACTGGGGGTGGAGGTGGCTGCGGCTGGGCGACCTCAAAGCTCTGCACTGTGATCTCCCTCACGTCGGCCTCCTGCTTCAATCTGGTTTGTGAATAATTAGCTCGGACCTGTGAGACCTTTCCGGGGGCGCCCGTGTTGGGCAGGCTGTGATGGTTCACCCACACCGGGCTGTCTGAATCCTCTTCATCATCTGACGTGGACTCTGATGTGGATGAGGACGACTCCTTTTGCTGAGGAGGAGGAGGAGGTGGAGGGTTGAGGACACTTTCTGGTAGCGATTTAATGAGCTTCCTCTCACCACCGTTCGCCTTTATTTGGGAGGGAAGTGTGGTTCTTTTCTCGAGGCCCTGGGCTGGTTCCTCCTCTCTAGAGTTGGAAGACATAACACAGACATTTTCATAATGAGGAATCCTCTGAGACACTTTGGGTGAGGAAGAGGACGCGGAGGAGGGAGTGCCCATCTTTGAAGCAGCACTGGCTTTAGGTGCAGAGAGGCTGCTGTAGCTTATTTCCTTAGTGGGTTGGGAGCAGACATCTTCAGGCTGAGGAGGGGACGTTGGGGCTGAGTGTGTGGCGGGGTAAGACTCAGACCTGGAGGGTGGAGGTGGGGGCTGCCTGCACCTCTCGGTGGTGGTGGCTCTGCGCGTGGGAACAGGGGAGTGGTACACCTCGTAGTTGTTGGTTCGACAGGGGATCCTGGAGCTGCGGGTGAGTTGGGGGCTCAGGCGGACTGCAGAGGTTGATGATTGAGACTTCTCACCTATTGAGGGAATTTTCAAGAACTTGAGAAGTTTGGATGGCGAGTTGATGGCAGCGGTTTTGACTTCGCTGAGGCAGGACGGGCTGGGGCTGACGGAGGCGCCGGCTCTCACAGAAGAACCCTCCAGATCTGTGCTGTCATTCTCTGGGATGGCCGACGAGTCATTCGACTTGGCTGCGTTGACGCCATTGTGCACGCCATCACTGGTCTCCGTATGTGTGCTCTCCTTCACAGAACTGGGTAGGTGGGAGGTGGGACAGAAACCAGTGAGCTCTTGAGAGGCACTAGTGTTTGGACAACTCTCGAAGCTGTCCAGCTCTTGCTCCACTTCCATCTCCTCCTGGCTCTGATCAGCTGCTTCTGCGGCGGACGAGTGGGCTATGGCGCCTGCCGGTTGCTGGTGGGCTTCATTCTTGGTACATTGTTTAGACGAGGGAACAGACTCCGCAGTTCTGCTCCTACTGTGACATTCGCTTATAGCAGCTGCAGGAACTACATGGCTCTGGGTGGCGGAGTTGGCTTTTGAAGGACTACAGATGTGGTTGCATGGTTTCGGAGGGCTGTCTGGGCTCCTCTTGCAGTGTAAACAGCAGGTGTTGCCACCCTCACACTTCACTGCCCCGTCTCCGTTGACATGCTGGTGCGAGTCAGTGTCAGAGCAGGAGCAATGGCAGCGTGTGTGGTGGGGTTTGCACGGTAGTGGAAGGGGGTCTGCTGTGGCCAGAACAGCCTCTGTGGACATGAGCACCTGGCTGTAGTCGCAGAAAGACAAGCTGGTGGTGGACGGGTGGAACTTCAGAGGGTCCGTCTCCTCCATCTTGCGAAGGACTTCCAGGATGTGTGCTTTCTTCTTGAAGAAGGGAGACAGGGCCTCCATGGAGGCGGCGGGGCCACGAGGGCCCGGGGAGGCATGTTGTGTGCGGTAGCCATTTCCCTTTGGACAGAAAGAGATCTCTATCAGCATTCAATTCACTGCTGACGCCTCAATGAGAGCCAAACAATCAAGTTCACCAAGACCTTTAGAGTGTGTGCGTATAGGAAATGAGTGCAGGACAGATTAGCTTTTTAAAAGCACAATAGTTTAGAGCAGCAAATGTCAGAGCGCGTTGTAACGTCACACACACAGGCCTCACACACATGCTTTGATACAATCACAACTTTGCACTCTAAATGTTTAGCAAAGGCTTTGCAATAATCACCTTGGCTTGTGCTTCAGTCTGTGCAGGCTCCACCTGTTTGGCAGAGTCATTGTGCAGCTGTGCATTGTAGTCTGGGAGGGGTCCCGCCTGGACCTGAAACAGGAGAGATTCATGAGGCAATTATGATGACACTGTATACACTACAGGCTATTGTACACACAGACAACTAGGAGCTGCATTGTCCTGGCATCTGTTGGAACAATATATAGAGCAGCAGTGAAAAGTCTGAGATCCATTACTGTAGACGCAGCAGCATCTGAAAGAATGAGGCCGAGGTGAGAAAGAAATTAGCAGCACCATCTGGTCTTTGAGAATCACAGCTGTGTACTCAAGTAACTCTGTTGGGTACTTCTACTTTACTACATTTCACAGGGAAATATTCATATCATAGTTGTAGTTGCTGAGGATGTTCACATGATCATCTGCATATAAACTATAATGAATAGTTTTAAATAAACTAACTGGAAGTTGAAGTGCTTAAAATTAGCTCCACGCTCACCAGCTACAACATTAATACTATAAGGTAAATGAAGAAAAACATAGGCCTAATGTTATAAACATCTTGAAAGGAGAACTCTGTATTATGAGCAGATGAAAAATGCAGCAGAACCAGTTATCGTCTTTTCTGTTCGACCTTTAACTGGTGACTACATTATCCACAATGCAATTCAAACGCTGACAGTTCATGCCAAGTCTATTTGACAGTACAGCTCAAGACAGACAGGAAATGGGGCAGAGACTGAGGGAGGAGGACATACAGCAAAGGGCCGTGGGTCGGAGTCGAACCCGGGCCGCTGCAGCAGGGACTGAACTTACTTTACTTTTTGGTATGCAGTAGTACTCTCTAAATCGTGTAAACAGACTTTGATGTGTAAACTTGGTGCAGGATGCAGGACTTTTACTTGTAGTGGAATGTTTTTACATGATTGTATTACTACTTTTGATTAACCCTTGTGCCTCCCATTGAAAAAGGTGATCCGGTGCCCTTACAGGACAAAAATGCCTGTGCCAAAAAACCTGCCATAAAATTATATATTATTATTATAATTATAATTTCCCACAGAGTTAAATCTCTTCAACAAACTACCAAACATTAAATAGTTCCCAGAACCCTTTAAATGCTAGTTTGTTTACAATATCACTGTTGTTTTTCTGTGTAATGCTAGGGAGAATTTATTTTTTTAATTTTTCAGCAACAACATTGATTTTGATGCTTTTTTTTCCTCTTGTGCAGTGTCACATAAAAAGACACGTCTATAAAAATACTATATTTTATTATTGTTAAATGTCTTTCACAGTCTGGGATATGTCAATGATTAGCAACAACATTAATGTGGATGCTTTGTATCAAACACTGCAGTGCAGCATGATACAGCAGCAATAAACCAGAAATATAGCATGTACAGTATTTGCACCACAGGGTAAAATGGCTCAATCTGGTGGAAAATAGTACTTAAAGTGTAAGTCCTGTGAAAGTGCACCCCATGGTGACACCCTGGAGACAGTTTTTTTTGGTTGATCAACCATGTATAGAGAATGCCCGGAGAGACGCTAACAGCCCCAAAGGGCTAACACTGATTAGCTCGGGGCGGTGCGCTGAACGCATCAAAAACGTCTTTTTTAACCACTAATATTGCTCAAAATAACAGCAAACCTCTACAGCAGCATGAGAAGGTTCCCTACACAGAATTTGAAGCACCAACAACGTAGTTAGAGAAACCAGAGTTTATTAAAAAAAAGACTGTTTTACAAGTCTGGGTCTTACCTGTAGGTCCATGTTGACAGGTAGTCCCTACAAATCGATTACTGAATGCACTGGAGAATTTTTGGCGTTTATAATTCCATGGAAATGCATTATTATTTGGCTGTTTGTGACAATGTCAAGGACCCTTATGCTGCTGCAGAGGTTTGGTGCTATTTTGAGCAGTATTAGTGGTTACAAAATGCCGTTTTGGATGCGTTCAGCTCACCGCCCTGAGCTTATCAGTGTTAGCCCTTTGGGGCTGTGTGCGTCTCTCCGGGATTTCTCCTTACATGGCTAATTTGATGGGTATTCATGCCGAAAAAGACCACAGGGTCCATTTTGGACAGAGTTACACTTTAATGCCCATGGGATTAAACATTGTAGTTCTAATGGGATGTTTTTGTCCTTAATGGTCTGAGTGTCTGTACTGGATACACAGTTTATAATTTATTTATCATAGGAGCTGAGGGTGAACTTCCAAAATGAAAAAGATGTCCCTCGTGATGAAGAGTTAAGTTAGGATCTGAATAAAGCAGTGGGAGAATGTATATGAAACAGTCATTTCCAAGTCGTTACAGCTGATTTACCTGGTAGTGAGCGGTGGGGTGGTTGGGCAGTTTCTGCTGAAAGAGCTCACAGAGTGCTCTGTTCTGTCTCTCCAGGTCAAACACCAACATCTTCAGCTTGATGCACTCCTCTCTCAGATCCTGTACATGGACAAAGGGAGTGGTGAGACAACCGGAGATGGTTAAAACTATGGTTGGTTCAAAAAAAAGAAAACCAGACGCAGAAATGTGGCTGTTCATTACCTTTTGATTCAGCAGAGCTTGGACTACGTGGTTGGCCACCTGATAACACAAAAAAACATCCTATTTTATACAGAATAACTTATCTGAGCTTAGTTTGTGGAGGATATTCTGCAACATGAACTCACCTCATCCAAGCATCTCTCATAAGCCTCTCTCTGACTCTCATTCGCCAACATCAGAGCAGAGTTTTCTGCCTGTGAGGAAAACAACAAACACATACGATAGTGATTTAATCAGGTTATTTCAGGCGACGTGTACATATACCTGCACCGCCTACATCAACTTCTAAGACACCAAAAATCCAGTTTCACAGTGTTTTTAATCACTATACTTTATGTTTACGGTCATTCTGACTGACAGACCATCATGGCAGCATTACAGTATGTGTCTGATTAACCACTTCTCCGCTTGCTAATTATCAATTTAATGAAAATGCAGCTTGTGATGCAGAGTGTGTTTTGTTCGTTTGCTCACCTCCAGCTCCCTCAGCCGGTCCATGAGCTCACTGCTGTTGTCCTCCAGGATGGACTCCACGTCTCCCTCCTCGCCTTCCTCGTCTGAACCAAAGTCTTCATCACACATTCTCTGTTCTGTCTCATCAGACATTGTTCTCATCTGTAAACACACAATGTGACACCACAGTCACTGTCACAATCCCTACAGCAAAGAAAAAGTTCACTGCAATTAATAAAACATCTTTTGACAAAATGGGACCTTAAAACGATGAATCAAAAGTTGTTGATGATTCATTTTCTGTCGATTGATGAACTGTTTCAGCCCTATGTAACGATCTGACTCTGGTTTCTCCGAGCTACCAAAACAAACACCAGTCAACTGAGCTTCTGCTCCACATCAGACACCGTTCTCATCTCCAACACTGACGTTAACATGATTACACTCTGTTAATGTTCTGTTCATCTGACAGACACATCATTTCACTCAACACCGCCAATCTACGGTAAACTAAGGGTTGCTGAGCAAACACATTAATGGATCCATGCTGCATTATTTCTGATGTGGAGAAAGATCAGACAATGTTTCTCTGCAGCTTTAACGAGTCCTCTGCTAGACTGTTTCATACAGGATAATGTAATGAAATCATATATCAAGATATACTGGGATATCGATATATCGTGATACACAAAAACATTGTCTAAACTGATAAACATTATTATAGAAACATCTGATATTAAACATTTTGAGTTTATATTTTGCGCTGAAGTTCTTAATAAAATCAAAAAATACATTTGTTACATATCTGACTGACCTCAACAGCTCCACTAAGGCTGCCGACATTAGTCGTCATAATAGACGGCGTCAGCACTGAAAATCAACAGTTAGAGTAGACCCATGTTTTTTTTACTTTTCATAAAACGTCTCAATACATTCCTGTCAGTGTTTCTCTTATATTCATTCTGCAGCAATCGTTGAAACACACCGGCACCGACCCTGGCCTCAGACGTCTCCAGCTGTACTATAGTAAAAAGGCAAAAGGGGCCAAACAAATAAATAAATCTCCAATCTTTATTGTCAATAGATTAATCATTAGAAAAAAAGTCATTAGAAGGCAGCCCTAGAGTCCACTGCCCAACCTGCAGAAACCACGCTGAGCTGCTCGAGTCTGTGAGCCAGTTCACTGCAGGACATAACCAGTCTAGTAGGCATGCGTCCAGGTGTGTGTGTGTGTGTGTGTGTGTGTGTGTGTGTGTGTGTGTGTGTGTGCGTGTGTGCGTGTGTGCGTGTGTGTGTGTGTGTGTGTGTGTGTGTGTGTGTGTGTGTGTGTGTGTGCGTATGTGTGTGTGTGTGTGTGTGTGTAGACCCAGATCCAACCATTACATCTTAAGGAGTCATTATGGCGGATGACACCAGCCTGATTCTTTGGCTGGAGGCCAATCAGGAACTGGCACAGTTTTACAAGTGACATACAAACAAACAAAAAAAAAACCCCTCTGTATGTAATAAACTTGGTATTTGTATTATATATATATTTATTCAACATTTTGAGTCAACCAAAGTTAGATGTCTCAGACCTCTGAAGTCTCTTGCGATTAGCTAGAGTTAGGGATGGGTGTGAGTGAACGATTTCTCAAGTAGTCCTCGTTTTCAAATTACCTCGATTGGTAAACAACGGCACCAACGATTGGAAAACAACGGCACCAACGACTCTTCGCCTCACCATCAGAGAGAAGTTGTCTGAGCTACATGATGGTGTTGCTGTGCAAGGCCCAGACGATACGGAGGGAAAACCTCACCATCAGAGAGACGTTGTCTGAGCTACAGGATGGTGTTGCTGTGCAAGGCCCAGACGATACGGAGGGGAAAGCAGTGATGTTCAGGGCCATAAGGTTGAGGCACTGGACACCGTCTTCAGGGAGGACTAGTTAGAAAATATGGATGTCAGTGAGCTAGAAGCTTGTTTCAGTGAGCCGTGCATACGTCCTCAGAAAAACCCACTGCAGTGGTGGAAGTCAAACAGGCACCGGGACAAAAAAGTGAGCGTTGTGTCTGTGGCAGCAGCGGCTGATCCCTGCCACCTCTGTGCCAGAGGAGCGCCTGTTCTCCACAGCAGGACCGATCATTAACACAATGAGAACAGGAATTGAATTAGGTTTTCATAAGGAAACAGTGTTTTGAAGGTGTGGTTGTAAAAATCCATCCTTAAAGAGGAACTGTGACTGTTGTGATTGAGAATCAGCATTAGGTGTTGTGTAGGCTGTGTTGCTGTGCATCATTATTCCTGCAGGAAGATGAGTTGAGTCTAGAAGGAGATTGGGAAAAACAAGTGCTTGAGGAATTGATGCGATCCCTCAATCTAGGAATTAACTCCTCGGGCCCATCCCCAGTTAGAGTGAAGTCAATGTCAGAACGAAGATGGAACCGGCGTGAAACTAGTTGACTTTTCTGTCTGAAATCAGGCGTGTTAAAATATGTGAAGTATTTTCAGCATAATTTAGTTTTAGAAGCTCTGTAGAAGCTGCAGAGTGAGGTTTCATCACTACAAGTGACTCCTTTCACAATGTTGGAATAAAAACATGAATTATTGACGCTTTGATGATTTATGTCTTCAGCAGGAATCAACGGTCTTGGTGCTCAGAGACACAGACGACATATTGTTGGATTCTTTTTTATGGGATCCTTTGACAATAAAAAAAAATTTGGAACCACAGCAGCTTAATCCTTTAAAGAGGTTTGTAGAAAAACATTTTTATCGTCTTCAGTGTGAAACGGAGCTGCAACGATCAACAGGAAATAAATCATCAATTATTTAGATGATACATTCATTATTTAAGTCATTCTTCAAAAGTCTTACAGAGATTCTCAAATGTCAAGGAATATATATCAATATAATATATTTCATTATTATTATAATAGTTAGAATAAACTGAATATATCTGAGCTGCAGATTGTCCGTCTGACAAAACAATTCATTTGACGTCTGACTGCAGCCGTATCAGACTTTCATGGTGTAATAATTATTTAAACAGTTATAATTTTTTCCAAAATCTTCCGTCCTGATAAAGATCATTTCATATCTTGATAATAATATATATAATTTATTAAATTCAATTAATAAATAGTCTGTATGAAATAACCACATGGTTAAGCCTATTTTTGTAAACCTGTGTGAATTTAATATGTAACAAATGAAACAGGCCGAGTATTTTCTCATTTTACCATAAAGTTTATTTATCCGATTTTCTGAAAACTTTGATTTAGTATGTGCTTGTAATTATCAATTTAGACAGTGTAATTGTATATCACAATATATGATTACTTATTTTTATTACTTTGGATTATTATTATTATTATTATTATTATTATTATTATTATTATTATCATTATCATTAGTTACAATACAGTTAAGTTCCGTAAAGGAATGAAAACAGGATGTGTTTTTGTGAAAATGCATAAAATATCATTTTTTCAATGCTGTAGATAAAAAGTACATGACAAGTTTTCATTCCACAGTATTAGGAGTGCAAATTTTGTTGTCAACTATTAAATTAATCTCCAACTATTTTGATCAGTTTGAGTTATTTATTAAGGGGAAAAAATCTAAATGATCTGGTTTTAGCTTCTTAAATGTGAATATCTTCTAGTTTCTTTCCTCCTCTGTGACAGTAAACTGAATATCTTTGAGTTGTGGACAAAAAAAAGACATTTGGTCACACTGATCCGCATTTTTCACCATTAAAGGTCCAAACAACTCATCGATGAATCAAGAAAATGACAATAAAATGGATCAACAACCCTAATTTGCAGACATCAAATTGGACATTTAAGTATTTTTCACGTGTATGAATCAACCAAAAGATAAATTGATCAGCATCAAATGCATCCAAGTTCAAACATTTAGAGGTGACTCCATAAGAGACCAGTAGAGCGCTGCTGGGCCTGGTGTAACTGGAGCCGTTTGCAAAGCGTTTACAGGAAGATTATTGAGCGTCACTGAGGAGGAGGGTGAACCCAGACGGACAAACCCCAGCAGCACAGTCCAAAGTGTAGGGCGCTTATTGAGCTGCGATTGACTGAGCGCGGCTAAAATCTGCACGTATAATGGAGGGCTGATCAATGCAGCCCCATCTAAGAACGGAAGCAGATATTAGCCGTCCGTTTGACCTTGCAGACCGAGCGGTTATAAATACCAGCTTTCCCTCTTCACTAATGCACATTAAAGCTGTGGGGCAGCAGCAGGGCCGAGAAGCATGCTCCCATCTCTGTGTGCAAACGTTCACGTGGAAATTACAGCGTGGAGCAAAAAAAAGACAAACAAAAGTGCAGCTAAATATAAACATGAAAATGTGGTTCTGCTGCTGCGGTTCTGTCTTTGATGTGCACAGTCACGAGCCTCGATGAATAAGAAAAAAAAGGCCACCAGAAAGAAGCAATCTCTGAGAACAAGTTGTGTCCCAGGAAGCAACAACTGCTGGATGTAAGTCCTATCGATACCCGATCAAAGAGCTGATCAGCTGGTGAAACAACATGGAGGGGTTCAGTCATTATTAATCACTAAGTCACTGCGGCGCTCAGATCTTTGCAGCTTCCTGTGAGGCAAAGAACTGAATTTTAAACACTACTGTAACATTAAGAGACAAAATAACTTTACTCATGGATGTATTCTGAGACAGTGAGGCCCTGGGCACAGACATGTAAGAGCCCTCCCACTCACAAAGACACCCAAATTAACTTTTAGTGGTTTTTGTAGTCATTTTGTTTCTCTCTGTGGTCATTCTGCACTTCTATTTAGATGGTTATCTGTGTGGTCATTTGTTTTCTCTCTGACATAATTTTAAATCCATTTTTAGTCTGTGATTGTTTTGCATCTATTTTTTGAAAATTTGCATCATTTTGCTGTGGTTCTGCCTGTATTTTTTTGAAAATTTGCATAATTTTGTGAATATTTGCATCATTTTGTGGTGGTTTTGCTTCTATTTTTAGACATTTTACATTTCTATGACATTGTGTTTCTCTCTGTGGTCCTTTTACATCTATATGTATTAATTTTGCGTGCCTTTGTCCTCTTTTTTTGTCTCTATGCCGTTGTTTTAGTCATTTAGCTTCTCTTTGTGGTTGTTTTGCATCCCTGTAGTCATTTTTCATCTCCTTGTGGTGATTTTGTGTTTTTTCAGGAACATTTTATGAGTCAGGGCCCCTGCCCTTATGGGCCCTGGGCCTGTTCAGTAATCCATACATGCTTTTACCCGATAAAATTGTTGAGTCTTTAAAATGACAAAAAAGGTAAAAAATTTCTAGTTTTCCTCATATTATTTGAGTATAAGATGGCAGTTGTGTCTGTGTATGAAGCACTTTAAATGATCTTCTCTATGAAAGATGCTCCAAAAATAGTGTTTTTAACATAAAGCTCCTGAAAACATCGTTTCCAATCTCAAGTATGTCTCTATAACACAAAATTCAGTTTATTCTTGTTTATTCATCACACAGAAACGCATCAAATCTTCTTGTTTGAGAAGCTGAAAGAAGAAATGTTTGACATTAATGTTGCAGCTCTAATCTAAACGTATGTTTTTATATTGCCTTGTGCTTCTTTTATATATTGTCTATAGGTTGTTGTTGTTGTTTTTTTATCTCCATCATACTGCAGTTAAGTTGCTACACGTATAAATAAGCCTCGTCTTAATGTCTGAGTATAAATCGTCAGAGGCAGAAAGAGAGAAAGTGTCAGTACTGTCATCATGGCGGTGGATTCGGAGCCTGTGACTGAGCACACAGAGGCTCATTGATGGGGCAGAGGAGAGGGTCAATGTGTCCCAGCGGGGGCTGCAGTGCCAGGGAGCTCCTTCCACAGAGCTCTGCTGGCAGACTCACAGCCGCTGGAGCTGTCAGAGAGAAGCCACGAGGGGAACGCAAAGAGAGTTAATGCTGCTGCTCTGCACACGGCACCGCTGAGGGGTGGAGGAAGAGTAAGAGTACTGACGCCACACGGTCAAAATACTCTGTTACAAGTCAAAGTCCTACAATGAAGTTAAAGTGTGTGAGTTTAATCAGGAAAAAAGGCTCCTGCGGCTGTTCTATTCTGGGCCTATACTGACATTCTTTTGTTGTTGTTATTTATTTCCCTTTTTGTCTGACAGGGTTGTAAAATCATTCAGCCCTCTGATACACACTGAATCAGCAGAAATTCAGTCATACAAACAACCTCTAACCTTCTTTCACATGGAAACCATTATTTTCCTTCAAAAAAAACTGCTTTAAAAGCCTATTTAACCTTTTAACACAACATTTACCCAAGTAACCATCGGCCACCTCTGCAATCTAATTTAATATGATTATTATCACTCATGCGTTAATGTAAAAGCAGGATTTTACTGCTGTGGTTGGTTGAGTTGGAGCTTAATTGGAACTATTTTGTGTAATATAGATATGGATGAAGTTGGTGATTATTTTCCTGATTAATGAACTGATATTAATGGATTCATTTGTCTGACGGCCACTCTCAAAAGCCTGAAAGAAATGACCCTGATGATGTCATGGTGACGCCATAATGATGTCATCATTTTGGAGGGAAGCACTGATGCGTCAAAGTGGGATGCAGGTTTAATGCACGGCCACAACAAACACAACATCCGCAAAGATCGAGGTTTTGTTTTCTGCGACTATAAAAAAATCCGGTGAATAAAGGACGCTGGAACAGAAAATAAAAAGGTAAAAAAAGACGACAAATAGAAGAAAACAGATAAGAGTGGAGGTCAAAATTCAGCCAAAGCATTTTGTTCCCTCTCACTGAATGACACACTGCCAAGTGTAAACAAAGAGCAGAGAGGCTCAGCGCTCGCAGCTTAAAAGGTCCAATCGGCGAGAGGCGCCGTGTTTCGCCTCGGAGCCAAGTGAGCATGTGCTGCCTTTGTTCTCTCAAAAGGATACCTGTACATGATGACTGTGAGCTGCGGGACACTGGGGAGCATTCATCAGCAAACAAATAAAGTGCAACACGACACCAGAGGAAAAAGCTAACGTGTCATCTACTGTAAATACATGCACACAGCGGTCTTTTAACAAATCTCCCAGCAGCGACTTCAGCAAAGGTTAGTGTCATGGGCGTTTCTATCATGGAGACAGAAAAGTGTTGTTTTTCTTTTTTTAGGCTAGAAAAGTGTTTACCAACAGGACAAGCTGAGACTCGGAGGAAACCAAGTCACAAATCAATTCTTGCTCATTTCTTACCACAAATGAGAGCTGATACAGTGATAATGGTACTTCATTTAACAAAATACAAACATTGTCTGGTTCTAGATTCTTAAATGTGCACATTTTCTCTTATTTATATTACTGTTAAGTAAATATCTTTGGGTTTTGGACAAAAATGAGCAGTATTGGACTTTTTGGGTAATTCTTTGCTTCGGTCTGAAATTTTTTGGACTAAACAAATAAGGGATTGACTGAACGGATTAAACAAGAATGGAAAGAAAGAATCCGTCTTTCCTGACCCTTTATAGACCAAACATTTAATCTGCAGATTAATAGATAATACAACGAATCATTTTTTTGCAATTTTCATGATAATTAATGAGTGATTTTATTATTTGACACTGGAAGGAAAATAAAACAGTCTGCTACTTTCTCTGTAAATCCAGGCTGAGCACGTCCTCATAGAACTGGGGTTACATCCAGGTAACTGCTACATGTCCCCCCCAGATGTAGACAGTGAACTCCTCCAGACCACTCTAAACGGCTTTGGTCCAGCGCAGTAACGTTATATTCACCAGTTCACTTTTTCACACAGACTTGAGCAGAAAGGGCTGCAGGATTCTCTCCAACATGTCCACTTTTTCTCTAAACATTACCACTTTTTTCTCACAATCTTTCACCTTTGTTTTCTCTAAATCATGCGACTTTAGGGGTTTGACTCCGACCTGCGGCCCTCTGCTTCATCACTCCCCCTCTCTCTCTCACCCCATTCCCTGTCTGTCCTTTATAATAAAGGCTCGTAAAACTGCCAAAAAGAAATCTTTAAAAACACAAAACAATATTGAAACTTTTTGTCTTCCGACTTTTTTCTCAAAATATTGCGACTTTTTTTGTCACAATGTTCAGATTTTTTCTCTCAAAATATTCAGACTTTTTCTCCATCTCCCCTCCAGATGTAGACAGTGAAGGGGAAGACGTTGTGAACTCCTCCGGCCCACTTTAAACGGGTTTGGTCCAGCTCAGCAACGTCACATTCACTAATTCACTTTTTCACACAGACTTGAGCAGAAAGGGCCGGATCATTCTCTCAAACATGTTGGAACGTATTAGTGTACATACACACACAGTGTTGGACCCCTTGAACACACTTTTAGATGCCACTCTTTGCAAACTGCAAATATCCATCTTCAAAAACAACTCCCTGCTCGTATTGGAAATAATCTAAAAAGCTCGTCGCTGCAGATTTAAGATCATTTTTTTGGAGGATATAAAGCTAGAATGTTAGTTTTACAGCTCTGTTTCTGAACGCTTCAGGCGAGTGGCATGACGGCTCTCTCGCACACACAACCAACGTGACTCCGGAGACTGGTGATGGAATCTGGACAACAGAGAGCTTCTACAGTTCTTACGGTTATGAAACTGCGGCATTATGGCAAAATCAGTTAATCTCAACATCCCTGGTTGTAGCCCTGGAGGATCGACACATTTACCTTCATAACGAAGACACTCACCAGTTTCAGCTCTTGTTACGATCCTTGAAGAGGAGTCAGTCTCCTGTCAGGCGCCTCTGTCTCCCAATAACAAAACCAAGGAGCTGAGGGAGAGAAGAAACACACAAGGACACATTTTTAATTTGAATAAAGGAACTCCAAGTAGCCTCCTTCATTCTCCAATCGGGTACACTTCATTGACTTAGCGTTTCTGCGTGAAGATGTTTGAAAAGTTTGATGGCGGCAGTTTTTTGGGGTGCGTGGTGGCGCGGAAGTTAAGTCAATATCTCCTCTGTTATGTGGCGGGGAAAAGGGCTGCAGCTTTCCTCCGATGATCTGCGAGTGAACAGGAAACCGGGGAGGAGAGGATGATGCTCCATTGCCCTCGGGAGATACCAGCGCTCGGCAGACGCCAGCCATGCCAAGACCACAAGCCCCCGCCCCCACCACCACCACCACCACCACTCCTCTATCTCGCTCTTCCCTTTCATCTCTGAGTCATTGTAAAGTGTAATGAAAGAAAGACGGATGAATAATTCAGCAGACACAGCGTTTAAGAACTCCTCTTTTATGTCTTTTCTGATAAGACACGTTGAGTGCCACGCAATGATTTGATGAAGTTTTTATTCTAATGTGGGGACCCCCCTCTCCATTAACAGCCGTTAATTATGTTCACTCTCTACACTAAAACCTTAATGAGACTCTCCGTGTGCCGCAGCGCCTCTAGTCTGATCACTTCAGATATGTTTAGACGCCCGAGCCGCAGCATTAACTCTTCATTTCCAAAAGAGTAACACGGCCTGATCCTTTTAGTTAAACTGAAATGGGATTAGAAGTGTCGGAGCATCTGTCCTCTCTCAATCTGGGTTTTAATAGGGCAAGCAAGAGCCAGGTCAGACCAGCGTGGCGGCTGGCGTCCTTTCTCTGGTACACCCAGTGCCGGGAAGAGACCGTGATCTGTGATCCGTGTCATGGGAGCAAAATCACAAAGACGGCAGAGACCTCGATGACTGCACCATCACCAGTGTTTATTTACAGAGGACAGGCTTTGATTTTTTGACGGCTGGACGCTGAGAACATGATGAAATATTGAGTGAAATTTCCAAAGAGTTTTTTTTGGGGTGAGATGCTGCAGTGGAGGAGGAGGAGAAAAAAAAAACCCAACAATTTCAAAGGCGACTCAGCCGAAAGCAGAGAGAAGAAATGCACAAAAGCTTCTTAAATCATGTCAGTCGCACTCTTGGGGGATTTGGCATAGGCAAGGCCGTCTCAGGATATGTCAAACACCACGCTTTCCATCTGCCAATCTGGGGGGAAAAGGCGTAGATTGAAGTTCTTGATGTGTAGGCGGCGGTGAGATGTAAACAATGTGACAAAAAAAAAAACAACCTAAATCCTCACATGGTGGAATTAAAGAGTGAAAATGTAGGCCAAAGTCAGGGGTGTCTGCACAGTAGACACACCATCACCACACGATTGCATCGTTAATACGGATGCAGATAAATATCAAAGAGGAGGAGGGACGTGGGTGAGACAGAATCAGGCTGGGAGGGGGAGGGGGGGTTCCCTCTGAGCCTTTTCCTGTCTGATGTTTGGCTTTAAGAACCGAGACGAATCGTACACAAGCAATATTTGGGATGAAGAGCGGAGGAGGTGGAGGTAGTGGGGGAGGGAGGGTGGTGATGGAGGAGGGGATGGGAGCCCCACCATCCCCCCCCAAAAAAGACCATAAGAAAGGTTAGACGTGTGCCATGTATGCAAGCAAACTGATCGCTTCTTTAAATTTGTGGCAAGCGACACACACACACACACACACACACACACACACACACACACACACACACACACACACACACACACACACACACACACACACACACACACACACACACACACACACACACACACACACACACACACACACACACACACACACACACACACACACACACACACACACACACACACACACACACACACACACACACACACACAGTGTTTTTGTTTCATCACAACGCTCTTTTCCACCACCACCACACATTTGGCAGATTTATGGCACATTGTTAGCTGCAAAAACAAGCTGTGGGTTCGACACTGCGTGGAAACAAGAGCTCCTGAAATGTAAGCTAGCCCACGGATATTTAATGCTAACCTAAACACACACACAGAGCAAATGAGACCCAAGAGGGAAACCTCACAAAAGCACATGTCCCCTTTCGCTGTCACACCACTTAATTCCTCATGAAAATGTGCTTTACTTTGACACGGAAACAGCACAGTCACAACAGGAAAACACAGCGAGAACACCAGAAAACAATCATGTCAGCTGTGGAAACTGAATCAGCATTCATATATTTTCCTCCTCCACCATGTACACATTTTTGGGTCAGCTCACCTTCCTCCTGCTTGCCTTTTCAGTCATCCAGCCAGCACATCCAGAGAGAGATCTCCTCACAGCAGAATGAAAACGTTAAGTCACCAGAAGAAGAAAAAGAGAGCGACAGACGGGCCACAACCTCACATTTCTGTTTTCCGGCTGCGGAGGAGATTATTTTCCTCCCTGTTAAAAGTGCCGTCAGCCTGACGAGTGTGACGAGGAAGCCGGTTTCCTCCTCTACAGCGTCAGCTTAGAACCACGGCCCGTCCTTGGGCATGTGCATTGTGTGTGTGTCTGTGCTGTCTGCAGAGGCTGCCATGTCTCCCATTGTTCCAAGGCGAGTGAGGCAGGCTTCCTACCCCGATAGACCCTGCCTACTACAACAGCTGTGGACCAGCCCCCACCTCTCTGCCTCGCTCCTTCTCCCCTCCTCCTCCTCCTCCTCTTCCTCCTACAACTCCTGCCTCTCTGCTGCTGCTGCTGCTAAACATTAACCCTGCAGCTGCCGGCTCAGGCCCCATAAAAGAGGTGGAGAGGGGGGTTGTGTTTCAAAAAGAGACCCTAACCATGTATAGCGGACAAAGGAACTTAACAGAGAGAGGATATCCGACAGCCGGGCTTGAACTGACAGGACTTCTGCAAAGAAAGCCATTCAGTGCCCTAGAAAGAAAACAGGCTCTGTGCTAAGAGGATTGTCTTTCTCAATCACAGTGGTGATAAGTGTTGGACTGGAGGAGAAAAGTCACAGGAGGTGTAAGAGCCGCCTGCCACTAACGATTATTCTCTAAATCGATTAATTGTGGGGGTTTTAAAATGCTAGAAAATAGTTTACAAATGGATTTGCACAAATATATCAGCCCATAGTAGTTGTCTGCAGTGAAGGAAATAAAAAAAATGTAATTAGTGCATATAGTTGGTTTTTTTATTATGTGAAATGAGCCCAGATTAAAATGCATACAGTAATCACCACCTCGTGCCAACAGAGTTTGAATTAAAGTTTATTAGCGGTGCATTTAAATATGCATTTAACAGTGCAGTTGGTGAGTGTGTGTTAAAGGCGGATGCTTAATGTCGGATTAGGATATTGGTAAATGTATGTTGTCTTTTTCATTCTGAATCTTGTTCAATTCTTGCTCTTTGCCCCTTTTTAATTTCTGACAGTGGTCATTGGTGTTTATTAGTTGATTTGAGGTCATTTAAAAACAGCGTTCGTCCACCAGAGGGTGCTGACGAGATGATGTTTACACTGTAAAATGTCAAAATTTAAAATTAAAATCTAAAATGATTAAGACCATGATTATATCACGTAACAAGGTAGTTTGCTCGAATTATTGGTTAGTGTTTAAAGATATAACCTTTTTGATATTGAGGTGTTAATAACAATAACGGACAAAATATGTGGGCTGTGTACGCGGCGCCACGCACATCTATTATATCCAATAGAAGCTGCTACATGGACCATGGAAGAGGCGTGCAGATGCTCTTTTTTAAACGTTCATCTAATTTATTATTTTTGTTTTTTATTTATTGCCGGTACAGTCATATTGACCTACAGTGCTTGCAAAATACACTTAATTATTTATTACAGTCTACTTACTGAGCATTTTACTAGGACTTCTTATCGCTCTACTAGTGTGAAAGTCTTAGACTTTGCAACGTCTGTGTGCTGAAACACTTTGATTACCAGCTGCGCAGATTGACACATCTGATTAACCGTGCATTCACACCAAAAGCGATGGAGGTGATGAAAGCGTCAAGCTGCCGTTCAAAACCCATGTAAATGACGCAAAGACACATGATGTCGCTTCGGGCGATGCGTTCCGAGTGATAAGAGCAGTGTGTGCATCGCGTGAACCTGTGTCGCAACAGCCAATCAGCATTGAGATTGCGGTAAGCGTCATCGAAGTTCTCCATGAAACATCCAAGGGCTCACCGGGCTCACCAAAGCCGCTATTGTTGCAGTCGTTGGGGGAAACCAGACTGTTCCTATGGATATAATATAAAGGATATGCCTATGAACTGTGGGTGGCAGCGACATGCCTTTAGGCATCTAGTCTGACGGAAATCCAGAAGAAGAAGACACAATCGAAGCGATGAAGCGATGATCAAAAATGTGACAAATTTGAGCAAGCGATGCGATACTCGCGTTCTGGGCGATTTAATCGCGGTGTGAATGCACGTTAAGCCGTAAGTGTGCTGTGTGTAGCTTGCTCGTTGTCTGTCCATCGAACACCTGTCTCCTAAAACACTTTGGATACCAGCTGTGCATGTTGGAGCAAGATGGTTAAGCCGTACACTCACTACCTCGCTTGTTGTCCGTCAGTAAAACGCTGCACGGAAGGTTCAGACAAGATTCAGATTCAGAGTTATATGCAATGTATATTGGGGAAAACGTGTTGATTCTGGTAATTTGACGTTAGCAGGTCTGTTGTCATGCTAAAAGTGCAGTTTTTTTCAGAGACATTGTATCTTTCTTCCCGGTACCACGTACCTCCTCCAAATCTTTTAGTGGTACGTCGGAGCTACAGGGCCCTCCAACAGATTAAAAACTACATAGAACTAAGTACAAAATAAGTCAAATCTGTTTAAATATGATTAAGATAAATTCCTGGCTGTACTGTGAGGCAGTTCGACTTCCAAACCTGCAGAACCAGCTGCACTGAAACTCAATATGCAAACAGTGGAGCAGGGAAAGTAAATCCACGTGTGTAACCACACTGCTGGTCTCTTTAATGCAGCAGGTACCGAGGGGCGGAGGCACATGGCGCTCTTCTATTATTAATCCCCCACCCTTCCTACCAGAAGGAGGAGCTTTCTCCACCTGGCCCATGCAGTTAGTTTGTTGTCCATCCAACACCACGCACACACCTTCACTACAGACTTAATTGATGTGTGACACCTCATTGTTTCCTTCATTAGCTTATCTTGTGTTCACCAGTATTCTTCCTATGTAAATAAATTACTTATTTGCCTTCAGACCACATCACTTGCCCACTTGTCAGTTAATGATTAACGAGGGGCGTCTCTTGGTCGGCAAAATTATAATACAACTTATTTATAACGTTTTTAAAAATACTCAAAGATACTTTATATATATATATGAAATATGAAATAACACACTAGAAATATAAATCACAGGTGAGTCTGATTGAACAGGTTGGTGCTGTCTCGGATGCAACTCTAATTTAACATCGCTAATCAATACTAGTATCACATTAAAAAAATACTCACAATTGAGAAGTTGGAATTGATGAATATTTGGTATTTTTTGTGCCTGAAATTCACATTCAATGAGTTTCATTGTCCATTTTCAAACATAAAAGACAACAAACAACCACACACAAACCCCACACACAAAATATAAAAACCATCAACAAATAATAATTAAAAAAACAGAAGAAATAGACCAAAATAAATTAATAAACAGAAAGAAAACATTCAATGATTAATTGTTTATAAAAAAAAATGTCTGCTTATTATCAACTAACCATTTTAGCTTTAGACAAATAAATGTGACTTATTTAGAGTGTTTTGTCCGACAAACCGTCCAAATATATTCACTTTACAATCATTTCATTCATTTCATTTGAATCCATCATTCAATCTTCACATCTGAGAAGCTGAAACACACATATTTAACATTAATTACTTATCAGAATCAGAAATACTTAAATAATCCCAGGGGGAAATTGTTTTTGTACTCCAGCTGATCAAAATAGCTCCAGATTCATGAGAACCAGTGTTTTTGTGAATGAATAGAACATTAAAGCATGTTTCAACTAAACGGTGTCGTGTCTGAACCGGTCAGTTCAGCATCTCAGTGCGGTTTATCTGCAGGTTTTCACCCCCTGTGTGACTCATCTGCTCTCCCTGTTAATGAAGCCACATCATCCTCAGACATACCAGACACACTAAACCAAGTCTGATGACAAAATGACTGGGTGCCACGGCAACAACAACAACAGGAGGAGGAAAAACACGGGTTTCATGACTCGACTGTGGGAGGATAATATGATAAAGTATTAACGGGAGGAAAAACATCCTCTGCCTCTACAAACTACACTTTAATAGCAGATCTATATGTACTCATTTCAAAGTTGAGCCTTTTTTCAATTTGACCCTAATTGATTCGACAAGAGACGTGACCTGAACCGACTTTGACCCCGCAGCAGACTTCCTATAGTCAAAATCAAGCGCCTCAGGGTGCTTGCATGAGTGTCGGTTGTTTCAAGCTACTGTCATTCAGATTTCACCAAAACAGTCTAGCCAGTTTGGGGAGAACAAAGCATGTCCCAGATTCACAGCACAATTTCTAATTTCAGTGTCTGAAATGCAGCGATGGAATTAAATTATAATTAAAATTATTAAATTATTTACATAAGCATCGACAGACCACAAGAACCTAAATTTGGTGGCCAAAGTAGATTTTTTGGTTGCCCAAATGTAAACTTGTGTAATAACAATACAGAAAAGTCAACTTTACACAGCCTTCCTCAACTCTGACACTTCAGTAAATTAGGAGACATCTACGGCTGCCACGATTAGTCGACATAATCGATGAGGGAGAAGCTGAAAATGCATCATAACATTTTTTTTAAATTACTTTTTCTAAATCGTTTCAATACATTCTTGCCAGTGTTAACATAACGACCAGTTTGGAATCAAAATCAAGTTATAATAAAATGACAATAATTCTTCCACAAGTAGAGAACAGACAGTTCTTTTAACAGTCAAGTGAAAGAGAAACAGTTGTCATGGTTACATACTTAGAAAACACACGTAGTTATCTCCAGAGTTCCCAAAACAATTCCTCCTCAGCAGCCACTGCATGAAAGAGGCCAAAGGCTCCTTCCCCCAGGTCGACGACAAAAAAAAAAATCACACATTATAGAATCATAGTGTTCTGGATTTTTCCTTCAGTTTCTCATAGGCCTCGTTTACACGTACGCAGTTATTTTCCCTGCGTTCGTGCCCTTCGTTTACACGCAAACGGAGAATTCACCTCTGAAAACGATTCTTTCTAAATAACTCTGGCCAGAGAGGACGTTTGGAACAAATCCAATTGCACGTTTGCATTTAAACAGAGAACAACGGAGTTTCCTGCAGCCGACTTCACAGTCTGCCCCAGAACTCGCACCTGCGTCACGGGTGCGACCTGCGTTTCCATTTTCACTTGGCTGTGGTGATCATGGATCTTTGGCTAACGTGGGCTTGAGCTTCTCTGAACACGGACACCTACAGGAGGGCCTGCTCTTGACGGCATATACACGGTTAAGTGTAAATTAAATTGTGCATGATGTTATTTTTGAAAACGAAGATGGCTATATGTCTGTTAATGATTTTGGCCACGTGTAAACGTAGCCGCATATTCATTCTGCAGCGGCGGGGTTGATTCATGTATAACCTCTGCTCGTTTTTTTACCGACAGGCGAAACACACGGGCACGGATGTCGGCCCTCATGCCCCCAACAGAGCAGCAGAGCGCATCCATTAGAATCAACCATCTGGTCTGTAAGTTGTGACGTAACACCCTTTCAAAATACTATTTCCTGGTCCAAACGCTTCGAGCAGAAACAAACAACAACAACGGCCGACCCTGAGAACCTTACACGATCACTTCTTCCTTCGGTGAGACACTTTTTTATTATCTTTTTCTACTCAAATTTGTTCAAACAATTAGAAATATGAGGCTTGGCCCTGGAAAGAGTATATTTCTTAAATTTTAACAAAACGTCTCAAAACACATTTTTTATATTGCTTTTAATTACATTATTTTCCACGTTTACTTTGTTTATTGTCACTTTTACTGTTATTTAATACTTCCTATATTTGTTCTATGGCTTTTGAAACCTGAAATAGTTTTAAGCATTGTCTTGATTTATTGTCTTTTTATGAATTTTGTTATTTATTTTATTATTAGTTTTTATATGTCATGTTATGTTTTTATACGTGATTTTATTTCTTGTTTTTTGTAAAGCACCTTGAGCTGCATTGTATGTTATAAAGGTGCTTTATACAAAACAGTTATATTTAATTCATATCATTTATTAGTATTATTATTATCATTATTACTACTTCTACTACTATAATTGTAATTAATATTATCTTAATCCACAAACATCATATACAGTAATAAAACACTGACCGTTTTACTGTTATTTTTCATACTTTCAGTACATTTAGCTGATAATACTTTACTTTAAATAAGAATATTTTCACAGTGTGGTAATTATACTTTAACTGAAGTAAAGGATGTGAATACTTCTTTCAGCACTGATGAAATAAGAGAAGGGTAGCCTCTACAGAAAACGACACTGATAAATACAACATGGAAAACCCCAAAGACAAAATACTGCCCCGGTCATCAAGACTGAACCACATCAAAGAAGAAGAGAAACCACCCAACAGACGCTCAACTTCACATCAAAAATCACCAGATCAAAGAGCTGGTGTCCAGTGAGGATTTATCCTCTTATTACTGAACACATATGGTCGTCCAGCCTGGTCTGTCCTCACCGCCAGGCCTCTAATCAGTGTCCACCTAGTGGCTGCAAAACAGAGAACCTGCAGATCATCATCACTGCTTCGATCACAGCAAAAGATTAAGGTGAACATTCAGATGCCCAGAGGTCCAACAAGGCAGCCTTTTCTTTGATTTCTCTGCACCTTTCCATAACGTACCATCAACGTGAGATGAAGAACAAACTAAGTGCATGTACTCAAGTATTTAGTGGTCATCCCCCTCTCTTTCTGAAAAGGTTTAACGGCTAACATCCAGGCTTGATAAAATTAGGAGCACAAAAAGAACTTTGGGGCTGCAGTGATAACAAATCCATAATGGGCTTTTTGATTAACAAGCAACCAGATTTAATTTATTTGAATGCAAAACGTATTTTTGCCTCAAACTATTTAATAAAAATAGTACAGGGTACAGTGAGTTTACATGCCGTTTGAGAAACCCGACTGTTCCTTAAATCTGAATATAATGGGATTTTTAAACTGTGTGTTGAGTGTTTCTATAATCACATTTTGCTTTCATCACTACACCAACTTATCCACAAAATGCAAAATTAAAAATAAGCGTAAACTTCGGAGAGAAACCATTACTGCAAGAAAAAAACAGTTTCAATGATCAAATGGGTATTTCACTATTGTTTTAAGACAGACTAAAACAAGGTAAAGTTATTGGGATCAGTGTTGTTTTCCCAGCACAGAAAGAGAAACCACTCATGTCACTTGAATGAAAGGCTGTCAGTGGATCGTCATACCTCTGCTGTCAGACGTTAATGCAAACAGACATCTGTACGGCATGAATGGGACATTGAGGGACTGGCTTCCCTTCTAAGAGGGTCAAAGGCTGAACGGGCCGACATGACCTGAATGAGAGCCGGTCACATGGTCCCCTGGAGCTAACACAAGGGAACGAGGATAACTCTCCACATAAAAGGCCTATTGTCACCTCCCTCTGACATCCACTCTCCCCTCAAGAGAGGATCCTCACCAACTCTAAAAACTCCACGGACATAAAGAATTCAAGGGGCAATAAAACAGGAAACTCGCCTGGAACCTAAAGAACTTCTCCTAACAGGCACACCACACGGGCACATGTGACTGTTTTTAAAATTTCAATGCAAACAACATGTAAAACAGGACGCCACGCCTCGTCTTCAAACACACGCAGCTCCTCCTGTCCTGATTACATAAGGAGGACAACAGCAAATGATTCAACCCCAGTAAACAAAGAACAATATCATCCACAAAAAAAAAAAAAAAAGCTGAAACGAATAATCAATCAGTTTATTAGCCGACTGACTGAAAAGAAATCAATTTTCTGCTTCTAGTTGGCGCGGAGTTCCATTGGAAACCATTTTGGGGAAATTGGGGAAAAACAGGGAATGCGAAACAGCAAAATGTGCACCCCAAAATAAATGCATTAGTCTTGCAGAGGAAAATGGTCTGGCTTCAACACAGAATCAGACTGGGATAGAGTAAAAACCAAATAATCTGGCTTGTTTGGATTTAAACCAATCATGCTTGTCCTGCGCGTACCTAGCAAAATGCAGTAATCCGGCCTTCCCTAATAAACTTTTTGAGCTGTAGCACGTATCAGGAAGCCAGCCAGATCTGAGTAACTTTAAACGGTGTCTATCTTTATTAAATCGCCTGAAAACAAAACCAGTCTGCTCCACAGCACACAGATCTCCACGCACATCAGACGGCTCTGTTATAACGCAAATCTGATGTCTCCGTGTCTCCAACATGTCTCGTCCCGGCTAATTAGTGGCTAATTAGTGGTAATTGCTCAAACAGCGGGGGGTGAATTTCAGCCTACATGCACATCTCTTAACATTGTTGGAACAGAGCAGTTAATGTTGGGAGCAGAACAACAAGTTAGTGACTGTCCTGCAGCTGGAGAGGAGACAAAAGGGAGGAGAGAGAAGAGAAAACGAACGGGAAATCTGCAGCAAAACACAGTAAAGACTCTCACACGGAGAATGCAAACCATGTGCTGCAACACCTGTCTTTTGGTTTGATCAAAGTCATTTCTTTATTTAAAGGTTTGTGTAAAAAAATCCAAATCTGAATACCAAAACTGAAAACCGAATGATTATCAGAATAGTCAAGTATTCGGGGCCTGCCCTTCAAAATAAAAGCGAGATACGCCATTTCATTTCCAAGCAAAAACATATGACCAAGTAACAGCCTCTCAATTCAAGTTTTTTTGTATTTAGACAAATTATTCAATTTCAAAAAATCATTTTGTGTTTTAGGAAATAGTGATGGACATTTTTCACAATCTTCTGACAACAAATTATTTTTGTCACAAAATCTCCAGATTAAATCAATGATAAAAATAATTACGTGATGGTTAAAAAAAGAACAACTTTTTAAAGAAGCTTTTCTTCTCTGAACTTAAACAATTAAAAGGCTTCATCTTAGGTTTAAGTTAATAGTGATGGACATTTTTCACCATTTTAAAAAATTAAACGAATAACCAACAAAATAATCTCCATATTAAATAAATTATGAAAACTACTGTGTTGATTAAAAATAAAGTTTCAGGCAAAAAAAACAACAACATACTGCTCTGGTTCCAGCTTTTCTTCAAGATCTTTAAAGTTTTTTAAATTCTACTGTTAATATTTTGGTGTTTTTAACTGGTAGATAAAAACAATTCAAAGGCTTCTTCTCACTCCTTTTTGAATATTTATGTGCATTTATGTGCATTTATGTGCATTTATGTGTATGTACACATATGTGTGTATTCATTTTTGGAAAAATATTTGAAATAAATGCAACAAAACAAAAAAACAAAAAACAAAAAGCTTCATCTTGGGCTTCAGCTGAAAGTGATGGACATTTACCATTTTCTGACTTTTTTTAGACTAAACAATGAAACAAGAAAACAACTGCCGGACTGAACCGCAGTAAAAGATACAGAGAGCAACGATCCGTTAGCAGATGGTTCTCCATCACGTTTGTGATCAGATGGCGGCTAAAACTAAAGGGAACTGTGAGCGAAGTTCAGAATCAAGAGTCGTAAATCAGACTCGAGGGGCACAACCCTCCATTGAGGGGCCGACAGTTTAACGGGCAGTGATGGCCGCTGCTCTGTGTGAGGATGGAGGAGCTAATCCACCGACAAGAAATGTGAGCCTCAGCGAGGAGATGTGCAGAGGGCTTAAAGCCGGGGCTATAAACACCCCGGTGGTGTAGGTGGAGGCCTCTTGTGTTAATTTGCATGAAGCTTCGGCTCAGTCGGACCTCATTAGGGAGTCAGGAGCTGAAGCCGGTGATCAACAGGGGCTTTGAGAGACTCAGTGCATCTACATACAGTTTAAAAACCTGATTTTATTTGGATTAAGGCAATATTCCGGTTTCTCAAACACCATGTAAACACCATACCATGGTAAAATCAGAGTTTTCACACCCCGGTTTACAGAACTGGATAACTCCTTTAGTAACCAGGGCATATTCATGCATGTAAACAGCTTATCCGGAATAATATCGGGTTTCACGTCTGCGCATGCTCCGTTGGTTATAACTCCCCCTCCCCACTCCGCGGCAGTGGTTTTTGACCCGGAAAAAGAATAAAACAGGAAGCAACGGCATCGAAAACAACGTGAAAAAAAACAACAACACAAGCTTTACCTTTAAACCAAGGACTCTGTCATGGCAAGTAACATCACTACCAAGAAGACACATTTCTGTCGTTATTCTGTTCAAAAGTTGGACACTGGTGATTTTGACAAAGGTGAAGCAGAAGAAAAAGCCGTATTCCGACCGGCTGTATGTTGGCGGAGCGCCCCCTATTGTACCGGAGGAAGAGTTACGCCATAATTTTCCCATTCAACCCCGCTCATGTAACTGAGAAAAGACCATTTTCTGGTTACTGCTTTGCACGCACTGACTATGTTCTCTATCTGGGCAAAGCCAGGAGAAATGACCCTCACGTGTAGAGCTGGAATGATTCAGCAACTAAAATCACTGATTCCAGCCTCTCAAATAAGAATATTTACTAGAGTTGTTTGGATACCAGCATCAGAAATGCCTCCGTTACTGCCTAAAATGTTGGGATTGATATCTGCAAAGTCGGGCTGAAATATCTTTCCTGTTGATTAATCTAAAGACATTTTTCTCCCCCCAAAAAAATATAATTTACCATTTAATTTAAGTTATTTTATGTAATTTTATAATGCAGCAGAAAACAACATGTAAACAAAAGGTTTACATATTAAAATGTTAAACATGATAAAAATGAATATCATAAAGAGGACTTATTGTGACCCAAACCTAAGCCATTCTGCCACCAAATGTAAGACTTTAAAGTACTTTCTTCAAAATTTTCTTTAAACAATTTCATTATTTACCAGTTACTTTTCAAAAATGTCAGCATAAATTACATCCACCACATGCACAGCAGTTATTTCAAAAGAAATGAGTCACTTTGAACACTGTTCTCCCCGTGTCTGCGTGGGTTTTCTCCAGGTTCTCCAGTTTCCTCCCACAGTCCAAAGACGTGCAGGTGTCAGGTTCATTGATGACTCTAAATCACCCGTAGGTGTGAATGGTTGTCTGTCTCTGTTTGTCTCTATGTGCCCTGTGATAGACTGGCATCCTGTCCAGGGTGGACCCCGCCTCACGCCCGATGTCAGCTGGGATCAGCTCCAGCCCCCAAAGACCCTGATAGGGACAATTGGTTGAAGATGATGGATGGATATTTTAACGCACTGGTATCTGCAGTCCCCGGTATCAGCCAATATACAAGTTCAGGTATCTGAATATCTTTAATATTTACCAGAATTTTTTTTGCCTTCATCATCCTCATCCTCGTGACATTCATGTTTGGTGCTGAACAGTGTAGAAAAGCACAAGACCACACAATGGAGCCGACCTTCAAGTTACGCCTATTGTCGTTTATATTTCGGAAAAAATTTAAAGACCGACCCTCTTGCCTTTCTTCCTACCTTATCACTGATGACTGAGTAGTTCAAAGGATGAGATTTGTTAGTTTGAGATAAGAGTTTGCAACTCTACTTGCCAACTTGCATTAATCAGCCGTCCACTCCCCGTTTTGGTTGATCAGTTGGTTTCCCCCAAAACTGTACCCGAGTACACATGATCCAGACTTTAAACCACCTTTACAATTGAAAGGGGTTCACACTAATCAAGCGAATTGGACTCAAATGTACTGTGATCCAGGTCACATGCAGTGATAAGCCTCTTCAGATGAGATCCAACTTTTCACAAAGGAAGATTGTTGCAGAACAAAGTAGAAAAAGGTGAAAATCCAAAATATACACAAAGCCAAAATTAAAAACAGATCACAAATGTAAGTGGCATAGACAGTAGCTATGCATTTACAATGTCAAATCTAAAGAAAAGGTAAATGGGTTAAATACTTGTTACTATTTTCTGATACTTTATGAACCACTCAATATTACCATTTTTTAAGAAAATAATCCGATTAATCACTAATGAAAAGAATTATCAGTTACTTTTCTTTAATCACTGCCTCCTACATGAATCCCTCACATATGGATAAAGAATCAAAGTGTGCTCTCCAGTGCATTTCTACAATCATAAAACTCCAGTAATGAAAACCATTTGTCGTGGCCTCTATTTAAAAAAAAGCTGGTTTCATACCACCGTAAATACTCCGCAGAGAGGTCGTGGCGTCCCCCTCGCCGACCAGACTACGAGCTGTGTAACCAGACTGACATTTTGTCCAGCTGCACGCTTACATTTCCATGTGTGTCAGCAAAACCTCTTTAAAATACCTGGTTCCTCTGTGAGTCACACTCGCACTAAACTACTGAACCCTGACGTGCCTGGAAAATATGTGGAGGTTGAACAAGACACGCTGGTGAGGAGGACGGACGAGTAAATCCAGGTCATAACCGCCATTGTGTCCAGTCTTATAGAGCTTCTGTATTAGCATGAGTACGCTGTAAAACTAATGGACCATTGTGGTATTCTGCTATCTTTGGGCTTAACTCTGGTTCTCTGGTGTCATGATGCTGGCACACTTTTATCGCCATGGTTACAGAGGTAGTGTGACTTTAGTGAACCCGAATTAACCCTTTAAAAAAAACCTACCATTGCACAAACAAACGGATGGAGGCAGTGTTAGACGTCCTCTTTGTTCTGTTGTTGTGAATGGAGTCTTGTTCAGGGATCCAGACTAACCTTTTTCACTAGGAGAACTGTGTGGCCCCCAACTGAAAATTTTAGAGGCACACCCCGTAGATCAATAATAGCTGCAGAAATTACAATGTGCCGTTTCAAATTCAGTGTCACATTTTTATTGTGCTCTTTTGAAGATGGAACATAGAAGGTAAACCCACAGCACCATCGCTGTCATGACAGTACAATATTAAAAAATAGACCATACATTCGGAATAAGGGCTGTGACCAGACGATACACGAGTCCACGAGAACGAGACGCAACAAGATTTTAACACTATTTTAAAATGTCAGTATTTACTTTACAGGGGGGTAGACTTTAGCAGAGGGCTGTGGTGGTGCTGCAGGTGTCTTTGCATAGTGTTAGCCGCGGTGTAGCCTACGGTACTCACGGAGGTAAGGTATATCCACCCCAACCCGGTCTACTGCGGGGGGCCTCGCCGTCTAATAGGGCCCGCCCCGTGAACGACAAAATACAGGCACTGCTGCACAGAGAGAGAGAGATAAGAAGCTGCATGACGACCTTCATCCGGAACAATATCGGGCCAAATTTGGCCGCAAAATGCGACCATTTGGCCGCAGCCTGCTCTGACGACAGAACAGATAACAGTGTCAGTTCCCCCCTGTAAACTTAAACAGAGGCGCCTTAATGTAGAGAGAACTTTTGAAATGTCGCAAAAAAGAATTCTGAATTAGGTGTGTTTCCATAATTTGGCTTGGAGCGAATAAACTCAGTTTTCATTTTGTAGTCTTTTTTTTCTCTTTGTGGTCATTTTACGTCCATTTTTAGTTGTTTTGCTCTAACCACTGTGCCGCCCGTGTTGTTCTGCATCTCTGTGATTGTTTTGCATCTATATTTAATCATTAAGCATCTTATTTTGGTGGTTTTGCATCTATTTTTAATCATTTTGCGTGTTTTTGTTGTCGTTTTTTTTCTCTTAGTGGTCATTTTGCATCCCTATATTTATTTTTGTTTCTTTGTGGTCATTTTGTGTATACTTGTGGTCATTTAGCATCATTTTGGGTCATGGGAGCAGGGCCCCTGACTTTATGGGCCCCTTGTACCTGGCAGGCCTGTTCACCAAAGGCGTTTCCATATCCTGTTCAGCACATAAACCCTATGAGTGTAAAAACTTGTTTGCACATTTGAGGAAGTTTTGTCGAAAAAGTCCTCAACTTATGCTGTAAAAGTACATCTGGTTTGGGGGGCCGGTGGACAGTGGTTAGAGCAGTTGCCCCCATGTAAAGAGGCTGAAGGTCCTTGAGGCAGCAGCAACAGGTTCGACTCCGAGCTATGGCTGCTTGCTGCCCCCCCCCCTCAACCCCATTTCCTGTCCGTCCTATCTAATAGTAGGCTTGAAAACTGCCAAAAAAAGAATCTTTTAAAAGAAAAAAGTACATTTGGTTCTGAAATGTAGTGACGTCTAAAGCAGCAGAAAATGGAAATACTCTAAGTATAAAGTATAGTGATAGTATAAAGTACTTCAGTAGAATACTTGATGGTTAATTTCCACCGTTTCCGATGATCAAACCCAACCAGGTGAGATAAAGAGAGCCGCACTAAAGCAAACAATGACACCAGATAAAAGGAGGTGCAGGAGTGTGAGCGGTTTAGCGATGGGCAGCGTCTCCACATCTGGACACCAGCTGCAGCGGCTCAAACTCAAACACCACGAGTCGGGCATACTCATCATCCACATCCTTTTCCCAAGGTCTGGCCAAGAGGAAGACCTATTTATGGTACAGAATCAAAGATAATATGGAGGGTTATATATGGAGATCCTTGTTTCTGCTCTCCGTCACGCCCCGAGAAATACGGCCCCCCCTGGTGTTGTTTCGTGACCTATAGGTTTGAGTTTTGAAACAGGAAGCTTGTGAGGATTTGAAAACATTTGAAGCAGCAGCAGCAGTTCACTAGAGCACCTTGTGGGAGAGGGTTTAGGGATCGAAGGGGGCGGAGGTGGGGTGTGTAAAGCTCCTCAATAGCAACTTTATTCCAAGACAAATGAAAACAAACTGCAGGGGTGCACAAAGGAACACTGTTTGGATACAAGAAGGCCTGAATGCAGATAAAAAACCTCCCACAGTCGCTGTTATTCTTGATCTACACACTCTTAATCCAAGTTATCACGGGTCATAAATCTGAGCGAGGAACCCAATAGATTGTGTCGGTATAAAAACTGGATCTGAATCCTTTTTTGGCCAAACAGGACGTTGGCGGGGACCCGGTTTGCTTGAATTGATTAAAGCTACATTCCTGGCCATATTTTCTTTGGCCTGACTCATGAATTGAATATTTGTTGCAGCTGCAGCAGCTAAACCAGTGTTTTGCCAACTTTAATGTTTGTATGACCACAGATTCCTCTGTAGGGTGGATTTTGAATGAGTGTGATCTCTCTCTCTCTCTCTCGTATACTATTAGGTAAGGGAAGAAAATATCTTTACATTTCAGTATCGCAATATTATGTTTTGTGATAGTCAGAAACAATTAACTAGTTTTAATTAACCCATTTAAGACCTGTACGACCACCGGCAATGTTGGACAACCTTTTCTGTCTTTAATAGGCATTTTAGAGAGAGAGTATTGGTATTGGGGCCCTTCTGTGCGGAGTTTGCATGTTCTCCCCGTGTCTGCATGGGTTTTTATTTCCTCCCAAAGTCCAAAGACATGCAGCTGTTAATTGATGACTAAGGGCGCACTCACACTGTCCATCCGTACCGTGCCCCGCGCTTTAGGGTACTTGTCCCCCCATCCCTCTCCACCCACGGCCCAGGCCTGTTTGTACTCACACTACCTGGGCCTCGGCGAATGCTTCTTGCTGCCTATACGTCATCACGCCGTAACACGTCACACGCATTGATGATGTCATCACGATGCGTCGCTTTGTTTACAAATCTTTCCATAGACCTCGGAGTTTTTGTGCGTCTTGTCGACTGTTTTTGAATATTTTCATCTGACCAGAACTACAGTAAACACTCCACCTCCGCATCACACCAACGTGAACCTTTCGGCTGCCATTGTTTTAAATGTCCGCGCATGGTCCCTCCTTCTTTTTTTCTATGTCCGAACACAAAATGACGTCAGAACCGCCATAGGCCTCGGGCTTGTACATGTGCAAACGTGCTTTACAAAAGCCCACCTCTCCCAAACGGTCCGTGGCCGGCAAGCGGGCCGCTCCTAGGCGCGGTACGGTTACACTCACACTGATCAAACGAACTAGACTTTAGCCGTGAAACGTGCTGGGGAAGTGTGAGTGCGCACTAAATTGCCTGCTGGTGTGAGTGTGAGTTGTTGTATGTCTCCGTTTGTCTCTATGTGTCCTGTGATAGACTGGCGTCCTGTCCAGGGTGTGCCCCGCCTCACACCCCATGTCAGCTGGGATCGGATCCTTACCTACTTTTAGTTGTTTTGCATCTTTTTGTGTCAATTATGATTTTATTTTAAGTCATTTTGCATCTTTTTGAGGTGGTTTTGCATCTATTTTTAGTCATTTTAAGTTTCTATGTTGTCGTTTTGTTTCTCTGTGGTCATATTACATCTGTTTTTAACTCTTTTGTGTGCCGGTCATCATTTTTGTCTTATGTTGTCATTTTGTGCTTATTTTCAGTCATTTAGCAATTGTCTGGTGCATCCCTGTAGACATTTTTTGGTCATTTTTGGTCATTTTCTGTATAATTGTGGTGATTTAGCATCTCTTTGTGATCATTTTGTGTGTCTTTTTCAGCAACATGTTATGAGTCAGGGCCCCTGAGCCTGTGCCCGGTAGGACCGCTCAGTAATCCATCCATGAGTGATGATGTTAGTCCTCATAGTTGAGACCATTTTTTCTGTATAACAGTTTCCCTAAAATTAGACTGTAAATATTGCATACAGAATATATTGAATCATAACTCCTGTACCATCATACACACGGTCGTACTATTAAGATTCCACAAGTGTATTCAATCCCACATATCTCTGACACAGCGGGCGGGAAACACAGTTCATGTGAAGATGGAGAACACAAAGACAACACTATGAGTTGTTCTCATTCCTTCTGTCTGCAAATAATCACAAAAACTGAAGTTGAGGTGCTCAAAAAGAGACAATGTAGGAAAGAAGCAGAATTGCTTTGATCTAAATATCAGCGTACAATCACAATGAGGATGATACAGAGCTCTCCCGTCAGTCCTCCCTCCTGCTGGGAGCTCTGTTGTATCGTGCCGACTCTGCGGGGTAATTAATGAATATTTTGCGATGTTAATGCAAGCTGCAGAAGTGCCTTTGGTGTATAACCATGGTAACTGTGGTACCTGTGAGCATGAATCAGACAGCGGGGTGATAAAACTGGAAGCTGATAAGGAGAGGTCTCATCTTCAAAAGCATGGTCGTTTGCAGACAGAGGAGGGCGATACTGGAGAGATAGGCCGACTGCAGGAGCTTTGACCTGTCTGTGCACCCTTACCAGACTTCAAACTGACTTCAATATTGTCCTGTTGCGCTTTCCTTCCTGTAAAACTGCTGCACTACGACCTAACAAAGTGATATTTCACAAACGGACTGACCTTCAGAGTCTGTAAAGGACTTTTGCACCATAAAACCCACCTTTTAACCTCGAGTCAGTCAATCAGTTTAACAACAGATACTGCTGAGTTGAGACGAAACTATTAGATGAATGCTGATCAACTGAGAACCATTTTGATAATTGATTCATTGTATCAGCCATTTTTCAAGCAAATTTACTGGAAGAATATTAAATATTCTCTGATACCAGGTTCTCCAAAGTGAGAATTTGCTGCTTTTCTCTGTTTTATAGCATCGTAAACATATTTTTTTTACCGTATTTGCCTCATTGACGTCATATTTTGGGCATCACAACTACGCATTTACGTTTATTTCCATTAATTGTATCGATGAATACGATCATGATATTTTCAATGCCTTGTTCTTCTGAGGTCTTTTAAAGTGTCTCTAATTCAAAAGAGATACAGAAAGTAGAAATAAAGGCGTGTAAACTTTTGTAGTTATCACTATTTGAGGAAATACAGTATAAAAAAATGGGTTTTAGACTGTTAGTTGGACAAAACAAGACATTTGAAGACATCACGTTGGCATTCTTTCTGTATTTTCAAACTAAACTATTATTAAATTCATCTTTAGTTGCAGGCGTGGTGCTATTTGCAGCTACGTGGAGCGTGGGAATATTAAATCAATTATCAAAGTAGCTGTATGTTAATACTCTGATCAACTACGATTGATCGACTCAGTGTTTCATTTGTTAATTTTTATACCGAACAACACTCACGATTTTCACGACGATTTCATACTGATGAACAAATTAAAATGGGTGTTTTGCGTGTTTTTGTCTGGGAAATATGTTGCCAGATAGGACACATTACCATGCACATTACGCTTAGTTTCAGACGATAACCTTATTTTTAGGTTCATGAAACGTACACAAACAGATGACACACAGAAAGAAAAGCATCGTCACAAAGAATGCACGGCTGACCTGTTGTGATGTACATTTGACACGTTGACTTTTGATGATCACCTTTTTATAGCCTTTTTTATGCGAGCTATAAATTTAAGACCAAATAAAAGTCATTTTACGTTCACAATTTTGTATATATTCCAGAAACTCACCCTCTTTTCCCCAATATAATGTTGGCAGGTATGTACTAGTGTAGTTTGTGAATCTTCTTGTTCGTCATCAGGCTTGTTGGTAAATACCGGCTTTGATCGCTTGTATAATTATGATCAAGTATTCCACTTTTTTCAACTGTATCATGTTTTGCGGTGGACTGCGCCGCCTAATAAATAACCAGAACCAGTTAACAGAACCAACGGCCAAATTAAACACTTACTCCATGCCACGTTTCCCCTCTATAATAAAGTCTGAACACGGTCTGTGGCTGCAACAAAATGTGGGACACAAAGGCGTGCAGAACATCTGCGAACAATTAGAGGCGAACAGAGCGAGCGAGCACTTATACTGCCCATTACACTTGAATAAGTGGCTCGGCTCTTCATGATGTAATGCGGCACAGCTTGGATATGCAATCTCAAAGTTGCGCTGGGACAGAAACTTCTAACAAAAACTTCAATCGTGCTCAGACACGGAGCACGCGGGCTGTAAATGTAATTCAGCCTTCGGAGAGTGGAACCACATTTATCTGCAGCTCTGAGGTCATTCCACAGGATGAAATGTTCACAGCGTCGGTGGGTCCTTGCGTTCTTGACCCAGTATCATTCCAATTGTGACACTTTTATTCTTAAATCCTCCCCAGCCTCCCAATGTCATGTTGAGATTATTTCATGCATCACCTAAAAAGAAAAATCCATGTGGTTTATTTTTAATGTCTCCCTCCACTCGAAAAATGTGTTTTACTTATTCTTACTTCACTTGGACGTTTAACCTTCACTGATGTGGGACGTCGGGAGCTGTGGTGTCCTTTGTTTGACAGGACTGCATTTTACGAAAGTTGTACCCCGTACTACTCCATGTGACATATAAACTTGATTGATTGATTGGTGCTGCAAGACTGTTTTCACATTCATCTGCTCCAGGCAACATTAGCTGCTACTAGCATGACACACCCAAATCTCAGACTGAACTGTCAGCAGCTCAGTTGCATTGTGGGTAATGTAGGTTTAAGGTTCTGACAGGGAAGAAGAACGCGTGGAATAAAAATGCAGCATCGATTTTCAACTTTTTTTGTTTTGAACTGTCCAACACTTTCACAGGAGGGCAATGATCAATTAGTGGAGTAGACCTTTTAAAAACACGTCTGAAAGGATCTTTACGTTTAGAAGATCAGACCTTTATCCGAATGACTTCTCAAATGCTAAAAAAGGACGATTGAATCCTCTCGTTATTTTTCATTTTATACCACTTTGTTCCAGTCATGAAGTCACTGTTTCGATGGGTCACGACTTACATGATATTTGTCTGCGATTGCCAAAAACAACACACAGCAGCATTACATCAACAGACGACTTGGATGAGGCACAAGGGACACGTCATTTCTGAAAACACTAGAAGATTCATTGAGCATTTTTATAGCAGTTCTTCAGTGAAAATATTTTACAGCCCGAACACCGGGCCATCTCTGTGACAATTCAAAAGGCTCAAACAATCCTTCCACCCTGGTTTTTACCGACATACAGTTTGTTCAGATGATGATGAGAAAATGAAAACAGCATGAGTGTACATCTGGCCTTAAACCAAAAGACACAGATCATTAAGCCTGGATGTTTTTCTCCATCAAAAAAAAAGACTGGGATTGCTACACGGCATTATTTAAGATGTTTTAAACCTCCAAATGGGCATCACAACTTATTAAGATTACTGGCACGTGTTTTATGGCCAATAAAATCCTTCACAATGTGAAAACAAACAAGAAACAATCCACTCCATGTGACTAGAATGCCATTCAGAAAATGTGGAGGGTATCACATTTTCTGAAAAGCAGCATTGTTAAAGTAGGATCCAAATAACACGTATTCACTGCCAACACGGCTCCAAATAAGATTATGTACTGGCCAACATCAGCACCAATGCAGTCCATTACTTTGAGGAGTACCCTTATTAAAGCTGAAACTATTGTCAATTATGTTTCTAATAAAAATGCCAAACATTCCTCAAGATGTTAAAGCCTCTTAGGTGTCAGGATTTGCTGGATTTTCTCTGTTAAATATAATCATTTAAGCCCCTTTTTTAAATACATGCGCCGCAAACCTGAAATGATCTAGACCAGGGGTCTGCAACCCGCGGCTCTTGGGCCTTGTGCGGCTCTTGGGCCTTGTGCGGCTCTTCACTCCCTTTTCAGTGGCTCCTGTAGCTTTGCTAAAAAATAACATGGAAATAAATGATGTGTGTTTTGCACAGTGGACAATCTTTCAAAGGGAACACCTGTTATCATGGAGTTCAAGGTGATTTAAAAATATCATGTGAAACTAAAATATGCGCCACATGCTGAGTCTATGGCTCAGCACCTTTCCCTGCTAATGTGGAGTTTGTGACCTGCACTGTCAGGATGCTAACCGTGGATAAATCCCACCAAAAAAACTTATCGGAGGAGAATAAAGTGTTGCATGGAGAGATCAATCATTGATGGCTTACCTGTTTGCTTGATATGTGTTGAGAAATTAGCAAACAACTCATTTTTTACAACAGGTAATAATAATGATAATAGTGGAATGAAACAGTTTTCTTTATTTTTGTTCTATAATTTCATGAATGCAACAAACTGTAGTTTTTGTTGATTATATAACTTTATATGAACTTTATAAGCTGTGAGATAAAATGTGTTTTGCGGCTCCAGACAAATTTGACGTGGTGAAGAGGGGGCAAAATGGCTCTTTTGATAGTAAAGGTTGCAGACCCCTGATCTAGACATTACATTACGGAGGAGCTGTACGTGCAAATGAGCCAGACTTCACCCGGCCAGCTCCCCGAGTACAAAGTCTGTGTAACCCCCACATGTGAGGATTCACAGCATGTGAGTGAGGATGTCGATGATGACGTTTTCACAGCAGCATTAAACCTGTTTAAGGCCTGGTACAAAGAAAACATTCTAGTCTGTGTGTTTAGGTCATATCTCCATGACAACACTGAGGGGGGTGAATTTTTTTGTACCAAGCTAGTTTTTATTTTATTGGAGGTTAAAGTGTATGAATAATTAGGGGCGTGGCCTCTTGAGTGACAGCTAGCCTCTGGCCCTCACTTCTCCTCAGAGGTAAATGTCAGCCAGATGGACGTATCTCCCTCCCCCCTACGTCACATACATGCCCTTTTTTGGTAAGAGGAAATGAGGCAGAGGTAAAGTCTGACAAGTTGGTATACTATTGGATCAAGTTGAGAGAACGGACCTCGACAGAGTGGCTTATACAGTCTGACACAAAGTTCGTATAACAAAAGGACTTACGTTTGGTAAGCACAAGCGATTTGAAGAAATCGCCTTGGGCTTTCAGACACTGGGATGACCGTTTCTCTTATATTTTATGATTAAAATGATTAATCGATTAATAAACAATGAAAATCATCATTAGTTGCAGCCCTAAACCCTGTATTAGTTTGGTGCTACTTACACCAAATTCCTGTTTTTATGCATATATTTTTTAATTTGTGCATAAAGTGGAACGGAAACACGTAAAAAAACATACAAAAAAACTAAGTTTGGAAAAGTTGGTATATCGATAACACCAAAATCTAACAAAATGCAATGAAAACACTAACCTGACTGTCGCCAGATTAATTCCGTTCTGCCTTGCTTCACTCGTCCATCTGGGATCTCTCCATAGGAAAGTGATTTGAGGAGGCTGGGCCTTATCAAAAATCCTTGCATATGATTGGGTAAACCACTTGTCTGTCATCTTTATTGACGTGCTACTTCAACCGCTCATATCGAAACCAACCCGTGACGCTGATCAGAGCGACGCAGGGAAAACCAAAACCGAACAGGCGACATGGTTTCCACCAACAAAAGCCTTCAGAGCCGTTCTCTGTGTTCTTCTAAAGAAGAGCGATTCTCTAGATTGGAAACACGGATGAAACAGCAGCATCTGTGTTGACGCCTGCTTCCTCGATGTGAGCTGCCATTGTTGTCTGAATCACAACAGTCGCTTCTCTGCTGCGTCACATCTATAAAACCCCGTCCGGCGGTCCTGATTGGCCAGACCATGTTTTGCGGACCCTGAAATCACTTTCCCACGGAGCGATACCAGATACCTAGTGGAGCTAGGCGGAGTCAGGTTAGGAAAACAGACTTAATCGACTGAATTGTGATGTATATAAAACATGTGATTTAAACCTTTGAAAAAACTGTAGGACATACACATCAGATCTGTATCAACCACCTTATCGTAAATGAATACATGAAACAAGCAAAAGTGAAACTTTTATGTTTTTTTCCACCATTTTAGATTTGACTGACGCTGTTCAATTACGTCATCTCACAGTAAAACAGTTCAGTGGATGGAAACGGACCTTCACTTTCATTTTCTTTTACCAAATTTGCTGGAAATTTGGTTCAAATTGGACAGAAATCTGTTAATAACCACTTTCACCTTCTTTTGCCTCACTTTGTTGTGTTTACAGGTACAACTGGAGCGACGCGGGAGGTTTCAGGTTTCTTTGCCAGTGTTGTGTCCAAGTCGTTCCCCCGTCGAATAGTGTTTCACATATCAGACAGTGACGTGCACACACAAAATACCTCTCTAGGGACAGACTTTGGTAGATACAAGTCACTATAGTCAGTGTCAGATATTTTAGAGGACCGGAACAGAAGAAAAACCTTTTTGGGAGTGGAGCACGACTTTAAACGACCAAATGTTAATCCCTTTATATATATTTGAAAATATATAAATTGTGACCAAGATACTAGTGATAGACCGATACATCGGCTGGCCAATGTTATGGGCCAATATTTGCGTTTTTTAGGTGTGTCGTATCGGCCGATGGGGGCTGCTGTGTTTGCCAATTGTTTCCCATCATTAGTTACAGACAGGCGTCCACAGGCAGCTCCATGATGCTGGAGACGCCTTTTTTAAGTTCAATAAATGTTCCCTTTTTTTAGAATTGAGACTCGTTACATTTGTTATCGTCGTGTAATTTTTAGGATGTAAACGTATATGCCGACATATACAACGAAACTTACTTTACAAATGAAAGTACTACTCGTAAGGTTTTTTTTCCAATACGACCAACTGTCAAAGAAGACATAAATAAGACTTCCTGAATTTTCCCGTCCCATTGTTCTGAAAGCTCTATTATCAGTTTATGAGTATTATATATGATATAAAGTCTCATTATTGGCCACCTTGTAACCTTCTCTTTCATATGTACATATTTTTCTACTGTCCATCACCTGGCTGTAACGGGACCTGAGGACTGCATTTGTTCTCTTTCATGTGTACACGATCTGAAATGACAATAAAAACATCCTGGAAGTTGCAAATTGGATAAAGTTGAGATGCCACAAAACCCTGCTGTGCACGTTGGTCTTAAACGTCCCCTTTGGAAGCAACTGTGCACAGGGAAGCTCCGGCATGCATGTGATGCACACATTTTGGAGGGGGGGGGGGCTCTAAAGCAGCTTTTAAATAGATAAACTGACACCCTGCAGCCCAGTGCTGCAGTGTCATAAAGGGAAACTGTGATTGATGTCATATCAGCCTGACTTCACATCATCCTTACAGGAACCAGGGTCGAGCCCTTCACACCGCCCCTGCTGCAGACATACCCACACCTTAATTCATTCACCGTTTGGCTGACTTAAGCCTGGTGGAGGTGGAGAATCCCTGGCTTCTTTGCTGCATCATTGTGAGGAGAGAAAGATAATGTACCATCAGGACTCAGATGCCAGTTCCTTTATCCGTGTTCCCCTTTCAGGTTTCGAGCCAAACTGCGACACGTCTGTGTTTAAGCTTTCGTGAACAAAAAGCTCCTTCAGCTCAGAGAAAAATGACAGGTTTGGTTTTTTTTTTCTTGGGACAGGCCCTCCAAAAAAAAAAAACCCAAAAAAACCCTGCACCGAAATACCGACATGAGTCCCCTCCGACATGCTAATGCTGTTACGCCCTTGTGTTTCTCCCACAAACACAGAAAACGCCATTAAACCCCGGGGCGTTTTTACGTTAAACAAACCCGCATTTAGCTTCACTTCACCGGGGCTGTTACATCCACGAAGAGCCTCTGTCGGTATTCCAGCACAACGCACACGAAACGACATTTCCCTGCTGTTTAAAAACTCACCTCATTTGGTCGGAAGCTGTGGAAGACGACGCCGCCTCTCCGTGTTCGATGAACGACACAAATGTGCTGTTTTGTGCCGTTACGACGTCTCTTGTCCCGGGCTCATGTCTGCAGCGTCCCCGTCCCCGTCGCCGCAGCAGCAGCGGCCGCTTTCTTCTCCTCTGCTCCGGCGTTTTCTGTTTTGGGTTCAGGAGGAAAAGTGATGTCATTGCATGAAATTGCATTACCCGCCCCATTTTTTCCCTTTTTTTTTTGAGGAGAGGCTGTCCCCATGCTGCCAAACACAACTCCAACACATGCACAGAGACAGGAACAGTGACACTACACTCAAATACGACTCTTTTTCTATTGCATGTTGTGATAAATGTGTTTAAATATGCAAATGAGCCGTTATAGTAAAAATAAAAGATGTGCAAGTTCACAAATGGTATTAAAAGATCTCTGCTCTGCTGTTGTACACAGTGTGTTTGTTAGTTGTCCTTTTTAAATCCAGACTAAATGGAAAATGACAAACAACATTCCCCTTCCCTTACCCAATAATTATATTATAATTATTATTTTTTAAATGATATTCACTGGTTCTTCCTGACTGAAAAATCCAATATCTACAACTAAGAAAGAATCTTTCCTTTTCACAAAACCCGTCCCATTGTTCTGAAAGCTCTATTATCAGTTTATGAGTATTATATATGATATAAAGTCTCATTATTGGCCACCTTGTGACCTTCTCTTTCATATGTACATATTTTTCTGTCATATTTTGTGCTAAATGTTTTTTCATCACCTGGCTGTAACGGGACCTGAGGACTGCAACTGCCCCATGCTGCCAAACACAACTCCAACACATGCACAGAGACAGGAACAGTGACACTACACTCAAATGCGTCTCTTTTTCTATTGCATGTTGTGATAAATGTGTTTAAATATGCAAATGATCCGTTACAGTAATAATATGCGCTAATTTGCATACATTTCTGTCAGATGCAGCATTGTTTGTGTGTGTTGTGGCTCTTTCATTGTTACTTTTCTTATTCTAATGTCTGTTATTATGTTGTTGTTGTTGTTAACCTTGTTTATTTAACATCAACATGCCAAAAGGGACTAAAGATGTCACTTAGCTACTGGCTATAACCTTGCATATTTACATGGAAATGTTTATTCACATGCACTGTCCCTGTCTTACATAAATACCTCTGAATTCTAGAGCCAGATTTGCATGGTGTTCACAAGAATAGTCACATTTTTTACACTTTTGATCACTCCATAAATCAGTATCACTATCTTTTTTAAGTGTTCTATATATAAGGCTATGATAATCATAATTTAAACAGAATCATCTGTTAAAACCTTTAGAAAAAGAGAAAGAAGAGCTAAAAAAAAAGCACATTTTAAGAAAAGATGGTTTGAAGTCCTTTTTAGTACTACACATGTGAACAGGGTAACAGTTTGGACTAATAGACATCACCATGACACTTCCCCTGTTGATTACTTTCATTATTTTTGTTATAATTTTTCTGAAAGTAGTTTGGATTATGCAAATCAGAAAATACAGACAACAGCCAAAACGACCCTAATGTTCACCATGTTTTTGGGAGTAAAATGTTGTATAGTACTCACCATTAAACTTCCCCGGTTTAATACTGACAATAAGACAATTCTTTTTTGTATTACAAGTTTCTAAAGTCTGTTTACACATGTGAATGAGGTAGTGTCGATTAAATATGAGCTCATTTCCATACATTTCCAGAACATGAATGTGAAAAATGGATAAAGCCAGGCTCAAAATTCTTTTATTGACATCTCTTTTTATCACTCCATGAATCCGAACACATCAACAGCCATAAAAAGAATCATTTTTGCCACGTTTTTAGCAATAAAATGTCGTATAAACCAGACTATGAATGATATGTGAGCAAAGCCTTCTGTAAAAACATTGAAAATATAGATATGAATGTAACTGGAAAGTGCTGCTGAAGTGGAGATTTCACCAGGAAACTTTGATTACCGACATAAAGACAATTGTTTTTTGTATTACAAGTTTTCTGAAATGTTTAAATATGGAAATGAGGCATTTTCTAACATTAGGAAAGAACAGAAGAGTCTGGTGAACTGTGCTCCATGAAAAAGGAGCAATAGGCGCGAGTAACATTTGGTGAATTTAGGATCAATCTAGAGAAACAAACAGACAACGTGTTGGAGGTTTTCTTTCCACTAGACTGATAGGAGACGTGTTATGGAAGCTTTATTTTGCCTGTAGTGTCTCACCTTAAAATACTCTCTATGCACCTTAAATACTATCATTTAGTTCAACTAATGTATCAGAAAATTGTTTTGATTTGTGCATGAAAGATAAGCATCCTTTTATTTAAACTGACAAACACACTGGGCACAATTTTAAGGCAATTTAACCCAGAAAACAACAAAATAAATACACCCATATGACAAATGCAGAAACGATAAATAAGCGCATTTGTCGAGTAATCTTTTATAAACGGGCTGTGAATGATCTTCTGACCTCCACATCAGTCTTTGTGGAAAGACTGTGGAAGTTCTTTAAGATGATGATGACGATGCTGCAGAGGTTTGTTCATCTGGGAGCAGCGGCATCTACGTCAGCGGCGTCTTCTTCACCTCCTACGACCTCCGACACCACCTGCAGTAGGTGTGAGGACAGGAAGTTAGGACAGTAGGACATTTGCTGCTTACTGGCTAAAAATTAAAAAAAAGGTGTAATTTTCTGCCAAAGAAGGTTTTAATTATTTCTGTTCATGTCATGGCTGAAATTCCTATATATTTGTGTCAATAGAGAGTACAAAAAGTGTATTTTTAAAGTCTTTTGTGAGCATTATGCTGCTATTACTGTTTTTATTCATTAGTTTTGTCTTAACTTCACCTAGGGTTGCAAAGGGGAGACAGTGTCCATGGGAATGAACAGGAATAAACTGGACATATTGGGGTTATTTATACTAACTGTATTTAACCACTGTGCAATATTCCATCACATGCACAGATCATTAGCATCTTGCACACACATACAGCACAGCTTCTGAGGCCACACTACTGTATTTGACCCAGAGGACCACACCAGGTCATGTCAGTTTTTGATGACATCACTGAGTTTAATACATTTGATCAATGATATTTAAGTTAATTAGCAAATACTGTGTTTATAAAGCTGTTCAAAGAAAGAATCCATTAAAGTTCTACTCACCAATAGATGGGAATCAATGGTCTCATTTAAATGTTTATATTTGTGTGTATATGACAAGGTAAGTAGTTTATAATGCCCCAAAATGTCCAGTTTATTCCTGTTAATTCCCATATATTCTGATAATAGTTTTGCATCCACTTGACTTTAGCAACTACACCAAGACAAGAATTCATTGCACCTAAGTTTCATGATGATAAAGATAATTTCTTCAAGAATGTGGGGACAAAGCACAAAACACATTTTCTGGAGACATCTTGCTTTAAAGGCTGTTCACACAACTGTGCGATTGTTGGGCAGATGATGGTGAAACTTTTGGTCATCAATTAAAAACAGTTGTCCTAGATGAAGTCCACTGATGGCTGATGATGTGCAGAGCTTTTAAGACAACAGATGCTTCCATCCACCTGTTTTATATGAATTTGACATTAATTTAATACATAATTCAAACAGAAACGTTAACGTCACATTTGCATAGTTTTCTATATTTCTCCCCCCCCCCCATCCTTATATTCACCGATGGTTGACGCATTCATTTTCTTTTTCCAATTTTCTGAGAATTCAGTTCCAAGTTTGCTCTGTTTGGATGGAAACGTCGCTCACGACAGGCTGCCTCAAAGCCTGTTACTTCTGCTGCTACAATTAAATGTCTACAAACCAACCAATCTGCTGCAACAACAGCCAAGACAGCAGACTCTGTCCACTCACCAGACACATGTATAATCTAATGTGACTCACCACAGTTCCTTTGGACAGATAATAATGTTCTATTTTGATTGACACTGTCATGGAGGCATTCATTTAACTGCACGTTCATTATTGTGGTTGTTGTTTACAGTGGTGTTGATTGGATTGTTTCTAATATTTTAACAAGGGTTAGGGTTTACCTCAGTTAGGTAAACAGCCTCAGTATTACCTTTTTGATAGACAGAATTCATGCAACTAGTGAGTCGTCATCTCCAGATGTTATGTTGTGAGTTTATTAATTGTATCAGTGGCGACTGATCAAGGCTCCCTCCCACTGAGGCTGATGTGCTTACAAGTTTCTATGTGAGCAGAGCAGGTGGGGAAAAAAAAAAAAAAAATCCTACATGTATCAATAAAAAGTGATACGACTTGACGGGGCGTTGACGTGAATTTTCCTAGTTGGGATCTCATTTTTCGGATTATTCCGACACCACATGAATGCAGCAAAAAAATCTTGAAATTACCATGATTATGTAATGCATGCCAATTTCCAATTCATGCATTAATGGGGATTGAGTAGATGCAACACTTGATTATGTTGAAAATCCAGCATTTGTCAACGAGTATACTTTAATTCAAGCATAATCTAACCGTGAAAACATAACGATTAACATTAAGCATTTTCCAAACTTGCAAGATTTTGCAGATTGTGACCAATATTTTATTTGACCCATACATTACATACAATGAAATTGTAGGACTGTTGTTATCGCAGAGTGTATGGACCTTCATTGAAAAGAAAGATCTGAGATAATCAAGATGCCCGTGATCGAGAGTTAACCTGGTCATGCATCATGGCATCCACATCTCTTTCTGAGAGCTCCTGTCCCGAGGCGTCCAAGTCGACCTGGTCTGGGTCTTCTCCGGTCAGGATGTCCATTGGGGCCTCAGCGATGGCCCTGATGGTCTGGTCCTCCAGGGCCAGGGCAGTGTCAAACTGTAGTGGGGAAGGAGGACCCTGCATACCATCCCCCTCCACATCCAGGTCCTGTACAACAGGATGAAATCTAAATCTCAACATAAAACTTGTAGTAGTACTTCTTTTATTTAGGTTTACACCGCCAACCACCAGGGGGAGCATCCTTGTTTTTTGGATGATTAATGTTGATGTGGTGATAGAGTACTGCAGGAAAGAGTCCTGTCACTCAGAAGTGAGTTAGCAATTTTCTTGCACTCTCGGTTTCCGGGTTTTTGAAAGGGTTTTTGGGTTAGATGCCTCAAATAAAGTCTGTGGTTAATACAGGTTTAAGAGATTTGAACAGTTTCTTCTTAATAAAATATCTATGCATCTTTGAAAAAAGGCGGTTACTAACAAGTGGCTAAAAGAGACTACTACCTCCATCACAGCGTACAAACAAAATCTGTTGGAAGCTAGTGGGTGGTGTAGTTTGTTTGTAGCTTATCGTGATTGCATTTACGCTTTATTTACTGCACTAGTCCTAAAACCCATTGTTTTTTTGTCGAGAGAACCAGGGCGATGCTAATTTCCAGGCTAGCCTACAAAAATACTTCATCCCTGCAGCACTGCATGCAATCAGCTTGCTACTTTGTATGTGGGAGAAGTATCAAGTTATTGACTGAGCTTGTGACCCAGGATCGTTTATGCCCAATTTTATGTTTTACGTTTCATAGAGTAATATACACTACAGAAACGGCTGTTGGGTCATTTGGTCTGGATAAAGCTGAAAAGTCACATTTTTGCCTTTTAGAACTCTGGTTGGGTTCATTTTCACAGAAAAACCAAGAGCTAAAGTCATATTGACTAACAGTCGTCATCCTGCAGCTTAAGAGCTGGACTCTCCTGTTACCATGACTACTGAAGGATACTGCAATATTTATATAGATCAATCTTAACAATTCACAATCATTTGAAGAATGATGAATTTAATAGTTTGAATTCATGCTAAATTTTTTTTTTTTTTTAAATCACATATCCACAGCCGACAATGAGCGGGTCTCCTAAGCCACACCGGAGTTAGGGTGTTTTCAAACCGCTGTTCAGTTCGGTTAAATCAAGACTCTTGCTTAATTTTCCCCTTTGATCTTTTCATTCGGGCAGATTTGAGCACAGCTACATTGAGTTTTTTTGTGGTGGGAACGTGATCCGTCTCAACTAACTGAGCTGAACAGCTTCTGTAGCGTGTTGAGGTCTGACTTGGAAGAGCAACGAAGTAAATAGCCTTCTTGATTTTTGATGAAGATTTCTTCAGGTAATGAACGCTGTGACGTGGATTTTGTGAATGCCTTTTTGTTTGCCTTGATTGTTTCCTGACTGAAAAGAAACCGCACCAACAGGAAAACTCAACAAGTTAACCAACTCGGACCAGAACGAACCACACAGCAATCGCACCGTGTGTTTGAACCGCACAAGACGTAACAGTAGCTGTAAAAGCACCCTTAAAGCCTATCCATCCTATCAAACAAGTGCGGAAAACGCCATGTTTAATACAACGCATATACATTAGAGGACAGTGGTAGGGGAACATCATTTCTACCTACATCACTGAACTCTAGGGGAAGGCTCTCTGTGGGCTGAAGCTCGGCTGCACTCAGATACATGTCTCTGCTTGCGGTGGTGATCTGCTCCTGTGGTGGAGGTTCCTGCTCGGGCTGGTACATGGGGGGAGGCAGGGTGAGGTGAAGTGGGCAGCGAGGATCATCAGACTGACCCATGTGCACGGTGCGTTCACATGGGACATCTTTCATGCCTGGACACATCTTGAAAAGCACCTGATTGCTGTCCTGGAAGATGTCTGAGTGTCTGGTTGTCAAGGACAACACCACATGATGTACACACAAACATCAAACAGATACAGAAAACTGCCCCCTCTGGACTTTGTGATTAATGGGGAACTTAAGCCTCACAAGTTTGTATAATTAGTATCATTGCAAGTACTACAATTATTCCTGTTAATAAACTACAAATAATCTTGTAAATATTTCTCAACTGAAGGCTCCTTATTGTGAAGCTGCAAAAGGCTTGATGTATTAATGATATGTCTGAGTGGTTTTGTACAATGAGTCAGTGATTTTGTTAATACTTTGCAGAGTTTGTACAGCTCACAATCCAACAATGGTGCGAGGACACTAATTACTGTCCAACTAAAATGGCAATTAGAAGAACACAAAGTCAAGTACTTGCAATAATTGCAAATCTTGTGTTAGCTCAGAAATATAACACAAACCCTGTTGTAAAATGTGAAAAACATGAACATGCCCTCGAGGTTGGAGTTTCAATGAAGGGAGGTTGGGAAAAGATTATGTTCCTTCCAACTGAACCGATTAGCCCCTTTGTAACTCTGGGAAAAATCAACAGACCACAGGAAGGACTTTATGTAGGCTCCCTTTGAAACCAACAGCTACTGCAAGCAGCTGGTCTTGATCGGGGCCAAGGTGAAGAACCCTAGTTGGTTTAAACATGAATATCTTCATTGAATTATTATATCATTCTGTGGCTACTTGTATGCAAACAGGACGCATCGTTGTGGTCAAACACACTGAAATCATTGAGGATACGTGAGACACAGTGCCGGGTCATGGGCAGGCAGGGGTTGGTGCATCGGGTTCCCTCCACAAAGGACATGCACTTCTCATGCACGGTTCTTGTGTGTGGCTACAACAGAGGAAATAAGTATTAGATAAGGTTTATAACTATAATAATCCTCAAAAACATTATCATGCCTGGATGCCACAAAACTGCCAGAGGGAAAATTAATTGCAATTCCAGTCTGCTTCACTCAACTATGTATAGCCTGATCTCAAACCCAAAAGTACATTTTATCTCCCCCACTCAGTGTCGTAATCAACATAATTGAGGGCACTTCTGCCTTGCTACATTTGGAGCATAAAAGCCCACGTGTGACATTTTGGAACAGTACATGTTCTCTTATGGAAATCAAGAGGTTACACTTAGTCAAACTAAACATTACAAACATCATTTTATGGCTTTGGTTTTGTACTCCAGCACAATGGATTTTTATTGGTTCAGTTCACTGTGTAAAGGACCAGTTTACTAAATTACCCAAAATACCACCCGTATAGTGGTATCAAGCCATGCAGCACCTTCAACCCAATACAGTAGAAGTTTGTTTTGAATAGTGAATACGGTTGACACATGGGGGAGTGGTAGATAAACAAGCCTGGGGCCACGGGCTCCTGGAGAGAACTGAACTTTTCACTTTAATTGTTTGCTACATGTCTAGTGCGTCAAAGGAGACTCAAGTATATTGTCCAACTGTTAGTCCTTAAGATACAAGATATAATGTAAAACAGTTTTTTTTAAAGAGAAAACATAAGACAAACATATTATGGGTGCCAATTAAGATTTTTTTTCTGACCCGTAGCAGAGCCTTGTTAACTGATATTTAATCGTCAACTGACACGCAGGCAACTGAGGGCCGAGAGGTGTTTTCCCTTTAACCGCACAACTTTAGTATTGTTTTGGCCAACCTTCCACACACAGCTGGCAAGATGTAGCATCATGTTGACAAAGCTCCAGCCAAAAACAAGAGCCATGTTTTCAGAGTCAGAAGAACAGATTATCCAATTTTATCATCCCCTCATGAGACTTTATCTCCACGACCAGAGATCGACCTTGACATTTGTTCACCTGTAACCACGGCGCCCTGCCTGTAGCTTAAAGTATGTGCATGGTGCCACCGCGCACTTTCGTACTGAATCTATTCATGCAGTTTAACGTCACACTATAGGATTTTTGATTTTGATTTTGCGTTCTTTGCGTAATGGATGTGGAAAACTGTTCAATGTGTAAATGGTCTGAGATTATTTTCTTGCGGTTTGTGTGAAAAGGTTGGAGATGGAGACAGAGTGTTATTTTGTGTGCGTGTTCTTTGCGTAATGGATGTGGAGAACTGTTCAATAACGTGCTTAAATAGTCAGATTATTTCCTTGTGGTTTGCGTAAAACGATTGTAGAGCTAATAGAATTGCGTGTGACTTAAAACGTAGATGGTGCAGTGACTCAGGTTCACGCCAGCTGATCAAATCTATTTCCTTTCTATAGCGTTATTGTGAAGTTTGATTAAAAGTGCATATTCTTCTGAGAACTGATGACATCTGTGTGTTGCAGACAAGTGTATGACAATAAAGTAGCAAATCTTTATTTAAAAATGTATTTTAAATATGCTTATAGGCTCAATTTTTTTTTCGATTGCGTGGATGTACCCTGAGTCCTGGTTCACCTGTTTGCTGAAAGCTACACAATCAGCCACAATGTTTTTTGTATTGTAGTGGACACATGCAGCCACTTTGTCATTAATGGTACCACAGAGTTAGTTAGTTAGAAGTGCAAAGTAAGCTCAAGCAAGTTAGCTGTTATAAAATAGATTTTAACTGATTATTATCTAATGTTGGTTAATGGTTAATTATTAACTTCGCTAAAACATATACATGTAAACCTGCAATCCCACCAGGCCTGTAAATCAGCGACGGTAAAAAAACAGGCTCATGGATAAACCTAACTGCTGACCCCTTATGCTGTTCATCTTTGGATAATCCAGAGAAATTGGGAGACTGTTTCTGGAAAGACAAACTGCTCTGGAGTTTAAGCACACAAATATAATACCCTTCACACATGTCCACTGAGATGGCCACAGATGATTCAGACTTGGATATTTTAAAACATGAACAGATAATCTTTAAACTATTCATGGCGTGACAGTTTTTTTTGTAGTTTGGTGAAGTGACCCTTTAAAATTAGTTTTAAGATTTAAACGCTTACTAGTCTTACTACTTTCTACTGCGAAGGGTTCCCACCTGAGGAGCTCCATCGGTCACAGCCTGCCTCCTCTCCCGAAGCTGCCGGTGTAGCAGGGCTTCCACGCCGTACCGACGACGGTATCGGCGCAAAGCTTTGAGCTTCTTCAGGTTCTCCCTCTCCTTCATGGACAGACCTTCAGGCCCTGTCAGCAGACTGCTCCCTGAGAGCAACAGAAACAAAAACAGATAACTCAGAGCTGTGAGGCCATAAGAATTTAAAGACAATGGTTGATTTCCTATACAGACCTGTTTAATTCGTACATAAACAAAGCAAAACGTGTGCAGTTAATAACCAACTAGTCATATTTACCAAGAGTTTCATGCTCCACTTTGCGGTTGTGCAGGTATCTGCGCTTTTTCTCCTTTAGCAGGTGCTGCAGGCGTTTGAACTGGTCGATGTAGAGGGACTGGAGCCTGATGAGTTTTTCTCGAGTGATGAGTGCCACCTCCTCTGCTGTGTACACCCCTGCATGTCTGTAATATACAAAGAAAAAATTAAGTAACTTTAAAAATCATAAGGAAAAATCATGTCACAGCTCCACTCAACTCTTCAAACTAGTACCAAACAGTCTGACCACAGATTAAGGCCAAACTATGATAATTTACACTAAACAAGTATATACAGTATGTACTTTTATGTACACTTGTCATAGTATAATGATTTTGCAATCGGTACACAAGACATCAACATACGTTGCAGTTTTACACAAAAAGGAAATTAAAACAATGTGTTCTTTTAAATAGAATTGTGATATTAGAAAGTCACTGCTGATTGAACCTCAGAGAAAGAAACTTGTGTTTTTAAGATCTATCTGCAGCCATTTCACCACCATTCATTATTTATGTTCTGCCATTTCTTTGTGCATTACAATATACTGTACATCAACAGCACACTCAAAAACTGTGAATGAGTTGAGTTTACATACTGACTTTAGACCGTAGTTGAATTTCAACATATCTAAACCTGCTCAGAATTTGTTTGTGGTCACAGCTTTTAAGGCAGCAAATGAATGTCTGAACCAACATTTAAAAAGATTCACACAACAATCTCTAAAAAGAGATGGTTGGATAATTCAGCTTACTTTAGAGGATCCTCATGATCACTGTCAACGCTGTCGGCCTCGCTGTCAGGGTCTCCTCTCCATGTCTGATCTAGTACCAAGGGTCCCTGCTCCTCCTCGCTCAGACTGTCCTCGTCTGTCCGGAGAAGGTGTAGTTAAACATTAATATCCTATTCATATAATGTATGTGAACATGCAAAAACAAATGACCATAATGCAGAATAAAAAAAGCATCTCAGAGCTTTAAAAAAACAACAACATTTACCTAGAATACGGCTAGCTTCAGAGCGGCCTCCGTCGGTGCTGTGCGCCTCTGCACGGTTATATCCACTAAGCTGAGACAACAGTGACTCTGGGGATGGACCGGAAGACGCCTTTCTCATCTGAGCTCGGAGGGCCATGGCATTCCTGCGAGCATGCTCTGCGCAGAATGTCACTCTAAAGCAAACAAAGTCATTGGAGAAGCATTGTTAGAAGCTGTTTGGAATAAGTGTTTTTGTCTTTCATGCTAAGACTAACACAGTGAAACTCGATGACTTTCAACCCACCCGTCTTTCCTCTCCACTTTTGGCGCAGCATTGGGGCAACGCTTGCCGTTCTTGGCAGAAACGTAGCTGCATTGCTTGTACGGAGCAGTTTTGTCCTCCAAAATGTGTTTAATGCAGAACTCCAGGCCCTCCAGGCGGGGCTGAGAGCATGGTCGCTGGGTGAAGGAGCAGGCCTGGGGCTCCTGAGGACGAGGGGTCTGGGTCACCCGGTTCCGACTCGAAGGTAAAACGTGGATGCGTATCCTGTTCATAGCAATTCTGCAAAAAATAATGATTTGAAACAATCTGTTACTTGATTGACTGAACAGTAATCCAATAAACTACTTTGATAGCTTCTAAATATTTTGTTTCATTTAAAAAAAAATCTTATACTGGCTTCTCAAATTTGAGGATTTGTTGTTTTTCTTGTATGACAGTAAACTGAATATCTTGGGTGTTGGACAAAAGAAATATTTTGGAAAATATCACCAGGCATCTTATGTCGTTTTTCTGACATTTTAGAGACAAAAGATTAACTGAGACACAAAATATGGTGGCTAGAGCTGCACTTACTACTAGAAATCAAATGAGTGGCTGAATAATCGATCGACAGCAAATAGAGTAAAGTATTCTAACAATGTACTAATTTCATAGATTTTTTTTTTGCCAAAGCAGCCAAATATTCCAAGGATCCATCTTCTCAAATGTGAGACTGAAAATATTTAGGTTCGGTAGTACTATCGAGTATTAGACAGACAGAACACGTTTATTTGTTAGTTCCTCGCATTTTAAGTACAAAATACAAAAGTATTAATCAACTAACATACTATGAAGGTCAGAGTTACACTAACTACTGACTTCAAATAAAACTACATTTGTGCAGATCACATAGAAAAGTCATTGTGGATGATGCATGGCGGATTTTGCTTTTTAATCCTTCATTTCAAGAACACAATTATTTTACTTTTTTAAATTGCATTTGTTTGGTGTCGGCGATTTGTTCTTGTGAACGAAGAATTTTCCCAATAATCAAGTTAACTGCACAAAATGTATTTTTCCATTTCAATACATATATACATTCAATAGTTTGCCCAATTTCCATCAAAAAATGTTGAACACCCGCCCACAATATCCTGCAGAACAAATTATTCAAATATTATTATTCTTCACAACGTTTAAGTTTTTTTAATATCAAGACAGAGATTCACGTGGCTCATTAAGCCAGTCCAAAGGTCAGCTATGTTATAGAAAAGTATAATACATTTAAGCATGCAGGGTGCAACAGAACCACTTGAATTTACACCATAGACTGCAGGTTAAAAATCAATCCTGTTTTTGAATCAATGTTATTGTTCTTATTGCACAGCGGTGGCAGGTCAGGTGGCTTGTCAGATATCGTTAAACTAACTGACAAACTTTGTTACACATTATTAACATTCATAACAGACATTAACACCAAAAAGTTAAAGTCTTACATACTATAAAAATCGTTATTGTAGATATAAAGCTAGCATATGTACATCACTCTGTCTTTAACAGGTCTAGGCGCCACACCAAGCTTTAGCTCCGCCTCTCTTTGCTGCGTCACTCTTTCAGTTATGGCGTCGCCATCTTTGTTTAGCCGTTGCTAACACGAGCTAACGGCTACTTTTCACAATTATTCGGCTAAGAACAGAGTTTCCCTGACCGGAAACAAAATACAGTCGTCTTATTCAAGATTATCGACATGCCCCGGTGCCAGAAAATGAACATATCCACGTTTGTTGTTTATAGCAGCTTACCGTCTTCCCAGCGTTCCGGGTATCTTCAGCTCCCGAGGCAACTGTCTCTTCTTTCTGCAACAGCCACTGCAGGCACGAGCTGAGTTCGCCCCCTCTTAGCTCTGATTGGCCAAAGCTCGAGGCATTTCATTGGACAATCTAGCTGCCAATCAAAGTGGCATCAACAGTAGAATTTTCTTCTCTGTGGAGGACTAATCGTGATTTAAGTCTCTATATATATATATACATATATATATATATATATAAATGAATAAAGGACTAAATAATTATATACAGAAATGAATAAATAATTGCTGAATTTAATGAATAAATGCATGAATAAATGGGCCTTCCTACTACCTCATTTACAAATGGACACAAATACAGAAAAAATAAATGTAGGTGACCAAAAATATAGAAATAAATGTAATTAGTATTGAAGTAATTTAGAGTCTATCCAAATTATTAATAACAAAAGTATTTATACACCTGATATACTATAGGAGCTTTTTAAGGAAATGTGATTATACAGTCTAGCTTTCATTCAAAAATGTAGTTATTTATTGATTTTGTATCTATTTTTTACTTCCATTGTTTGAGTATTTAAGTACTCTTTCTCCTTAAATTTACTTATTTTATGTCATCATAATATAAGATTGTAAAAATGACTGCCTTATATATTGATTTGTTTTAAGTATGATGTCAAACTGTTCTACAAGCGTTTGTGAGTATTTGCAAATAAAGTTGTAAACACAGACACATACAGGGCTGCAGCAGTGACGTTTCATAAAAACGTATAATACAGCAATCGTTTTTCTTAAAATATTTATTGACTTTAATTGAGAATAAAGCAACCACATTATATCAAAAAGAACAGTGTTCACATATAACGCTTTAACTCAAAACAAACAAAACAGAAAAATCCAAAAACATTTCATTTCCAGACCTGAGTGTCACTAAAAACACCAAGACGTGAAACAAAAACATGAAACGTATTGTAGCTATGTGACTTTGCATTGTTAGGTTGCATGAGTGTCTTCCATTTTTCTCACATATGGGTTTTATTTTGAAATGTGTCCTTTTTTAATGACTTTCCTCACAGCATAATGTTAATACATACATTGGAAGATTTGTCCAGATCAAATAAAACAATTGTTCAAAAATGGTAATATATTGGACATCTATTCTAGTAGCATAACCATTATACATGTAACACTTTGTCAATTGCATTGTAGGCAAACCTACTGAGATAAATATTCAGTGCATTTACTGTTTCCCTGTTACAACCAAGAGTTGAAGAACCAATAAAACCTCTGCTGCCTGAGCAAAGAGCTGTACTCTTTTCAGCTTATCTTCCATATAATCGAGGGAACAAAAACATTTTACATGGCTGATGATTTGTTGTACTGCATTACTTTTAACTGCCTAAAACAAATGAGTTTCTGATTACAAACTGGTAAAAGAACACAGGTAAAGAGCGGTAACACTATACAATCAAAACCACATAAAGCTTAGTATGACTTAAATGTACAGATGATACCCGATCTCTTGCCAACAAGTGGCACCTCTTCCACAATTAACACGAATTCATCCTCAAATGAAAATAATTAGGGAGTATACGTCATGCTCATGAACCTTAGTGGAGATAGGTCGATAACCTGCTCGCCGTGTATGATTTACACAACTAAAACAACACGTGCAATATTTTTTTTTAAGGACTCGTGGATGGATTATAAACAATCTGAAGCAGGAAATCCACTGTTTTAGTTTAATGTCAAAAGACAGCTTTATAACATGATTAAATCAGACCAGCATGAAGTGACAGGCATACACTTTACACATTTTAAAAACATCCCTAAAAGGAAATGGATAAATGAAAGACGACCATAAAAGACAGACTATGGGTGTTTGATTAGTCTTTGATATAGTGTATAGTGAATACTTTTATTGTAGATTGTGCTCGATATGGTCACCCCAAAGTGAGCACCTGCAGATTTTTTTTCCTGGCGCGGTGTCACGTCACTGCTGCGGCCAGCGTCGAATAAAAACGATGTACATCAATATATTCTGCCTCTTTTTGTCTTTGCATGAAGCCGTGATCGCTATAAAAAACACTCGCCCTCCAGAGGAAACCCATGAACAAGTAAGTGACAAATTACATGACAAGATTAAAAACTCACATTTCTTCTCTAGAGGGATTTTTTTTGTTGGCAATTCCTTCATTGTGACCATAACGCGTAGATATGTTTGACCTCTCTGAACCCTTTGATAAAAACCATACATGTATATCCTTGGTATGAACTTTGTCTATTAGTGTAATCATTAGAGAACTGAAGACGAATATTTTACAACCATTTAAAACAATGACTGCAACACTCAAAATCTAAAAACAACAAAAAAAGTACAAGCGTCCTTAATTTACATCTTTTTTTTGTTGCAATTTTTCATAACAAAATGTAAAAAATATTTCATGTTTTGTTTTGAACATTTTACAGTCTTTGTACAAGTTTACCAAATAATGAGGGGAATAAAATAGATAAATATCAGGGGCGGGCAATCAATCACCCAATTTTTTTAAGGTTATGGCTGTTAAAAAAAAAAAGAAAAAGAAAAAAGAATATTGACAAGAAGGCTTGGAGTCACGCACTCTCACACTAGCCGGTACAGTCTCGAAGAAAAATCCCTCCAGACCACAAAAAAAGAGGGGAAACCTTAAAAAGGTAGAAAAGGGGACTGTTTTTCTCGCTCAAAAAAGCATTCAATTAATAAATAACATACTATAAAAACATTATAAAAAGACAATCGGTAAGAGGACCAAACAGGTATGTGATGGAGATCTTTTAGCTTAGTCATGATTTCTAGACAATGGATTCTTTCATAACGCTGACGCTAAAATATCCAGGTCCCATCATCACATTTCATTTGAGTTAAACAGAAGAGCAAAAAATATTATCTACACTTTCCTGTCATTTTTTTTTCTTCTCTCACATTTTTTTCAAGCTTTTAAAGCCTTTCATTATTGCCCAGCAAGTGTTAAAAAAAAAAAAGGTTAAAAACTCATTTATCTCACCGGTACATTTCACTGCTGTCACACAGAAGCCTGTATAAAATATTGGGCGAGTTAATAAAAAATAAAAAAACATACAATACTTTATGTAACTACATGGATGTTCACGATGTCAAAGACAATGTATATAATACGTCTCCTGATTAGGAACTTATTTGGGTAATGGCGGCAGTGGGGGAGGCGGTTCTGAAGGGAGGGGCGGGGGCCTGGAGTTGCTCCCTCTGGAGCCACCACTGTACCGATATTCCCCGTACTGGGGTCTGTACTCAAACATGGAGGGCTGGGACGGCTGGACCCCCTGCGCGCTCAGGAGAGAGTTTAGCATTTCAAAAGTGTCCTGGTACTCGTTCGACTGGGCTCCGCCTGCTGCACCGTGCCCATTAGTGTCCGTCTTGTCCCCTTTGGAGAAGCTCCCTTGGTGGTGGGGGAGGCCCAGTGCGGGGAGAATGTCAGGCCCCAGAGGTTGCCCAGAAGAGGAAGACAGGGACGGCAGCTGGTAGGGGTTCCTAGAGGACTTGCTGACTTTAGTGGCAGGGTGAGTGCCTGCTGTGGGCTCTTGGGAGTGCGTCCTCTTACGTGATGCGGAAGAGGATGAAGAGCTCGTCCTAGAAGAGTCGCTGGCGACTTTTTTGCTTCCTCCAACAGCCCCGCCAGAACTAGACGAATGTTTATGTGAAGAGGAGAGCGAGGCACCGGTAGAGGAATGATGGTGGTGGTGGTGGTAATTATGGTGGTGGTGGTTAGACCGTTCCCTGTGCTTGTCCCTGCTCTTGCCCTCCTCTCCTGAACTTCCCCTTTGCTTCTCAGGCACACGTATTCTAACTTTGATGTCCTGTTCCTGACCCCGGGAGCTGCCACCGTGCCCGCTTGCTCCTCCCCCAGCGAGGGGGAAGCGCATTTTGAGAGAGGTCCTTTCATGCCTCTCCTTCTCCAGTGGGATTTTCAAAATAATGGGCGATGGGTTGGACATGTCAGAGGAGGAGGAGCTGGACTGCTGGTGGTGGTGATGCTGCTGCTTCTCCTTCCTCTGCTGCTGACCAATGAGAGCCTGGGCAGCATTAGCATAGTCTCTTTTCACACTGGCCTCCATGTTTTCCAGCTTCCTCTTCTGAGCAGCCAGGACATCTGCGTTCTTGGCCCGGTACTCACTCAGCGACACCTTAGCTGGGGCGTGGACCTCGTTGTTGGGCTGTTGCTGCTCAGATCCGGCCTGACCTTTTCCACTCCAAGTGGCAGCACTGCCAGATTCAACCCGGTCCTTGTCACCGATGGATGAGGAGGAGGAGGCAGAAGGTGGAGCTGAGAGGCTCATCAAACCTGCCACTGTGGTCTCTGATGAGGCCATTGAGATCATGCTCATCATGGTGTCCCTCTGGTCACCCTCTTCCTGGACTTTGGTCTTGGCTTTTGGTGTCTGACCTCCAGCCTGGAAGCCAAAAAAACCAGACATTCAAAGTAAAATTTGACAACAATACATGTCCACACATGGCAGGATGTATTGACTTTACTTGGTAGGTCACAATGAGGTCATGAAGGAGCAACAAAAAAGTTCTATACCTTCCAGTTGCGGATCCGTTTCAACCGGCTGGGTGTTTTCTCGAGGATCTGCAGGAACTCGTGTGTGAGCTCTGAAAGAAGTTATGCAGACAGACCAAGTTAAAAGCTTTTCCTGCTTTTACTCGAAACGGAGTGAACTGCAAGATCATTTACAGCACGTACCATCAAGCAGCTCCAGGGTAACCGTGGGGTCAACATACTCCCACCAGTGTTTTCCATCCGTAGACACAGGGATTTCCCAGTTGGACCATTTGCAGGCGAGGTGGATGCACACACACGCCACAACCGGCGGACTATACTGCAGGCAGAATGTGGTCAAGTGCAGACTACGTGGCAGGATACATCCCAGAAGGCAATAAAAAACAGAAAGAGGGGGACAGAGAGCAGACATATTGAGTTAGAGGATTATAAACAATCACAAAAGATATGAAAACATGCTGTGCCATATTACTGTTCATATCAAAACATCACAGAAGCTGATGTTTTACAGTGAACTGTGAATATACCTGTTAGTGGCCATGAAGTATGACGTTTGAGCCAGATCCTTACTTGCTGGAACAACAATAGAGCAAAAAAACACACTTAAAACCTGAGAAATAACAGTTCGACTGGCCAACGTACAGACATGCTGAAATATACAAACAGTATTTCTGGGGCTGGGTGATATTTCAATATGAAAATCGTCTTTCAATGAAAAAATGAAAGAGATTCCATGATATACATATATGTATATCTAATTTGACAATAACTCATTGACCGTTGTGTTACAGCAATTTTAACGTTATTTGTACGGAACAATATGTTCCTTGCATGTTGTATTCATTTTGCACTTAAGGAGTATACAAAAACAGATGTCACTGTGTTGTTATTCCATATAGACTACTTATTTACTGAATTACCAGAACACATGCTATATCCCATTATACATTTTATTAGCCTGATATGACATGACGTATATCTGGACACAAGATTTTGGTCATATCGCCAAGCCCTCAGAATTAAGCTAAATTGAAGAGTTGATGCTCACCTCTGACAAGCTGAGTGCACTTGACAACATGAGTATGTGGATGGTCAATGGTGATTTCAAAAGCTGTAATAAAAAAAAAAAGGGACAAAAAGAGACTCAATAAATTAAATGCATAAGTCAAATTAACACATGCACCACATAGATTTCATTCAACCATTCAACTCCCTGAAAACCAGAAAATTAATACTGTTACATCAAACTAAGTGTGACGTGGAATATCACTTTGCATGGGGGTCTTCCAATAACATCCTGGACGATAAAAACAGCAGATGAATGTGAAAAACATTAAAAGGCATGCCAGTACAAATTATGAGTCATTTCCAAACTCTTGTTTAAAAAGTAAAAAGACAATTTGTTGTTTTCGTGAACACGCTAAAAATCCATTGTTCTTGATGCAGGGATTTATCACATAGTCCTCAAACGCTGGGCTTTTAAGTTTGTAGTCAAGAAAAAAAAAAGAAAAGGGAAATGTAAAGTTATGGAGATGATGGAAACAAAAGCGGAAACACTGTAATGCAACAGTGCTGCTACTATGAAGCGCAAATGTCTCTTTCCTGTGCTGCTCGCCGCATAACGGCTTTCTGTGGACAAAAGTAAAACAGGTTATTTTTATAATGACATGCGTTTGTGGAGGGAAATCAATGGAGCCCGTTCTTCCTTCCCAACTTACCCAAGGTCTGGAGAATTATGCTCTCAAGAATGACCAGGTCTTGGGCTTGTTGCAGGTAGGCCTGAGGTTGAGAGGACAGGCACGTTACTCACTGGGAGGCCCTCGATCCGTTGTCAAACACATTAAACGTACCCTTCAGGTAGAAGCCTCACAGATAAGTAGTGAGACGATTAAAAGCTACACAGTGAGTACAGACAAACATCACATTTCCTGGGTGAAAATCTACACAGACATTGGGATGTTTTTATGTCTTTTCCCCTCTTGACCCTTGCATCAAGAAAGAATAACAGGTAGCTATTTTACCCAGTTAAATGCAATGTGAAAAGCGAGAATAAAGAAGAAAAACAGCTGTTAACTTATCGCCAACCTACACAAGAGTATCACTACTGAAGCTGCTAGAAAAACATCTATTCTAGCAGACCAAAACTGTGATGAGCATCACACATTTAAGCGACAAACTGATTCAGCTTAAAAGGGGACCCTCTCTTGATTGAAAGTGCTGCCACAAAGGAAGGTTTACAGTCAAACTGTTGCTTCTGAACACAAAACAATCAGTAAAATTAAAACAATATCAATCTTCACAAACTCTTCCGACGTAATAATACACTCCCTTTAAGCCTCAGTATTAGGGAGACCTGATCTCGACCCGATCAGGTGGAGACAGAGCACAATTGCCGGCGATTCTGACTACAACCCAACACTTACATCACTGCGAACATCTGGTGAAGGATCCTGAGGATTGAGGCATGCGTGGGCCACCTTGATAACGTGTTCCAGCTTCCTTGGCTGCTCCTCGACCTTGGCAGCGAGGAAAAGTGCGGCTGGAGAAATAACCTGGCGAGGTTGAAAAAAAACAAAAATAAGTACATCAAGTTGATTGAAACAAGTACTGACAGCTGTCATCCAGGACTTCAGGTCACAAACAAATACTTACATTTCTGTGAAATCTGGTGAAAGACTGGACCATGTAGAATCGATGCATGTAAACAATGGCTGTATTAATCGTAAGTTGGGACCTGATACGTGTCAGTTAAGGATAATATATCAAACAGCACGAACATATGACAACACCTATGATTAGATACTGTGTATATAACTGGGGTCATTGGTCTACATGTGATATAAAACCATTAAGAGCTTTAATTAAGCTAATAACCCAATATCACATTAGGGGATTGAGAATCCGTTTATTCTCACAGGCAGTAAAATGTACAAAACCTCCTCCCCTCCATCCTACCCCTCTCTCAGGCCAAAGTGCAATAAACTCACACCCCAAGAACTGAAAGTGAAAATACCACCACCAACTATTTTATAAACTGTTAATCGTAAAGATATTTTTCATGCAAAGATGCTGTTTTCAGTCTTTCAAATATGGAGATCTTCTTTTCACTGTGTTATATCATATATGCCATGCCATATAACACAACATGTCAAGCAGTTTCAAGCACTTTTTTAAAAACCCAAGCACTTTTCAAACCTTGAAAACGCCACACTAAACTCAAAGTTTTTTTAAAGGATTTACAGCACCCGTATGGACCCTGTTTTCAATACTTGCAAGCAACTAAACTGTGTTTCGTTTTCCTACAAAACAATGACAATAAAAATCTATCTATCTAAGAGTAGAGGCAGAGCAACAGAAACAAACAGCTAGCTTCCCACATCAACCAGATGTGTTATGTATTTTACACATATATGTGTCAGCTCTAAAATATGAAACATTCAAACACTTAAACACACTAAAAAACCACAATGTTTCTAAAGATAACTGTTACACTAATAGCTACATATTCGTCTTCACTAACATTCATCGTTAAGAGGCTGAAGCTAATGCTAACGTCGTGGAAGCCCGGCACCAGGCAGGCCTGTATGTCCCCGATGTAGCCTAAACTACTACACCGCTCTCACACAACAACTGCAAACGTAGTAAAAAATCACGAAACCACCGCGTCAAACACGTAAAAACATCAAAACAATGTTAAAAAATACCTCGACGTGGACACAATAACAAACACCAGCCATGCTCTGTCCGCCTGTAACCGGCTTCACGAGAAGCTAATGTTACCAACAGCTAAGCTAACGCTGCTAACAGCTAAGCTAACGTTGCTTACAGCTAATGTAAAGATACACGTTGAGCCGCTGTCCCATGTCCTGGAGTAGGTTCGCCGCCTGTTGTCTGTAGGACAGTTCCTTGTCGGGGTCGAGTCCGGCTCGTCGGGACGGGTTGTTGTCGATCTGTTGTCGGGTGTAGTACCATTTGTTATTGCAGCTTTCAGGGGAAGAACGAAACGAAGCCGCCATCACTGAGAAAGGACGATAGTTTAAAATTCTTGCGCGTCACAGGAACCTACGTCACACCGGGGTAGTAAGGTTTGGTGCAACTACATTAGTGACCGGCAGGGAGCACCAAAGCTACACTTAAATGATTATATAGATAGAACATGATATATTGGAACAATGAATGTGACTTATTGACATATTATAATATGGTACATTTTGATATAGTGAAGGGAATGAGACAGTATCAGCTGCTATAGAGTAGAAATAATTCTGTTTTATCATACATATAATAAGCACTATTGGAGCAAGTCTGAGAAATCAAAAAGATTCATTGGGATTCATTCATTCAGTTGGATGTACTGTATGAATCCCCACGTCTAGTCGTCTTAAGCAAATTGCAAGTCTTCCAGGATTTGATCAGTTCAAAATCTGATACTTTATTAAACTGAAAACTTTCCCCTTTGATAAAGCTTACGAGCCCTTAACAATGTTGTTATTTTTAAAGCTGATTTTCATCATCTCATCTCATCTCATCTTCATCCGCTTATCCGGGGTCGGGTCGCGGGGGCAGCAGCTTTAGCAGGGGACCCCAAATTTCCCTTTCCCGGGCCACATTAACCAGCTCTAACTGGGGGATCCCGAGGCGTTCCCAGGCCAGTGTGGAGATATAATCTCTCCACCTAGTCCTGGGTCTTCCCCGAGGCCTCCTCCCAGCTGGACGTGCCTGGAACACCTCCCTAGGGAGGCGCCCAGGGGGCATCCTTACTAGTAAGCTGATTTTGTTCTGCTTAATTATGCTGCTATAGGCCTAGTCTGCTGGGGGATAATACTTTTCCTGATCCTCTGAGCTTCTCTCCTCTCTGTCTGTATCATTCATGTCTCATCAATGCATGTTACTAATTCAACTTCTTTGTGAGTTGTTTGTGTTTTGTCGTCTCGCAGATCTCTGCTGATCGTGGTGGTGCCTGCTGCCGTGGTCCTGCATGACACTTCCTGCTACTTCTATAACTATTAGTCATATACACTATCACTAGTCTTATAAACTATGGGATTTGCAGCCATAAAAACACCATCTCGCTGTGTCGTAGCTGCTGTTGCCGCTACTCATCATTGATCATGTGTCATAATTCTTATCATTTTCATAATTTATAACCTTAGCTGTGCTTGTTTCTACTATTCTGCTGTATTAACTGCCATAACATATAAGTCATATTCACATTACTATAGATATTATCATAGTTACTGTTACTCTTTTGTTTCTTGCATCTCTGGGAGTGTCTCTCTGTCTGCCCATCTGTCCGTCTTTTCTCTCTTTCTCTCTCCTTTTCTTCCTCCCCAACCGGTGCAGACAGATGTGCGTCCTCCACAGAGCTGGGTCTGTCTGACGTTCCTGTCTGTTATAGGGAAGGTTTTCGTTGCAAACGTACTCTACGGGGGAATTGTTGGGTCTATGTACATCATAAATAAGTCATAGAGTGTGGTCTATACCTATTCTGTAAAGTGTCCTGAGATAACTTTTGTTATGATTTGACACTATAAATAGAATTGAATTGAATGTTTTTTACTGTTGTTTTTTGCGTCAGTCATTTAAAGTATCTCAGGTGTCGCAGCAGTCGAGTTTAGTTGCTTAGTTTTGTGACTCAAGTCTGAAATCTCAAGTATGCACCTCCGTGGATCACAGAGAGGATGCAGTCCAGAGGACACGTTGTGACTTTTTTATTTTGATAATGCAGCACACTTGACTCATATCTCACTCTCCAAACCAGGAAATGCAACTGCTGTAATGTGCAATTTAACAAGAAATATAAACGTGTATATGCAATTCTTATGTGCATTTTATTATAGTTTTTAGCTTCATGTGTGAAATAAACAGTATATCTGTTTACATAACTTATTTTTACTCATTTGCATCCTTTTCACTCCTGCTGTGCACTCAACAGTACAAATTAAAATAAAGTTAATGTTGAATTATGATCAAATTGCACATATATATTAATTTAATGTATTAATATCTACAATAACAGAAGGATTTGAGACAGGAAGGAGTTAAGTAATAAAGGTTACCAACTATGAATTAAAGTCTTCACTCATCATCAGTGGGGACAAAAAAGATGCACATTGATTTATAAGAAACACAACCAAGAGTCAAACAAAACAGATATCAAAAAATTGAAAACAATTTATTTTAAATCACAAAATGTTATAAAATGGACAGATAACTGAAGCAGTGTAGCGATGGAATCCCCAAGAGAAAACACAGAAACAACAGGCTCTCTGATAAATCAAAAGTACAATTAAATACAAAGAAGTCAGTTAAATCATTTTAAGCCGAGCATTAGAGAAAGATCTGTTTCATCATAGCCAGTAAACAGAAAAACAGAATTTAATTTGTGGATAACTATTTGAGTTTAGTTTCTAATATTAATTCTAACAAATTAAAAAGTCAAAAAGGAAATTAAAGACCTATCGTTACAATTCAGCTTTAATTTGGAGTAATGCTTCAGTCTTTACTACAGTCTGTGATTTTTAGTCTCGCAAAATTGTATTTATAGCTGTTTGTCTCTGTTTTTATTCTACTTTTTGTTGTTTCAATTTGCTATGTGGAGCACTTTAGAATGCAGGTTTGCAGGAAATAACGTAGATTTAAAAGTCTATTCAAAACAAATGTGCTCACAAAAATGTTCTCATCTAAATTTAAGACTTTTACTGAGCAAAGATTTTGACCCTCACACTTCCTGCAGCTGTTTCACAGTCAATGCATCTCTGGCTTCGACTTGCTTTAAATTTTCTGTTTGCTTTTGGAAACTTAAGGTGGGTTGAATCAAACATATTGACCAATTGTCCCCCCTAAACAGATGAATAAACTGCAGAAATAGGAAGAACGAAAACCGCTATGTTATGCACAGGAGCTAAAACTGCCCATGCATTTTAGAAACACACCTCTAATTCCTATATTGAAGTAATGGAAAATAAAAAAAGTAACGCACTCAAAGGCCTCCCAGCACGGAGAAAATGATGCTCTGGTAAATAATAATTTACCAGATTTGAGGCTTTGTAAATGAAGTGGGAGCTTTTTCCTATTTGTTTATTTTTAAAGGCATTTAAAATGATCCAACTCACCGGTTTATCTTTGTATTTCATTATACTTTTGATTTAGAGCAATCCGATTAGTGACATTAGTCGTCATCGGGGGAAAATCTGTTGTGCAGTAATGAAAATGCTTTACAAAAAAAAAAAAAAAAAATCACAGAATCTAAAACACTATTCACACTATTCCAAATCTTTCCGCACGCTTCATTTTCTTTGCCTGCAGAAGAAGAGAAAAAACATTGAAATGAATATGCATCACTCTTCATTCCTTCTAGTGCTTTTATTTTTAACTCAATATGGTAATGTCCAACACGTCAAACACTTGGGCACTTGGTTTACACCTGGTTTTAAAATGCGTCTTGGGCGATCTGATCACGAGTGAACAGCGCTGATACCATTACCACCGTTCGCCAAGATGGTCCGGGACTCATCTGACCACGTAGCTTTCTTGTGTAAATGCAAATGCATCTTGGTGTGTCTCAAAATACAACATCGTTACAGGACACGGTAGTTGTTGTATTAATTTCCATTCATTCATTGTTTAAATAATTATTATAGTCAACAAGCTTATAACTGATGCATTTATAGGGGCGCAGAGAGAAAAGATGAACAGGCCGCACGGTCACGTTCCATGTAAACAGATGTATGATTTTCCTCGCAGTGACAGCAGAGGTCCTATTACTTTCTTACTATATTCATCCTCCACTGTATCAATCCCTCGATTTCCACCTCATTTGTCAACTCAGTTATAAAGAAACATCGGACTCTCCGCTGCTGGATGATTTGTCTGCAGAAGCACCGCCGCTACAGAATTATGAGCACTGCTGATAAAACCTACACGATCATTAACATCCTCTGCTCTCGTGTTTTACCGTCAAAAATATAAACAGAAGACTGGCCAATTTTGACCTTTGTATAGACAGGGTTTGTACACCTTTTCCCAGGTCAAATTCAAGCAATTTTAAAGCACTTTCAACCTACATTCTCAAGCTTTTCCAGCACCTTACAGATGTGGTAAATTACTTATTTCTACAAGTATATACATATTGAAATGTATGATTTCATTTTCTTAAAGAGCTGGTATTATGCTTTAAACAACTAAAGTTGTGTTTTGTAATTACAGAAGATAAGAATTGAATTTAAATTCCTACTCTATAGCTATTTGTTGTGAAAGAAATGTGGATATATTTTCAAGCACTTTCAAGCACTTTATCCAAAATTCAAGCACTTTTCAAACATTGAAAACACAACATTACAATTAAAGCATTTTCAAGGATTTCAAGCACCTGTACGAACCCTGATAGAGGAACTCCGAGGTGCATAGGCACCATTAGTGTGCTGCTCTAACGGCTGGTGTAGCCAGTGTTGCAGCAGCCGCTCAGTAAATAGTCTGCCTACACGTTCAGTAGTCTCCACACACTCGAAGTAGAGCAGAGAAGATAACTGTCGGTACCGGTTACGAACAGACTTGAAAACACTTTAAGTTAGAGTAGATCGCCCTCAGTGTGCTGTTAAAATGACGGACATTCTCGTCATTTCTGTTGACCTCTGCAACAGCTAACGTAGTCCTGCATTGCCAGCTCTACAGTCTGTTTACACTGCTTATCATCCTGAGAAAAACACGCTCTGGCTTGTTTAAATTTCTTTTGAACTAATCAATTGCCCTGGACGGTGTCATGCCCCAGATGCAGCAACGGTGACTTACAAAATACATACAGATAGTGGAATCCCAGCACTGTACATGTAGTTACTTAGGTTACTGCTAACGTGCCATCCGAGAGCATGGACATAACTCTGCGTGGTGCTCTTTGACCTTCTAGCGGAACTGACGTAGCCAGCAACGAAATCAGATGACAGGTGGTATGACGTAGATTCAGACGTTTGATGGACAAGTGTTTGGCGGTTCACTTGTGTTCGGATCACTAAAATGCATTTTAAAATGAAGTGTAAACAGCGCTAACAATGAATGACATAAAATAGAAAACCTACCTCAACATCGGCTGAAACAACCGGAGCTGCTGCGCCCGCTGAGACTCCAAACCTCTCCTTCCTCTTTTTCAGCTTCTCGTCATCTTCAATCTGCACAAAACAAGTTCCGTATCTCTTTCATGTCTCATTTAAGGCTCAGAAAAAAAATATGTTAATGTGTGAAAAATGTCAACTCGAGAGTGAAGTTGAACCGCGAACTGAAGCTCATAAATCACCTTTTGTGAGACAGATGAAACGTTCATTCCGAATCTTTCAGCTCTCTTCTTCAGCTGATCGACGTTCACCTTCATGCGACATAAAAACATTCAAATTCACATCATCTCATTACCTGGAGGAGTTAAAGGAATGTGTCAACTGAATGATGCAACACTTACAGGAGCTTTACTGTTCGCAACGACACCTGTTTGGGACACAGATTAAGAAAAGTCTGGGGTCAGAAGCAGCATAACTTCCTGGGAATTATTGCCAAAAAAGTTATTTAAAGAAAGCATTAAAAACTAAACTATGTACATTTTAGGATTTGTTGTCCAGAGTTGTGTGTTTAAAATCATCAACAAAGACTAATATTTTCCTGGGAAGTAACACATTTTAAAACCTTTCAACCATAGTTCACTTTTGCTCCATTGAGAACAATAAAGTAAAAGAACAAAGAGTGCAAACAGACCTGGAGTGGGACTGGAGTTCTCTGTGGATTCACCGAACCTGAAGAAAAGAATAATCAGTTCAACGTCTCTGTATGCTTTTTATAAATCATATCATATATTGATGAGTTTATACCAACTTGGGTATTATTGTCAGAGTTTTGACCGTAGTTTCCATCAGTTGAGCTTTTTTTGACTAAATATTTAAAGCCACGTTCTTAAAACAACTGCAAAGAGATTGTACTGGTATTATAACCTGTTGGAGCGAAAGTTTGACATTTTTTCAAGCATATATTTGTTTATTGGCGAAAGTTTGACATTTTTTCAAGCATATATTTGTTTATTGGAAGAGAAGTTGTCGAGGAAAGTGTGTTCTGTTGACACCATTTTGGCCAGTGTGAAGCCTTTTGTTCACTATGGTCACACATTAAAGAATATTGAGCATTTACACAAGAGAGATGCTGTGAAAGCTTTGTTTCTGCACTACATTTGCAGTTATGTTGGTTTATGTTATGTTATAACTTTTTTCATAGGGAATATATTTTGGTTATGTATTTTTATCACAAATTAGATCCTTTTGTTATGCTAGTGTGAATATTATACCTTCTCCCTCTCAGATCATTTGTTCTTGGATCAGTCAGTATAATCATTCTGAATAGGACTGACAGCCAAAACTACAAAAATTGAATTGTAATAAGTTTGAAGGAGCCTTTAAAAATCGTCTCAGAGGACCTGGCCTTGGTGAAGTCTTACCTTGCTGCACGTATGGCCTTTTTGCTTTCAGCTGTTGCAGGCAGGTTGAAACGTTCAGCTCTCTTCTGTAGTCTCTGCTCAACAAAGGGTGAGATTTGAATGCAACACTTCCACACGTGATATTTATTTCTGTATTAAAAAAAGGCAGATTGAAGACTTCCGTTCAAATTATTGAACGTGTGCGTTAGTGTGTGACAACGCGCCATACATACTTCAGTGGAAGATGATGGAGGAGTTATTTTCACCACCTTCTTATCAACAGCTCTGAAAGGAAAACAAGAGTTCAAAACCTAGTACATAACCCACAGAATTTAGGAGAGATGTGCGCATAACTTGGCATTGTGAATTTCAGCCACAAAGCCCAATCCTGGGTTTAGTACAGTTGATGATGTGAGTTAGAGCCAGGCCGATACATTCAGGCGACCAGGTCTGATAGAGCCTCTGTATCTATCAGCATCTGTATATATGTTGTCTGATGTGAAAAACTTTTTAACAGAACATATCATTCAGAAAACAATGCTTTGGGTGATATAGCAATGGTGTCATTGCTATTTTTAACACTCTTTATTTAAATGGTCAACAACTGGCTGATACCGAACATACAGTACATTTTTTTTATTATTCACTTTCTCTGTGTTTATTTCTTGAATTGGTTGACAATGTAATGCATTGTATGTATAACGATATTAAATATTCTTTATTGGCAGCCTTCGGAGTACTTTTTTTATATTTATTTTTATTTTATATTTATATTATTATATAGGACAGACAGGAAATAGGGTGAGAGAGAGGGGGAGACATGCAGCGAGGTCGGAGTCGAACCCACAGGATCAGGATCATTTTGATGCAAAATCCCTTCAGAAAAGGTCTAAATTCGCTATATTGACTGCCGTATCCCTTTTTAAAATTGGCAGCGGTCTTATAAGTTGCCCATCGATTGGGCCCTACCAGTCAAGAATAAATGTCACGACCCATTTAAAAAAAAAAAAATAGTGTGTCAATTTGGAGAATATTCTTATTATATTCCTTGCAGACATTTGGGAGATGGGAGCAGCCTGGTCGAGCACTTCTAAATCTCAAGAACTAACACGATACACATGTTTTTTTGTTGTTGTAGACGGCATGATAAATAACTTACGGCTCTTCCACAGCAGACTCTGAATCCTTCTCATCCTTTTCATTGTTGGCATTCTCAACTTTAGTGAATTCCTAAAAAGGGAAATGGAGAAATGTATTAATATTACACAAAATGATCAAAAGAGGTCTGAGGGGGGAACTGAAAGCTGCAATGATCACATTACCTCTGCGTCCTCGGCCAGGACATCGTCTACATCCACGTCTTCCTCTGTTGTTTGGGCGATGAGGGAGAAAGAAATGCCCCGTCACCAGAGAGCAGACAGAAAGAGGAACAGATGGAGAGGTCAGTGATTTTAAATCACAACAAGGAAACGGGACATTCACAGTCTCACTATCCACCGAGAGCTGAAAGCAGGTCATTTCAGGATTATATGCAGAAACAAGTGTGAAGGATGTGGCCTCACCATGCTCCTCCAGGTAGGCCTGCAGTCGGGAAATGAGCTCTCCTTTGTTTCCCTTTGTGTCCAGACCTCGGGCCTCACACTCCTGCCTCAGTTCAGCAAGCTAAAACCACAACCAGAGAAACAGAAACAGCACTTTTAATGCAACACGCACCATTTGACAGGTCAGCAGGGTTTCTTCAGTTTTCTAGAGATCATTTCCCAGGAGTTTTCTAGCGCTGGACCAGAGTATTCAAATATTCGGATATTCATTTGTTGGGTAGATATGTGGATTTAGATAGATATATTTATATTAACAGATATTTGGACAGGTTTATAAAGTGTCTGATGAGCATTACATATAGAAGCATTCTAATGTTGAAGGTATGGCTAATTAAAACGCATAAAAAAGAATGCAGAATATTTTTAACTGATCTTATGTTTTACGTATTAAATCTCAACATGAGAATTAAGTGCAGCTGTTAGATAATGTAAAGTAAAAAGTACATTTTCCTCTGAAATACAAAAGTACCATGAATGTAAATACTTAAGTAAAATACAGTACTAAATAGTTTCCACAAATGCTTGTGAGTGGGATTTGGTTAAATTCAGTAAAGCTGTTTAAAGTGTGTGTGTGTGTGTGTGTGTCGTCCTCCATAGAGCTGGGTGTGTTCAACGTTCCTATCCGTTAAAAGGACGTTTTTTCGTTGCCAGTGTGCACAAGATTGCGTGATAAATACTGTATTTAGATATTATTATTATTATTATATATATTGTGACTTGCTGTTGCTCATAGGGGAATTGCTGAGTCTCTGTAAATTATTAATAAAGTCATAGAGTAAGGTTTTCTACATCTATTCTATATGTAAAGTGTCTAAAGATAACTTTTGGTATGATTTGGCACTACAAATAAAATTGAATTGAATTAAGTCGACTAGAAAACCATTATAATCCAACTTTCAAGCACTTTATTCCTTTTAAAACCCACATTAAAGTCAAATGTTTGAAAAAGCCCCCATAGGAAGCCCGTGAACGGGACAACACAAACAATAGACGGTGCATTTGCGGACTAATGTTGGACTAACATGAAGTATTTCACCGACGGAGGGCTAACACACTCGGTTACCGATGTCGCTAATTCAATTGGACCCGGGACAAAGACGGCGGGACACTTTATATCTAACAACAGGGGCTACATTAACAGATTAAACTAAATATTACAATAATATCTGCTAATTTAAAGTAATTCCCAGCCGATGATTAACTTTAAATGTTTCGTGTTTAACGTATTTTCGGTTTAGCTTCGCAGCTACAGGAACAACGTCGAACACACGCCGGTTGCTGCTTCACACCCGGCGGACACATTTAACACTTCAACCCGTCCAGTTATCCGGATCCTCGCTCTATGGTGTTACAACTAACAACTGCTATAACATCATGTTTACTGATAAAAGCACCCAATGTCCCTAATAAATGACACAATAGTGGTTTTACTAACCTTCAGTTTTTGCAGCTCTATCACTTCGGCCATCTTTCTTTCTGTTTTTTCTCTTCCTCCAATCAGAGGGCAGCGGCGGCTCTACTTCCGCCCTCGTCACTTTGTTTCACAGCGCCGCCCAATGGACGGAAGGACGAACTGCAAGTGGCTGTAAATTAAAATGCCCGAGCCCGAGCAACTATTACTTGTCAGAACATCACAAGCAAAAACTCAGCAAACAGATAAGTATGTTTTTAGAGTTTTAAGAGTAGCAGAATCTAAGTAAATAACACTAAAGAAATGGGTAAAAAGCACACAACCAACCACATCTATTAAATACCTGTATATTACCTCTGTCTGAAATGCTCCATTTTAAGGCCTGTGTCTTTAAGACCAGTGTGCTCTGATTGGTCAGTGTTTCCGGGTCTTTAGCATCTGCGCTTTCTGCATCTCTGCACCATCATTGCAGCCAGGGAATGACTGTAACGGCACTGTAGCTGCACTTTCTTCCTTTATACAGCATAGTTGTGACGTCACAACGGTACAGGAAGTCCTGACGGCTCGTTTAAAGACAGTTTCTGAATATGCCCTGTGTGCATTTCTCCGTTTTGATACCTTCACAGTATTTATACAGCACCTCAATCTGCTTTATCGAAATATGGAAATCTCAACTTTTTTTTTTTTACAATATGGGACCTTTAAGACTTTAGCCGGGTGGAATTTTTTTAATAATCTGATGCATCAGTCTTTTTTAACTGAATTTAAGAACCCTGTTTTACAGTACTTAAGGGAGTTAAAGGGTTCATGATGAAACAGGTCTGAACAGGATTTGCTGTGAATGCTGACATTGTTTTAAAAAAAGAGGTTTAAACAGTGTCACGGTTTGGCACATATGAAATGGAGACAAAAAATGTTTCAACAAAGTCACTTCACAGTTCTCGGGGGCTAGAAGGACAAAGCCGGATGAATTTAGGGAGTCACAAGTGCTTCAGTAATCCTCATTAACGCTGCATTCCTCATTTTTTCCCCTCTCCGAGCAGCTTCACTTGGCATGTGTGACCTATTGTTCTAATGACACAGAAATTAACAATTTACACTCTAAACATTTCATCATAGCGTCACATTTAAGTATATCAGAGAAGATAAGCAAACTTCTACCTGCATCAAGTACATTTTTTACTGTTTCATAAGGTGGATTGAATCGGCACCATGAACTTCAGAGTAAATCCGCACATAATTAGGAGTAATAAGACGGGCAGCCCAAAATAGGTCAGCTGATTGTGGCAGAGATTTAGGTGATCATTCATATTGTATTTAAAATCACGGGGTTTTTGTCACCAAAAAATAAATGACAGCGTAACCTCATGATTTGCATTTGGTCCTGTTTCACTGTACCAACTTTTAAATAGTCTCATTAATAATAGTTTCCACCTAAATATATGCACTTTTGCTGGTTTTATTATTATGACAGAGGTCTTGCAGTATCACCAAGATAAGATTTTTTTATCCTCAGGAAAAAAACTGTTGTGCAGCAGCTGCAGTAGAAAGTAGGAAAAAGTGCAAATATGAAATATAAATTAACGATTAAAGTGCAAAATCCCAAATATGCACAATGTGAAGAAACAGCTTAGAGGTAAATATCCTAAAAATCAGCATGAGAAAAGTGTAATTTCACAAGGTTGATATCACTGTACTGCTGATGCAGCAAATATTTACGGATAAGTGCACTGCAGTTTATTCGGTGGTTGAAGAAGTATTTAAACAGCTTTATTAAAGTTAAAGTTTTTTGTTTTTTTTACATCACAATGCCAATTTCTTTTGGAAAACAAACCATTACAAAGTAGCACAACACAATATGAAAAAATATATTAAATATTTCATCTATATTTCAGCTTTTAACTGTACCAGTTCTGTCAAAATTAGTATCTGAATTACTGAAGAGATCTTATTTATTTTGATTTAGTTTACATTTTTTCCCCCTTCTTTGTGAGTTATATTGTCATCATATGTGTTGTGTGTATTATTTGCCTGAATTAAAAGTATTAGCACCACAATGTAAAAGTACTTCAAGCACGTAAAATTCATGCACTGAAAATAAGTGAAAGCACATATATATTACCAGCAGGATTCATTTCATTAAGCAGAAACTGATATTATTAGATCGTCTCTTCACCTCAAACTGTCAATAGACTGTGTTACTGTTCATTGTTATAATTTCTCTTGATATATCTTTTTTATATTCAACCATATTTCCCCTGGGGATCAACAAGGTATTTCTATTCTATTCTAGTACATTTATGTGTAAGAAGCATGTTAATGTTTTCACTCGACTTTATGGAGCTTTTTTCTCTGAAATGTAATTGGTTAGAAGAATAAAATGGTATAAAATGAAAATATTGAGCAAAAGCACAGTACTTGAGTAAATGCATGGATAATTACTGAATGAGTCTACTGGGCACAGGCCCAGGGGCCCATAAGGTCAGGGGCCCTGACTCTTAGACTGTTGCTTACAAAAACACACAAAATCATCACAAAGAGATGCTAAATGACCACAAAGAGAAAAAAAGTTACTAAAGGGATGTAAAATGACCACAGAGAAAAAAAATGATGGCATAGTCCAAAAATAGTCTAAAAATAGATGCAGAACCATCACAAAAAGATGCAAAACAACTAAATTTAGATGCAGAACCATCACAAAAAGATGCAAAACGACTAAAAATAGATGCAGAACCATCACAAAAAGATGCAAAACCACTAAATTTAGATGCAGAACCATTACAAAAAGATGCAAAATGACTAAAAAAAAAAGATGCAAAACCACCACAAAAAGATGCAAAATCACTAAATTTAGATGCAGAACCATTACAAAAAGATGCAAAAATGACTAAAAATAGATGCAAAGCACCATAAAAAGATACAAAATGACTAAAAATAGAAGAAAAACCATCACAAAAAGATGCTAAATCACTTAAAAGAGATGCAAAACCACCACAAGAAGATGCAAAATGACTAAAAATAGAAGAAAAACCACCACAAAAAGATACAAAATGACTAAAAAAAGATGCAAAACCACCACAAAAAGATACAAAATGACTAAAAATAGATGCAAAACCACCACAAGAAGATGCAAAATCACTAAAAATAGATGCAGAACCACCACAAAAGGTGCAAAACAACTAAAAGTAGATGCAAAACCACAACAAAAAGATACAAAATGACTAAAAATAGAAGAAAAACCATCACAAAAAGATACAAAATGACCAAAAATAGATGCAGAACCATCACAAAAAGATGCAAAATCATTAAAAAGAGATGCAAAACCACCACAAGAAGATGCAAAATGACTAAAAATAGAAGAAAAAACATCACAAAAAGATGCAAAATGACTAAAAATAGATGCAAAACCACCACAAAAAGATACAAAATGACTAAAAATAGAAGAAAAACCATCACAAAAAGATGCAAAATCACTAAAAAGAGATGCAAAACCCCCACAAGAAGATGCAAAATGACTAAAAATAGAAGAAAAAACATCACAAAAAGATGCAAAATCACTAAAAAGAGATGCAAAACCACCACAAGAAGATGCAAAATGACTAAAAATAGAAGAAAACCCACCACAAAAAGATACAAAATGACTAAAAAAAGATGCAAAACCACCACAAAAAGATACAAAATGACTAAAAAGAGATGCAAAACCACCACAAGAAGATGCAAAATCACTAAAAATAGATGCAGAACCACCACAAAAAGGTGCAAAACAACTAAAAGTAGATGCAAAACCACAACAAAAAGATACAAAATGACCAAAAATAGAAGAAAAACCATCACAAAAAGATACAAAATGACCAAAAATAGATGCAGAACCATCACAAAAAGATGCAAAATCATTAAAAAGAGATGCAAAACCACCACAAGAAGATGCAAAATGACTAAAAATAGAAGAAAAAACATCACAAAAAGATGCAAAATGACTAAAAAATAGATGCAAAACCACCACAAAAAGATACAAAATGACTAAAAATAGAAGAAAAACCATCACAAAAAGATGCAAAATCACTAAAAAGAGATGCAAAACCCCCACAAGAAGATGCAAAATGACTAAAAAGAGATGCAAAACCACCACAAGAAGATGCAAAATCATTAAAAATAGAGGAAAAACCATCACAAAAAGATGCAAAATGTACGCAGAGTGGGGGTGGGGGGGGGGGCTCTTCCATGTCTGTGCCCAGGGACCTGTTGTCTCAGAATGTGCCCATGACTAAATGCACTAGTTACATTATATCACTGAGCACAGCTTTCTAAAGTTTATATTTGCAGGATGTTTATTTGAAAGTTATTTCTTTTGCTCCGTTTATGCAAACTCGAGCGTGTCCCGTGATCTGTTGCCATTCAAAAAGCACAAGTGGAATTCAGCATTTCTTATGTGATTATGTATTTTTCTCTCTAATGTAGGACTGTAATCCCTGAGACGTGCTTTTACTGTAAATACACAAATGAGTGGCCCCTAAATGTGATTGGAGGAGGTCTGCAGGGCTCCGTGAGGAGGGAGGCGTCTCTTCCACTAATACTCTCTGTGAGATCAACCATCAGACAGTTTATAAAGACACATTTCTGCTGTCTGCTGCTCACAAAAGGGATATTTTATACAGAAGGAGGTGCACTGACAATGTGGACGTCTGGTGTGCTGTTGGTGTTGCTGGCAGTGGCTTCACACACTGTGGCGAGTAAGTACAAGAAAATACATCTTCAATCTAACAAATTGAAGGCTACAAAGTATTTCAGGGCGAGCCTTTCTTTATAACATTAGGGAAAGAGATCAATCACAGCATTTAACAGAGATTGTTGCACGTTTACTGAGAGTTTTACAAACTTAACGATGGAAACATTAATAATCAGAGATATCAGTTGTTTAAAAGTAAAGGTTCCTTCATTGCACCGAAAAGCCCTGCATTCAAAATGTAACGCTGTTTTAAAAATGATTAGAGAACATTCAGGAAATTCAATTCAATTTCATAATTCAGGAAAATGTCCCTTGTGAATGTTTAATTATTACATCATTGAATTGTTATTACTCGTGCATTCATGTGTAAGAAGCGTTTACAGTCTAGATGGAGCCAATTAAACCACTTAATGCTTATTGTTGGGTTGTTAGAGCTTATTTTATTGGATAATCACATGTTTTGTATGTTAAATCTGAATAATATACCTGTCGGATTGATACATTGGAATGGAAACTATAACATTTCCTTCTTAAATGTAGAGGAGCATAAATATAATGCTGCACGAAATGTAAACACTTGTGGAAAGTATTTCAAAGGTGTACTACGGTAAATGTACTCCAACACTGTGTTCCACAACATAAACAGCACTTTATTGGATATGATGTCGTAGCTGAAGTCTTAATGACGGTGTTAAACTGTGTAGATTTAATGTCCAGTCAGAATCTTTTGACACATTTCTGTTTTGTTGTCTTAATGCTCTCAGACAGAACAGGGACATTCTTAAACCTTCAGTAAATTGTTACAATTATCAAAGTTTTAGTGAGGCTGCCTTTATGTTTCAATAAAGTTCTTATGGAGGCGTGAGAACCAACTTTACAGGTGAGCCAAAACAAAAAGATGATCATACTTTGTCCTGACTTTGTTTATTAAATTCATGTATTTTAAACTAACACACTGACATTTATTTAAACATATGTTTTTCTATCTTTGTAAGTGCTCTTTGGACACAAATGTCTGAATGTTTCTTTATGTCCAAAAAAGCTTCCACATGCAAGGAAATACAGAATAGAAAATGAACCATAAAATATGAGACATATACAATAAATTACTATTACAAATACTGTAACCAAATATGTAAAATATAACCATTTTAGAATTAAAAAGCTGAATACATTTGTGCAGGATATGCAAAAGACAAAATATTAAGAGGATGTACAAAAAATAGTTTAGAATTCACATGAAGCCTTTCAGTCATGGAAAGAGCTCATGAAGAGCTTTAATTTGATGAATATAAAACGCATTTCCACCCAAAATGTCACTTGAGCCCCTCTGGTTCTCCTCCCGTCCTTGCATGGAGCTAAAGGTAAGGTACGGGTGCAGATAGGAGGACGCAGAGGACATGTGCGCCTCGATATTTATAGATGTGTGTTTGTGCCCTCGGAAAAAAACATTAAAGTAGCAGAGAACATTTATTTTGCAGAACTGATAGATAGTCATAGTCCCCAAAAACGCAACATATGCTCCGGTGAAGTCAGGAGCAGTGTGCAACCTCAGAGGCAACAATACATGAACACAAAGATGGCAAAAAAAAACTACAAAGGGTAAAAAATACAATAGTCTGAGATTTTTAAAGGCTTAATATTATGAAAAAAAAAGTCATACTAAAACAGGTTGCTTCGAGTAATATTATTATTATTATTGTCATATTATTATTATTATTATTATACAAATTGTCCCCTGTGTTTTCTGTTACATAAATAAAAACAGTTCCACGGTAAATTGGTGCATAAAAAATGTTCTGGGGTGCCTGCTGACTTTGTGCCCCCTCATGTGGAAAGGAGATCTGCGTCCATGGAGGCGAACCCAGTTTTGTCATTTTTCTAGTTTCAAGTATCATGTTTGTTTTTTTCCCATGACCTCTTTATTCAACCAAGCAGGACTGACACAGAATGTGACCTCTTTAAAGCAAAGCCCCGACTATTTCTCTTAATCCTTTTAGTCTTAAGTTGAAGGACAAGTTCAACATTCTTCTCAAAGGTCTTAAAGCTTTGCAGGTATGCGGCTGTGTGCATGAGCTAATGGCCCTGCATGAAGAGGTCATTTTGGGGGATATGAATGCATATATGGCATGAATGTTTGTAATATTTTGAGGAGTGTCTCGGCTCAAAGGAAGGAGTGTGTCATTTCTCAAAATCTCACATTGATTATTTTTTTAAAATTCATCATCCAACAGTTCATCCACATGGAGGAATCACGGTGAAGTTCCACCAACGAGAGGACAGAAAAAGGAGAGAATCATAATAAAGATACAGGCTGAAGAAGTCGGATTTAGCTGATAATTTGCTCTGTTATCTGCCACTGGATTTAATCCAAATCCAGCCGTCTGACTGACGTCGTTAATCTGTGATAAAAAAAAAACACTCAGCTGAGCGTCACATGAGACGGATTGGAGGGAAGAAATAAAACTCATCTGACACATTCACCTTCTGTCAAATTACTGGTGATAAATATGATAATATATATATATATATATACGTAAATAAATAAATCCCACTGAAAGGCTTTTAAAAGGGCATTAGAATAAATCTGAATACGCTGCAGTATTTCTTACAACAGGAGTAAAAAGGATGAAAAACTTAGTTTAAACGTAATATGTTGAATTGTATATTTGCTGACACAAATTTAGCATTTTCACTTTTCATTTTCACAGATGACTCACTCTGCACTGACTTAAAGACACTCTAGATTAAGAATTCATTGGAATATATATATATATATATATATATATATATATATATATATATATATATATATATATATGTATATATAAGAATAAGAAGATAATCTCTATTTCCCCTAGCATTCATACCAAATTACAGTTATTTTCAGGAAAAGTTTGTAAATTATTGGGAAACTTGAGAACCATAGAGACCCATGGAAAGAGCCATGGAAAATGTAAGTTTACATTTTGTTTTTACATATTTATTTTTATATATTTCAGAGCCCAGAAACCGCTTCACTCGTTATCCATCATGGAACAATAAGATGTACCCGATCTGGAAAGATGGAGACGCACGATACAAAGACTCTTGGAAAGGTACATATACCCGTATTTCTTTATGGTATACATCTTTTTTGTAAAAAGTGAGATTTACATGTCTTTTTTTCATTATAAAGCAGGTCAAGGTGCTTTTATAAATACTCTGGGAGTATCAAAAACACTCAATCCACAGAGAAATGCACACAGTCCGTATTCAGAAAGTGCGTCTTTAAATGACGTCAGGAGGTTGTGATGTCACAACGATACTGTATATAGGTAGAAAGCAACACTGACCAATCAGAGCAGACCTCACTTTTTCAGGAGGGGGTCTTAAAGAGACGCACGTGAATACGGGTATATTCAGACAGACAGTATGAGAAAAAGAATGTGATTTTTGAACATTGGAGCATGTAAACATGTTCTAGTAGAAACCCAAAATATAAATGTGAACCTGAAAATGAGCAGAATATGGGTCCTTTAAAACATGTTTGGGGTATTTGTGTTTAGTTGTGACAGGAGAGAGATTGTATTGGTATCTAATTGCTTCTGAACAGAAAAAAAATGTCAGAATCATGTATTTCATCTGAGGATCGGTAAACATATTTGGAGAAATAGACTTGTGTGACTCGTGTTCATTGCTCGGTGTTTTCCTGTTTTCTTTGTCCAGGTGGAAAAGTGACTTTCAACGTGGGGAACGATTCGCCGACTCTGACTGCAGCCAAAGTTACTTTTACCATCGACTTGGAGTTCCCACACACCCAGAAGGTGCAGCCAGATGGAGACGTCGTTTGGGCTGAAGACTGTATTGTCAACGGTAAAACACCGTGCACAACCACACATACACTGTGCACAAAACACATAGTAACTATGGCGACCGCTGAGGGCAAGTACTGTCCAGCATTTCACACTCAACTTTTTGATCGCTATGAGTGGATCATCCAGGTTCACGTAGTGCGCTGCATGTTGCTGTACTATGTCAGTGTAAATGCACGGTGCAGCAAAATTTAGTGGGTCCCGACTTTACCTATGCCACACCTTTAAAGCAAGTTGCATGAAATTGTGTAGTTTTTCTGTAAACCTGCAGACAAACACACAAACAACCGACTGAGGAGCAGAAAACATGAGATCCTTGGCGGATGTAACGGATATTATCCCATCATCCTCGGCTGCACTTTGATTTAAGCGCTAATTAGCAATGTAAAACTAAGATGGTGAACATGGTAAAGATCAAATCAGCTAATTATCTGTATGTTAGCATTGTTAGGGTTAAAATACTGACATTTTGCTCAAACAGCTGCTAGCATGGCTGCTTCTCAATGTCTCACAACTCTCCTGCTTCTGCAACAGGAACAAAGTACCACGAGTCTGAGCCAGTATACCCAACTCACAACACGGACTGGGAGGCTGTGTTCCCAGATGGGACACCGGTTAAGAAGGACAAGAAGCCGGCCTATGTTTTTGTCTGGAAGACCTGGGGTGAGTGGAGCTGTCGTTGTCAAATACCTCTAAAATCTTTCCTGAGGGCCACAGGGTTTCTTGTGGCACATTCCATAACCGGAAATAAGAGCCAGGACGGATTACAATGAGCTTTATCATATGATCAGATTATGTCACTTCATTTGGTGACGTGTGAGAAAACAATCCAGGATTTTCAGCGCTGGGATTCAAACGCTGCACACTCATAAATGGAGGTACCAGTGTGTACCTAAAATGGTACAAATGCTTATCGCGGGGCGGGGTGTACCTTCTTTAAAACATTTGTGTATCCTTCAGTTCTGGTCCATTTTTGTACCCTATGAAATCTTACCAGTTAAAGTACAACTGTGTACCCTACAAGACATAAATGTACCTTTATACTATAGTCCTCTCCCCCCAGAGACAAGCTATTCATTAAGGAGACAAAAGTGTACCAGAAATGTCCACAATAATTGCTTCTTGACTGTTTATTGACATTAAAAGATCATAAACAGTTCATTGTGAATAAATATTTTCACATAAAATGTATCCATGTCAATGTATAAAATAAGGAGATGTAAAGATTGCTTAAATTATTAACATAATACATTGCATATTTTAAAACAGTGAATTAAGGTAAACAACTGAATGCTTAGCCCTTACTTTAAAGCGGTTCAATTGCTTTATTATTTTCTGGGGACCATTGCCTCGGCATAGATTGGATCCAAACTTGCTCCGTGATCCAAGAATCACTGCAATTTAGAGCTGAAATGATTGATTATGAAATTAATCGACAACTATTTTGATAATCCATTCATTGGTTTGACTCATTTTTTAAAGAAAAGAAGTCAAATTTCTCTGATCTCAGCTTCTTAAATGTGAATATATATATATTTTTTTGTTTCTTTACTCATATGACTGAATATGGCACGAGGCTTCATTGGTATTATATCCAGAAAGTGTCATAATAAAACGTGTTACCATTTATATCTTCTTTACAATGAAGCAAGCTCAAAAAGTTTTGTATAATTAGAAGAATTTATTTTAAGCGTACAGTGTAAGTGCTCATCGGGCTCTGGGCACTCGTTCTGCAGGTCAGTACTGGCAGGTGGCCGACGGCCCCTCTTCCTCCCTGACCATCGATACAGATGACATCCCACTGGGCTCCTACACCATGGACATCGTTATTTACCACTATCGCAGCAAGGAGAAGTTCATTCCTCTGGGATACGCCTCCACTCAGTTCTCCATCACTGGTGAGTTCAGGGACCCACTGTATAAAAAACATTGTTAAAGAATCAAGACAATCTTTGTGTAATTTGGGCTTTAACTAGCGCTCAGGTAGTTACTTTCATAATAGTCTATGGGCCAAATTTTTGCACAAAAAAGCCATTGGAGAATTCTCATTTGAAATCATGGATAAACAACAACGAACATTGTTAAACAAAGGCCGACCTGATCAACACTAGCCATGGATGATGAAACTGTTATTTGTCTGGAATGCCAATCACCCACAAAAACTTCATGCCCTATGCAAAATGTGTTTTATTAAAACACAAGATTATTCTATATATTTTTTCTAACAGTGCCCCAGTACTCTGTCGTAGTTGACACGCTAATATTCGACCCTTGAGTTTGCATTCTCGCCCTTATTTGGAGCCTTTGACCTGTTTGTTTCATCTATTGAAGCAGAGCTGCAACATCTTCTTTCTGTTTTATGGCAGATTTATACCGCTGCATTGTTGCGTGTCCCCTGCGTCCCCCACCTGCTCTCTCACTATCAACATCAGGCATTGAAAAGCTTAAATCGGTCGAAAACTAGAAATACGTATTAATTAAGATGACCTGTACTTCTTCCTTGAAACTATAACCTTTTGTCGACATCATTGTTTGTGTGTCCTCCTCAGATCAAATCCCCTTCGCCGTCTCCCTGGACCAAGTGAATGACATCGTGGCCGGGGACATGCGCTTCATTCAGAACAGGGCGATCGCCTTCACCATCACCCTCCACGACCCCAGCCAGTACCTGAGCAACGCAGACATCACCTTCAACTGGGACTTTGGGGATGAGAGCGGAGCCCTGATCTCCAGAGAGCAGACCGTCACTCACACCTACATCACCTCTGGCTCGTTCAAGCCTCAGGTGGTCATCCAGGCGGTCATCCCAGATAAGGCCTGTGACCCACCCGTTGAGACCCCCACCAAGGCCCCTGGTCCACCTACTCACCAGGGCACCACAGGTAACACACAACATGTCCATTAATGAGAATCAGGATAAGGTTCAGGTTCAGGTTACTTCATTGATGCCCAAGGGTAAACGTCACAGTCTAGAGTCGCACAAGGACATAAAACAAGGAACAGATTTGAATCGACAAAGTGCTGCAATCCATAAAATAAAAGCATGAGTGTAAAGAGTTTAAAGAGGCTGAAGGTCCTCGAGGCAGCGGCCGCAGGTTCGACTCCGACTTGCGGCCCTTTGCTGCGTGTCTCCCCATCTCTCTCTCACCCCATTTCCTGTCTGTCCTATATAGTAAAGGCTTGAAAATCATCTTTAAATAATAAATGCATGAAATAAAAACAAATAATTAAAAATATAAACATATTTAATACATATATAGGTTAGAAAGTAAATTTTAAAAAACAGATCAGTAAAATGAGATTAAAAACCAACCAATTTATAAGTAAAAACTAAGATCCATGCTCCAAAGGGACTTGTGCTGCTTTGTGCTACTGCAGCTTGTTTACCAGTGAGGTTGCAACTGGAACAAAGCTGTTTTTATAATGTTTCGTTCTACAGCTTGGGACTAAAAACCTCCGTCTAGAGGGAAGAAGCTGGAATTGAATAATAAAAAGCTTCTTACCATCAACCCAACTTTCACGCTTGTTTCTGCATAATATGGTGTTAACGTGAAGGGGTATACCAAAATTTTCACCAGCTTTCCGAATGTTTTGTTTCTGATTTTCTGAATTTTCCGAGCCGGGAACTAATTTTCCGGACTATTCCGACACCAAATGAATGCAGCATAAGTACATTTAATCAAGGTACAAAGTACAATTTTGAGATACTTGAACTTGAGAATTTCCATTATTTATTCTAGGAGGGAAATTTGAACTTTATTCAACTAAAGTTTTTATTCCACTAAATGTATCTGATAACTTAAGTTAATTTGCAGATTCATATTTATAATATAAAATATAATTGACAAATAAATGATGGTGTATTATTAAAGATAAAGTTAAGACTTTATTGATCCCTTGGGGAAATTCAGAAGATACCTGGCAATATATACATTCATTCATTCATTCATCTTCAACCTCTTGTCCCTATTGGGGTCGCGGGGGGGCTGGAGCCGATCCCAGCTGACATTGGGCGTGAGGCGCAGTACAGCGAAACAATATTTACGCATTACATGAACATTATGTACAAATTAAAAAGCAATAATTATAATTGAGTAATATCGTATATATATAAATATATATTACTCTGCATTACTGGAGTACCCCACATTTTAGGAATATATATAAAGAAAATATTTCCTGTCCAATTTTTCCTTAAAAGCAAAGTAATATTATTACCAATATTTGTAGCCACGTATATAACCTCGGCTCCACTTTGGTACATCTTAATGAAGCACAAACAATCTTCCCCGTGTGTAGTGAAAGCTGCTGCACTGGCGTCTGCTGTGCCCATACTGGTTTCCACCAAAGCAACTGGCCTGACTGTCAACATGCTTCCTTCGGACACAGAGGAGGACAACACGGAGGACGAGGCCTCCACCGCCCCCAACGCTCAGCCTGCCCAGGAAGCAGCCACAGTGGCCAAGACTCCATCGCCCGTCAACCGTGACATGCCAGCTGACAGTGAGGAACATTTTCAAATAGTTGTGCATAATTATCACTTGTTTAATGCCCACCAGAGGTAGTATGCACAACAACAGTATGTCCTGTTAAAGTGCAAAAGACTGAGTTGATACCATCTGACTAATGAACCAGATTGAAAGCCAATTTCCTTAAATGTAAATATAATGTAAAGCTTTAAAGAAGCACTGCCATTGTGTTCAGAATGAAATGCTCTATTGTGCTTCATCGTTTGAATTCTGATTTGCATCCTGACTGAGAGTGTCCGGCTCAGTTTTTCTTATTCAATTTGATTTATTTATGGATCTCTTAAACCAAGAATGTGCTAAAGCTAGTGTAAGTGTCACAGTATTCTCACAGATTCAGATCTTCTGGCTTCATTATTTACAGAGTGCATGATGCAGTATGGACTGCAACGATTAATCGACTAATCGGTTAGTCGATGGTCAGAAAATAATTGACAACTATTTTGATAATCGATTAACCGTTTAAAAAATATTTCATGCAAATAAGTAGCAGAATACGTAGTTTTCATGTGGAGATTTTTGCTTTTTCTTATTGAATTAATATCTTTGGGTTTTAAAACTGACAACACCGGACATTTAAAGACATCATCTTGGACTTGGGAAACTTGGATGGACATTTTTTACTCAACGTTTTCTCATGAACAGGTTCATAGGATATCGTATGAAAAATTCTGCACACAAATTTGCATGATATCTTACGAAATGGTGAACCAAAGACAGCCAAAAGTCAGCCAAAAGTCGGCCATAACTCGGCGATGGACCGGAATGGACCATGAAGGTGACCACTAGAAGGCAAGGCACCAAAAATACCTTGACGTAGCCTTCAAGTGGTGATGGTTGAAAACCACTTACCCCTACCCCTACCTCCATCCCTTTGCTGTCTTACACTCCGTCTCATAATTTCAATGTGTGGAATACACACGCAATAAATACGTGGAATAGACACAAATTGGTGCACATTACTTTTCATTGTTATATGTAGAAAAAAAGCATGAGAACAGCCTGCAGTACTACAGTGTAAAAATACTCTGCATCAAAAAAATACTCCTCATCATATAATGATTTTTTAATAGGAATGTCAACTATTATCTGTTATCAGTGAACTCATGTCTTGCTGCTGTTTATTCTCAGCGGTTGCAAAGCGAACAGTGACTCTGACGGGCCGAGCCACAGTGGTAGTCGTTGCTAAGCGGAGCGCTGATGATAAACCCTCGGACGATGACTGTGTTATATATCGTTACGGCTCCTTCTGCACCGGCATCCAAGTGTTTGGTGAGTTACCTTTCGTCTGTGATATTCATCAAGATGTAAAAAGAACGATGATCGTCGTCTGACCTCTTGTCTTTGTTTTTTCAGAGGCCATTGAAAAAGTAGAGATTGTGCAAATGGACAATGCTGTGATGTCGACACCTGCCATGGACAGAAATGTCTTGGATATAACCGTTACCTGCCAGGGAAGGTGAATGCTCCTGCACTAAGGGCCCGTCCGCACGGAGACCTGTTTTCCTGTAACTGCACAACTTTAGTATCGTTTTGGTCGACCATCCACATGCAGTCGGCGTTATCGGAGCCTGAAAACAGTATCTATTGAAACCGGGTCCCAGAGTAGGAAGATTTGAAAACAGTAACAGCGCCACACCCAGGCCTGGCATGTGTACTACAGCGGTTTTAGTCGGTTTCACTGGTTTTGTATGGACGCAGATATTTCTTGAGTCAAGGCTGTGTGGACGGAAGACGGAAGTCTTTAAAACCCGTTTGTGAGCATCTTTTTCTTCTTCTTCTTCTTCTTCTTCTTCTTCTTCTTCGTCTTCTTCTTCTTCTTCTTCTTCTTCTTCTTCTTCTTCTTCTTCTTCTTCTTCTTCTTCTTCCTCCAGCCTTCCAAAAGAGGTGTGCAGCGTGATTCTGGATGCAGAGTGCTTGAGGCCGATTCACACGGCGTGCAACATGGTCGAACCCTCCGAACAGTGCCAGCTGGTGCTGCGTCACTTCTTCAATGACTCCGGTGTCTACTGCATCAACGTGTCCATGGCCAACGACGTCAGTTTAGCCGCCACCAGTGCCAAAGTCAACGTCGACATAGGTTACTCAACTTTATCCAGTCCAATATAGATTGACGATTGACTTTCTGCTTCATCCTGCCTTTACTGACTTTGTGATCCTTGTTTCAGGTTCAGGTCTGTCCTCTCCTGGCACCATCGCCATGGTGCTGGGTGTCCTGGTACTTGTTCTAGCAGTAGGAATAGTGGCGTATTCTTACAAGTAAGAACTGACTTTCCCTGTAGATATCTACAAAATCTACAGATTAATTAACTTCAAGGGATTCGTTTGTTTGTATTTGTCTTCTGTAGGAATGAATGAGCTTCAGTAGAGACGTCAGAGAGTACTGAGATATTGGGATTTTGTGGAATATAATAAAAATATAGAATATTCTGAGCTTTATATGTAAAGCATGTGTATAAGAAACAACTTTGTCACTCAACAGGCGTTTCAAGTCCTACCGAGCTTTGAAGGAAGACTTGATTGCGTCTCCGGGCCCACAGATCGGCCGTGGTGACGCCTACGCCGGGGCCTCGATGTTCTGGAAGCTTCTGAACAGACGGGGAGCTGCGGATGACTGCCCTCTGCTGCAGGACCGACCCGTGTGAACCAGTTACACACAACCAAATACAAAATCAAGGAACTTGTGATTCGCAAGTTTTCTGCAGCTGAGATGTCTTTTTATACATTTTTTTTTTTTTACATATTTTCCAACTCATGAGTGTATAATATTTAGGTTTTCTGATCAAAACATTCCTGGAATTATACTTTAGACTTTAGACTGATCTTTTGTACCAACACGTGGTGTAAGTGTTTACTTCAGACATTTGGACAAAACTGAATTTGAATGTTTTTTCCAATAAACTTTACTCAAAAGTTGTCATCTTATTTCACTGGAACACTTTTCTAACACTACAGTTACTGAGGAGGCAGCTGCACTAATGTTGTAGATGAGTTCCTTATGATTTAGGCTAGACCCCCAAAATAATCTCACTATGGACTTATCTGTGTTTTATATTTTCACACATGTTGTTCAAATGAATCCCCACAAGTCATTTGACATGTCATTTTTCATTAATTAATTAGATTCTTTTTTAAATGCAATTATTGTTATTAAACAGGTTTCCAGCATTAATCAGGGACCCTAAATGGAGAAGTGTATTGAAATGCTGTTTATCTTACACATTCTTTCATGCATATTGCATAACTTAGTAAGGTTATGATTTAAATGCTTGGTGTTCTGAGTCTACAACTTGATTACATGGAATGACTCATTATTCAGGATTTAAATTTTGTAGGAAACTCAATATATATTTAGATTGAATTTATAAAAGACAAAGGCATTCACATGTCACAGGAATTTTATTTAGAACGGAACCAAACTGGTAATAATGCATTCAAGAACACATTGCAATCAATTGTTTTCTGTTCACCTAGTTTTGTCTCTTAATACTCCTCTCCCTCATCCTCTCCCTCACCCTCAACGGAGTCGACTCCAACCTCCTCATAATCCTTCTCCAGAGCTGCCATGTCCTCTCTGGCCTCAGAGAACTCTCCCTCCTCCATACCCTCACCCACATACCAGTGAACAAAGGCACGCTTGGCGTACATCAGATCGAACTTGTGATCAAGCCGAGCCCAGGCCTCTGCAATAGCAGTGGTGTTGCTCAGCATGCACACTGCCCTCTGGACCTTGGCCAGATCTCCACCAGGAACTACAGTGGGGGGCTGGTAGTTGATGCCCACCTTGAAACCAGTGGGGCACCAATCCACAAATTGGATGGTGCGCTTAGTTTTAATGGTTGCAATGGCAGCATTCACATCTTTGGGCACCACATCACCACGGAACAGCAGGCAACAAGCCATGTATTTGCCGTGGCGAGGGTCACATTTGACCAACTGATTGGCTGGTTCAAAGCAGGCGTTGGTGATTTCTGACACTGAGAGTTGCTCATGGTAAGCCTTCTCAGCAGAGATGACTGGGGCATAGGTGGCCAGAGGGAAGTGGATACGGGGATATGGCACCAAGTTGGTCTGGAACTCAGTCAGATCAACATTGAGGGCACCATCAAAACGAAGGGAGGCAGTGATGGAGGACACAATCTGACTGATCAACCTGTTCAGGTTGGTGTAAGAAGGACGCTCAATATCGAGGTTCCTACGGCAGATATCGTAGATGGCCTCGTTGTCCACCATGAAGGCACAGTCAGAGTGCTCCAGGGTGGTGTGGGTGGTCAGGATGGAGTTGTAGGGCTCCACCACAGCGGTGGACACCTGCGGAGCTGGGTAGATGGAGAACTCCAGCTTGGACTTCTTGCCGTAGTCGACAGACAGACGCTCCATCAGCAGCGAGGTGAAACCAGAGCCGGTGCCACCTCCAAAGCTGTGAAAAACCAGGAAGCCCTGAAGACCAGTGCACTGGTCGGCCTAAAAACAGGAAGAAACAGTTATTTGATTTAATATTCTAGAGCAAAATTGGGAATGGATGACTCCTGCTCTGAATTTACCCACCAGTTTGCGGATCCTATCCAGCACAATGTCGATGATCTCTTTACCGATGGTGTAGTGTCCACGGGCGTAGTTGTTGGCAGCATCCTCCTTGCCAGTGATCAACTGCTCAGGATGGAAGAGCTGGCGGTAGGTCCCAGAGCGTACCTCATCTGAAGAGACCGATTCGATCAGAAATGACTAAAGGGTTTGACTTAAAAAAAAATCTAAAGCTCACTATGGCATCTATATTTCATTGGAGTTTACCGATCACAGTGGGCTCCAGGTCAACAAAAACAGCTCTGGGGACGTGTTTTCCAGATCCAGTCTCACTGAAGAAGGTGTTGAAGGAATCATCTCCTCCTCCGAGAGTCTTGTCACTGGGCATCTGTCCGTCCGGCTGGATCCCATGTTCCAGGCAGTAAAGCTCCCAGCAGGCATTGCCAATCTGGACACCGGCTTGACCGACATGGATGGAGATACACTCACGCTGGAGGAAAGAAAGAAGGAGTTTATTTTTCTGTATGCATTATGTGTTAATTTCACTTACATATACGGTACATTCTGATGCTGCTGGCTTTTACGTCCAATACCACAATAACTGTGTGCATCTAATGCATCTCTGAGAACATTCAGTTGCTCCCCCTATCTGAGATGAACAAGCAATGCAGCAGAAGGCACCACCCTGCACCATAATCTGCAGGGGACAGCAACCCCCTGCTGAAGCAGGACGCTGGTCTCGTCTTTCCTCCACTCCTTTTTGTCCTCTTGTTTTTTTTGTATCCCACACTCTCCCTCTTTTGCAAGCATAAGCACAAATGCAAATTCATTTGCCTGTGTCTGGCACATTAACACTCTGGAATATTCCGTTTGCTGTCGTGCCCTGGGGATGCACACTCACAGCGGTTGCTTGGAGACCACCATTTGCCCTAACACGACTGTGTCATTTTATATATTTGCATATAATCCAACTTAAAATAATGGTTTGGATTAAATCAAATGTGTGTTTAAATGAACCCCTTATATTTCATGCCATGCTTAAAACAGAAGCCTTGAGTTGGATTCTTTTTTTTAATTATGGATGAGATCAAAAATATTTTTGCAAATGTATCCTATGAATTAAAAATAATAGTTGCAATCTGACGTCTCCATCCATCCCCCCTCAATCTGAACCCTCCCTCCTTTCTAACAGGATATTTATGTCCGATTTTAGCGAATGCACACATTAAACGTGAGTGAAAGCATTCAAATGCAGACAATGAATGCTGCTGCTTTATGAAGAAAAACAGACTGGTGCACCTGAGTGCCTGCTCCTGAAGCCTGAACAGAGACAGTCAGTGCATTGTTCTCATCTCTACACAATGAGAGTGTCAGTGCTGCAGACAGTTCTGTTTCAACCAACAGCAGCATCACAGTGTTCACCTTCATACCTAAATATAATATGTTCAATTTAAAGCTACTTAAGTTCATTTATTTCCTCATTTGGAGAAGATCGATCAGAGATGGAGAGCCGTTAACGACGTCGTGAGAAGCAGCCGAGCAGCAGCTTTAAACTTCACTTCTACCTCACAAAAGTGCCTCAGACACACACAGGAGGAGAGTCAACTTACCATATTTTCGGTTGCGGTTCAAAGAGGGAGACGAGAAGGAGACGATGTGAAGAAATTGGCTTTTTTTAAAAACGTGTGCGGGGTTTGCGTCGCGTGTTGTACCCAACGGGGTCGATGCAACAACTGCTGAACGGGAGGGCGGTGCTCTCAGATTTATACAGCAGTGAGGGAAGGGGACCTGCTTCTGCACTGTGACTAAAAAAGGTTTTTACTACCACCATTTGGTAATGATGTTTCAACTGAGCTCATCTGTGTTCTGAATTCAAAAGCATTACTGTAACACCTGCTCCTCAAGTGCAAATAAGATACTCTGTTGCCATTGTATTTGTCTAATATGATTAGATAAGGCCTATTAAGTGATGGCACTTTATTTTTATTTTTGGAGTCGCAAAGTAATTTTCCACTGAAATATTTTGGGAACAGAAATTAAAGATGAATACTGAATAAAGGGCTACAGTTCAAACAAGGCCAATGCATTATCCATGCAGAGGAATGAGCAATGACTGCATCTATTAGGTGGGTGTGGCAGAATGCAAATCAATACAAAGATATATCCTGGTGCATAGGCTTTAAACCAATTCTGTGTTAAAAAAAAAAAAAAAAGGGAAAAAAAAGATCTGTAACGTCTCTTTTAGCTGCACCTGATGCATTAGAAGTGATGCAAAATGGCTGAATGCTTCTGCTGCACAAGATGCTTGCATCCCGCTGACATCAGCCGGGCGTCCATGTTGATGCTGAGGCCTGCCATCATGGTATTCACCCAGCATGCCAACTCTTCAGCTCTCCTCCTCCCTCTTTGTCCCAGATTGTCTGCAGCAATGATGTCATTCAGTGGGCCGATCACGTGGCTGCACGTCAGCCTGTCTCTGTGTGTGCAGTTCAGCTGGACTCTTGTCTTGGTTGAGGAACTGAAATTGCCTGGATTGCGGTTTACGTGACATAATGGCCACGTAGTCACACTACAGCCCTTCATATGCACATACGGTCCTTGTTCACAGCGGGACTCCTGCAGTAACAACATTAAATCCTTGCCCTTTAAGCTGTCTTGAATCATGCAGGGAAGTTGAAAAGTAGCTTAGTCCAACTGCAAAAATCCTTCATGTGGTAGAATTCTTGCTTTTGACAGAACACATTTATTCAGCAGGCAAGTGCAAGTGAGGATATATGATTTACAACCAGCTTTTTATGGTCGCTGTACCCAATATGAACTGCAGGGGATGAAAGAGAGAAACAGGAAGCAGCCGTGGCGACCAGCCAGGACAAGAACATTCTCCTCCTCCTCCTCCTCAGCAGCAGCTGTGAGAAAGGGAGTGTCTGAGCAGCTGCACACCAAGAGAAGAGAGGGAGGATGGGAATGCTAGAGAGGTGGGAGTGGTCCTTCATGGCATGAAACTGCCCGCACTGTATCCTGCAAAAAGAGAACATGATACCCCACATAAGTGACAAAGCATATTTTCCATCTGCCACAGCAGAAAGTTTTAATGCGGGAAGCTAAACTGGACCGTCAGATAAAACAGGAAGGTTGTGTTGTTCTTATTTGCATAAATGAATGAGCAAAGATTTTGATCTTTATATATTCTGTTTGAGTTGTGGTTGCAAGGGTGGTTATTGGCCTCACACACACACACACACACACACACACACACACACACACACACACACACACACACATTGACATATTGATGTTTTAGTTCTGCAAATCAAGAAGAAACACATTATCTATTCATCAAAAGTAGTGATTCATTATTTTTATCAATCTGGCTTCTTCTACATGCAGATATAATGTACTGTTGCTGCTCAGACATTTTCTTTCAGTTGCTACCCTCTGTGATGTTAAGTTCATATTTTTATTGTATCTGTTGTTTCTTATTTACAAGCTCACACACAGGTCAAAACACAATAGATGCAAGAACATCGAAACAGATACGAACACATGTAATACATAATCAATGAATCCATTTTATAACAGATCTAGATGTGCCAATTGAACCGAAAGTATTGTATTGTGTAGGTTGCAACAGTGGTGTAGTGATAGTTAATGGGGTGGGTGTGCAGATCAATAGGCTACAGAGGAGGAAGTGGATAAACTGCCAGAAAAAGAGGTGGGTATACACCTGTAAATACAGTCCACTGGGTCATAAATAGAAAAAGACAGAGGTTGGAAAAATGAAAGCAACAATTGAGAAATAAAGCTGAGGTGTTATTGACAATAGAAACACACATGGACATAATGTTCATGTAAATAAATAGTTTTAAATTGGCTGCTGCAACCTTTCAAATCCAGTATATATGGTCCGTAGACTTAAAATAACTCATTACCTAAGGAATAAATCTGATCAGCTTAAAGGCATTATCAATCAGAAACACTGGGGGAAAAGCACAGCTACACAGACAGGGAGATGTCATGCTGCTGATTTGAGGCTGTTGTAAATGAATTGTGATTCCTCTGTGGCTGCAGGTAGCCTTCTGCAGAGATCAGATACCCGTGACTTTGCATCTCAAAGTGGTTATTTTAAGCCAGCTCACATTTAAAGAGGTATCACGTCTGCCTCTGGAAAAACTGTTGTCACAGAGCCTCCTTTGTTGGTAGCAACCAAGCGGTTTAACTGCCTGTTAGTTTGCTTTTCTTCCCTTTAGATCCACTGAAGAACAATTTATGGTCTTTCTCATTGAAAGTTGAATGTTTAACACAAACAGAGCTGCTACACACATCCAGTTACATTACTGCCTCTGAGAAAAAGAAAGAATGAGGTTTTATATGAACAACCGCCTTGATGTGTGTGAACAAAAGAGCGGACTCACATTGATGTGCATTCATCTTGTGTTTGCAGAGGCCACATCCCATCATCCTCATGACAATGCTGTTTTTTTTGTCATCAGTTTTATCAGAGGAGGACACATACGTGCACTTATTGGCAAGAGGATCTGTTTCCTTAGTCACAGGGCATCAGGCTGAAAGATTTTTTTTGGGAAAAAACCCCCGGCTGAGACGCTTCACATCCCCCCACAGAGGCAGCTGCACTGCAGCCTGTTAATGCTGCCATTTAAGCTGTGTCACATGACTACCAGATAAAGGCGGTGTATGTGGATACTGCCCGTATCCAGGCAACTGCAGTTATTCATTTCCTAGCAACGACTCAATCTTGGGAGGAGCGCTGGGGGTTGGGTGTCTGTGGATCTCTGTGGCCTACATGTCCCTCATCTCTAACAGGGCAGTTTGGCCTCTTTTGTCTGTGATAGACTGAGAATAAAATATGAATACTGGAAATGAAAATCAACCGCTGCTACTGCTCAATAACAGCCACAGCCATCATGTTTTTAAACAACGGCCTATGTGGAATAATTACTGCATGGAGGTATCATATAGGATGCTGGAGAGGACAAGGTCAGAGCAAAACTGCATCAAAAATATAACTACAGGAGAAGGTTGTCTGGACTGGTTTGTACCTGCAAATAGGGTTCAAACAACTTGTGACGTTTTGCATGAAACTGCAGCTGCATGTTTATTAATATTGTCTTAAGGCGGGAGGTTAATGATAACAAATGATACCAGCATCCAAATCTTTGTGTACAATTTATATAACTTTGCAGTGTGGAAGGAAACCACTTTTAAATGTACACAGAGGGCTTGTAATTAGAGCAATAAATTAGGGGTTAGATGAGCTGATTTTATACTGGCAGGTGTTCATGAATCAAGTGTATCATATGAGCACTAAAAAAGATCAAATAAATGATCAATGTGACTATAGTTAACTGCGTGATAAATGTGTCTGTTCTATCAGAGGATGTTTTAAATGTCATTCTGCATGGGTTCATTTATTTCTAATGTGGATGTGCATACTAACTTTTTGCTGAATGTCAGATCAGATTGGGTACCAGCATTCTGAAGAAAGAAAAGCTGCATATTCCTCACAATGAGGGGTGCCATGCTGGATCCGGGTGTGGTCTGGGAGGCGGTCTATGTTGCGAGAGAGACGCTCATCCAATAGAAACCGTGGATATCCTCGAAGCTTCAGACTGACAGAAAAATAAACCAATGGCGGCACAGTAGCCACCGGCACAGGCCCACACTTGTATATATACTGCTGTCCACCCTCCATCAGGCCATTCAATCTCTTACATCGACCCCATTACTGTCGAATTGTAAGATTCCCTTTCCAGGAGCTTCAACCCTCCACCGACGACTACAACAGAACAAAAATGGTAAGAACTCCTCAAAAACCTTACATTAAAAAAAACATATTTCAAGGTCTTTTAGGGATTGGAGGAGGGTGTTAACATGAATGGAAAAGTGGAAATACGCTTTAGGTATAATGAAAAGATGTACTTTCTTAAACTAGTATTTTTTTTCATTTATTAAACATAATATGAGGTTTGGTGTGGGCTGCAGGGAGGATGCCTGTCTTCACATGTCCCACAACCCAGAGACAGCCTGTCTGCAGGGAGGATGGATTAAGTGCACTGTCCGCAAAAAGGGGCAAGGCTATAAAAATTCATGCTGCTTGTTAATGGACACTGCTGAGTGATGATGGGCTGGTCGCATGGCAACTGCATCCCAGACACAGCGCAGTGCACCAGTTAAAAGTTTTTTACATGTTTTAAAATCTTTATATTGATGCAAAGTTTATATACAGATTGCATCACATAATGCATTTTGAAAATATAATCAGATACAATTCACACTGAAGAAAGACTCTGTTACAAGTAAATGTCCTGCATTCAAAATGTTACTTAAGGAAAAGTACAAAGAATCATCAACAAAATGTACTTAAAGTAATATGCAGAATATTATATTATCAGATTATAATTATTGATAGATTAATGTTAATGTCACTTTAATGTTGCAGCTGATAAAGGGTAGTTTTATTTACTTTATATACCGTGGTTTTTATCTAAAATAATACATTTGTTGGTAAAAGTTTGTGTTATTTTTTATGATTTTTAATTTGCACAATAAAAAAAACAAAAAAAACCCAAAGGCAAAATATATAACAAATACATACATAGGAAAATATAAAAAAAGAAACAAATTGTGCCTGTGAGATCAAGAAAACCCATAGGGGCTTGTTAGGGTAATCTCCCCTCAGGTGTCGTTAAATTGAAAATGATCTAATCCACAAAGGAATACAAACAATAAAAGAGCAAGCAAAGTGGCATCATTGAATATACATAAGCAAATGATAGATAGATATGTAGGATCGGCCTATATTCCAATGCCTGCTTAGTCAGACAGGTCCTAAGCCTGCATTTGAAGTTCTTCAGAATCTGCAAAGGAACTAAATTTACCAAATAAATGTAGTTGAGTAAAAAGTGCAATATTTCCTCTGGAATCTAGCAGAGTAGAAGTAGAAAGAAGCATGAAATGGAATTACTTTATAGCGTTACTTTAATAAATGTACTTAGCTACTTTCCACCACTGTATTTTGGTGCTTTTCCATGAGTTTTTGGTTGTTTAAGTTTTCTATTGAGGTGCAGGTTTGGATTCAGTCCGTTTCTATTTGTGGATGTTGAATTTCCCAGTTTGATGAGGGGCTGCACAATACTGTTCACACTGTCCGGACCATGAAGTTCAAAATGTAACATGACATCAAATGCATTAATTGGTATACTTTTATTTAGTTATAATCAATGTTAAGTTTAAATCTTAGCACCAGTTTAAAGTTAAGGCAGAGCTGAAACTAGCCAACTGTTAGCCAGACTGCCATTGATTGGCTGTTGTTCCTAAAGAAATTAGCGTTATATCACCAATGAAATTTTGTTATATTAATACTTTTAGCAGCTATTTTCTTAGAAATATAGACTTAATATTTATTATGAATGAGGGCTAATTTCAAGTTAAAAGTCCACTTTTTCTACTACAAATGAAGACAACTCTATTTGCATGACATAGGTGAAATGTACATGTTTTTTATGATAAAATACAGTGTCTTTTTAATGTCACATGCCTTAAATAACGCATACAGGTAATTAACCTCCTTTTTTCTTTCCTCCAGCGTGAGTGTATCTCCATCCATGTCGGTCAGGCTGGTGTCCAGATTGGCAATGCCTGCTGGGAGCTCTACTGCCTGGAACATGGGATCCAGCCGGACGGACAGATGCCCAGTGACAAGACCATCGGAGGAGGAGATGATTCCTTCAATACCTTCTTCAGTGAGACTGGAGCTGGAAAACACGTCCCCAGAGCTGTTTTTGTAGACCTGGAGCCCACTGTGATCGGTAAGTGTCATCACCTCCGGCTGAACATTAACTTAGGGAAATCAAAAGTGCAATATCTGATCATTCTAAACAACAACTGATTAAATGTTTTTGTTTCTTCAGATGAGGTACGCTCTGGGACCTACCGTCAGCTGTTCCACCCTGAGCAGCTGATCACTGGCAAGGAGGATGCTGCCAACAACTATGCCCGTGGACACTACACCATCGGTAAAGAGATCATCGACATTGTGCTGGACAGGATCCGCAAACTGGTAGGAGGGATGCATTCCTAATTTTGACTAAATTAACCAAATTAAATCTTTGAATTTTGTTTCATATATTTGTCTTCCCCTTCTCTGTCCTCAGTCCGACCAGTGCACTGGTCTTCAGGGCTTCCTGGTTTTCCACAGCTTCGGAGGGGGCACCGGCTCTGGTTTCACGTCCCTGCTGATGGAGCGTCTGTCTGTCGACTACGGCAAGAAGTCCAAGCTGGAGTTCTCCATCTACCCAGCTCCCCAGGTATCCACCGCTGTGGTGGAGCCCTACAACTCCATCCTGACCACCCACACCACCCTGGAGCACTCTGACTGTGCCTTCATGGTGGACAATGAGGCCATCTACGATATCTGCCGTAGGAACCTCGATATCGAGCGTCCCTCTTACACCAACCTGAACAGGCTAATTGGTCAGATTGTGTCCTCCATCACTGCCTCCCTTCGTTTCGATGGTGCCCTCAATGTTGATCTGACTGAGTTCCAGACCAACTTGGTGCCATATCCCCGTATCCACTTCCCTCTGGCCACCTATGCCCCAGTCATCTCTGCTGAGAGGGCTTTCCATGAGCAACTCTCAGTGTCAGAAATCACAAACGCCTGCTTTGAACCAGCCAATCAGATGGTGAAATGTGACCCTCGCCACGGCAAATACATGGCTTGTTGCCTTTTGTACCGTGGTGATGTGGTGCCCAAAGATGTGAATGCTGCCATAGCCACCATTAAAACCAAGCGCTCCATCCAATTTGTGGACTGGTGCCCCACTGGTTTCAAGGTGGGCATCAACTACCAGCCCCCCACTGTAGTTCCTGGTGGAGACCTGGCCAAGGTCCAGAGGGCAGTGTGCATGCTGAGCAACACCACTGCTATTGCAGAGGCCTGGGCTCGACTTGACCACAAGTTTGATCTGATGTACGCCAAGCGTGCCTTTGTTCACTGGTATGTGGGTGAGGGTATGGAGGAGGGAGAGTTCTCTGAGGCCAGAGAGGACATGGCAGCTCTGGAGAAGGATTATGAGGAGGTTGGAGTCGACTCTGTTGAGGGTGATGGAGAGGATGAGGGAGAGGAGTATTAAGAGACAGAAAGACACTAGGTGAACAGGAAACAATTGATTCCATCAGTCCTTAAATACATTCCAAAATTAAATGTTTGTCTTCAAATGAGTTTGCCTGTTCAAAATGTCTATTCTGAATAAATCTCCTGTAACATGAAGTTGTCTATGTGGTTTCTTCTTCTTTTTTTGGTTTAAGAATGGAAAATAACCTTAAGGGAAGCAATAAAAAGAAACAATGGGGAAATTCGATTTTAACACTTACAAAAGTTAGTAAATTACACACACAGGCCTGATATACACTCACATGACCTGCAGACATGCATTAATGGAGAGGTGTAAGAGTGAAAGTGCCAACCTCCGGTCCCAAAGCCAATTCCCCATAGACTGAGCTACTGCCACCACATCGACATTACATGCAAAGTTTTGCAGAACCCACACAATCTAGTGTGTACATTCTACTTTCTAATATTTGAAATGAGTGCTACAGTTAGTAGTTGAAATAGCATTCATCATGTTTTTAATTATGCATACCCTTTCCATATTTAGTGTTTACTTTTAAATATGAGCTTTATATGTTTAAACTGTGAAAGCTTAAGCTCCATATGAGCATTTTACATGTTCAGAACTAAATGGGTGTACATTTTATGACTACAGAGCTTCTAAATGTATCCCAAACCTAGTCAAGGCAGATGTCCGTCCTCCATAGAGCCGGGTCTATTCGATGTTCCTGTGTTAAACGGAAGGTTGCTGTTGCTGGTACTGTTTGCTCATGGAGGAATTGCTGGGTCTCTGTAAATTTATAAATAAGTTATAGTGTGGTCTAGACCTACTCTATATGTAAAGTGTATTGAGATAACTTTTCTCATGATTTGGCACTATAAATAAAATAAACCTGAATCTGTGGGAACTATAAGATCATAATGTTCAATAGTAACAGCGACATGTTGAAGTGTCAGATCAATACACCAAAGTGCACCTGTCATGCTCCAAATTAACCCTTAACCCCTCGTTCGAGACCTGAACCATTTTGGTCCATTTCTAAATATGCGTCGAAGGGGGGCATACCTGTGGCGGAGCAGGTTAGGGAGTTGTGGGAGTTACTCCACCCAAGACAGCTAGGACGATGGGAATTAGGGCTAATTTAACTGCCAGTAACTCGCAGTTCCCAACGTCATAGTTTCTCTCCGCCGGGGACAGTTTCTTGGAAAAGAAAGCATAAGGGGGAACCTTGTTATCCTTTACAGCTAGCTGCGACAACACTGCACCCACTCCCAGGTCCGAATCATCCACCTCTACGATGAACTGGCACGAAGGATCAGGCTGGACCAACACGGGGGCGGAAGAAAAGCGCTTCTTAAGAGTCTGAAAGGACTCCTCCGCAGCAGGTGACCAAACAAAGGGGATAGTCGGTGAAATTAACTTGTTCATAGGGGGTACCACTTGGCTTTAGCTCTGTATAAACGGACAATAGAATTTGGCAAACTCAAAAATCGCTGTAACTAATACCTAGAGGAAAGCGTCGGCTGGATCCGCCACCACTTGCCCACTCTCAAGAATGTAACCCAGAAAAGAAACTGTCGAAACATGGAATTCACACTTCTCAGCCTTGACGAATAGCCAGTTCTCCTGTAAGTGTTGAAAAACCTGGCGGACATGCTCGACGTGTTCCGACAAGTCTTTCGAAAAAATCAGGATGCCATCAGTTCACAAGGGCCTGGAATACAGCTGGGGTATTGGTAAGACCAAAAGGCATAACCAGATACTCAAGATAACCTAGCGGTGTATTGAAGGCGGTCTTCCTCTCGTCACCCTCCTTAATCCGGACCAAATGGTACGCGCTGCAGAGGTCCAGTTTAGAGAAGACGTTGGCGCCATGCAGCGGTTCAAAGGAGGAGTTGATCAGTGGCAATGGGTACTTGTTTTTGACAATTATATTTTTCAAACCACGGTAATCAATACACGGTCGTAGGGATTTGTCTTTCTTGGCCAAAAAGAAAAAACCCGCTCCCAGCGGAAAGGACGAAGTACGGATAATCCTGGACTTGAGTGAATCATTGACATGTCTCCATGGATTCACGTTCGGGTACTGACAGGTTATACAGACGATTGGTAGGGAAAGTTGACCCAGGTAGCAACTCAATGGGGCAATCATGGGGACGGTGAGGTGGCAGGGATAACGCCTTGGTCTTGCTGAACAAATCTGGAGGTTCTGGCAACGAGGAACTGGGGTCACTAATACACCTAGCCAGTGAGCAAGCCTAACACATAGGCTGCTGACCGAACACTAGTGAACAGTGAAACAAAAAATCTCTGCAATCCACTTACTTGCCATCATCAACGCTCGGGTGCGGGTACATAAGGTTTGCGGGGCAGAGGAATATTCATTGGGGTAGCTGCTGACTCAGCATTAGCAGAGGAAGCTAAGACAGGCCTCGCCTGGCTACTCTCAATGCGAGAAACACAAGCGGAGAACTTACTCAGGCATTCCAGGATACCTTGTAGTGTCTGTGAGTGTTGACCAAGTAGGACTCCCTGAGCAGACAACACCTGGCGAGCGGAAAATCCCAGAGGATCAGTCACATTGTCTGCGGGGTCCATGTTATGGCCAGACTGTTCTGTTATGAACGGTGCGGGGAATAATTACGAGGAGCAGGACCCAAATGCAGACACGGACAACGAGTAAGATTTAAACTGATATTTAATCAACGAAAAGAAAAAACAAACAAAAACCAGGGAACGGGAAAACAGGTACACGGTCTGGGTGAAGACGAGGGGAAAACCAAAAGCAATCGGGAGACGAAACACGAACAGGTGGTGGTAAAAACGGGAACTCGGGAAACTATAACAAAAGAAACAAACAAACGATTAACATGAACCAAAACAACACGGAAAGGTAACAGGATCATCAAAGGAAGTAGCCAACCAAACAAGAGACACGAACCACGAAATAGCAATACGGTCTGGCACCGGACCTGGGTCACATCCGGCTCTTTATCCGTTGCACTGATGAACAGACGGGCAACAGCGGATCCACATCTACAGGCTCCAACAGACAAACAAACAGGGAAAGACACATGCAGGGAGAAACAGACATAGGGAGACAAACTCACACAAAAGGAAGAGGGAGGAGACTGACAGGACCGGAATCCTGACAGTTGGGTTTATTATCTACTACATCTATTTGGTTATTATAAAGGTAATTTGATCTAGGTTGCTAGTTTAGAATTTTCTATTTTTATTAGGCTACTACATAGCCATATTGGAGTTAGTTTAGTTATTCAAACATAACTTTCATAGCAAAAGTGGTTTTAGTGCTTAAGCAGTTAATGGTTTGTAAACCATCAACCCTGGATTGCAGAGAAGGCAATTTGGTCAAAATATAGATCAATATAGATTCAATCAGCCTTCTTCATTCAGTCATGACAGCATTTATAAACCAGCAGGATTAGCTACAGGAGCAGTAATATAGGCATGTTCAGAATTACCTTTAACAGGCTGGACAATGAACTGGTTTTAACTGGTTGTCCTACCACCTTAAAACCATCATCAGAATATTTATGTCCTGCTTAAACCAGCATAAAACAATACCAATAATTCAACCACTAGCCTTAAAGTGTAATTCTGGTGAAAATGGACCCCATGGTCTTTTTCATCACGAATATACATCAAATAAGCCATCAAGACGTTTTTTTAACTTAGACTTAGACTTCTCTTTATTGATGCCTTTGGGATGACTCCCTCAAGGAAATTGAATTTCCAGCAGCTTACAAAAACATGAGGGAGGTATAAAGAAATACAGTATAAGATTACCAATAAACTCTTAGTTAAATAGATACAGAAAGTGTTTGTAAATATAAACAATAAACTCTTAGTCAAATATACATGAAGTAGATGTAAGAATACAGATACAATTCACAGAAAATGAATTCAGTTAAATGTAGAGGAAATGTATAAGATAAAATATGTATGACTGTAAATGACAGAAATGAGCAGTAAGATTAAATTATTGCACTTAAGTGGTGGATAAAGTTATTGCAGAAAGTAATGTAAGATTAGATGATTAATTGCACAGTGAGTGGCTCCCACTCCTTCCCTTCTGTCCTTTTTATTTGCTCCTCCCCCTAAGTGAGGAGTTGTAGAGTGTGATGGCCTGAGGGACAAAGGAGTTCTTGAGCCTGTTGGTCCTTTACTTGGGCAGGAGCAGCCTTCCACTGAACAGGCTCCTCTGGTTGCTGATGATGGTGTGCAGGGGGTGGCTGGCATTGTCCATAATCTCCAGCAGTGGTCCAGCGCCACTAATATTGCTCAAAATAGCACCAAACCTGCAATAGCATGAAAAACGGTTTTACAATTAAACAAGCCTTAGCAGTCAGCTTTGTTCATATTGAGAGGCAGTTCAAACAAATCGATTAACCAATGCACTGGAGCTCAGTTGAATACTTTCCTCCTTGGGGTGGTGGTGTGGTGGTTAGTACTGTCGCGTCACAGCAGGTTCCTGGTTTGAAACCGGGCTAGGGCCATTCTGAGTGGAGTTTGCATGTTGTCTGCGTGGGTTCTCTCCTCACACAGTCCAAAGACCTGAAAGTTTAATACTAGTGCACTGGTGTTCAGTTCGAGGAGGAGAGTATTCTTGTTTAGACTGCCTGTCAAAATGAACAGAGCCGGCTGCTAAGGCTTGTAGCATCCTAAAACATTGTTTTTTAATAAACTTCTAGGCTGCTAACTACATTGGTGGTACTTTGTTTTACATATAGGCACTTTTATCATGCTACTCCAGAGGTTTGGTGTGGTTTTGAGCAATATTAGTGGTTAAAAAAATGCTGTTATGTATGGTTCATTGATCAGCCCCAAGCTATTCATGCCGAAAAAAAGATGGTGTGTTCATTTTCGGCGGAGATCCATAAAACTACAGAGTCTCATTCTCTTCATAAATCAAAGCTCACGGATAAACTTAATAAAAACTACAAACCAAGCAATCAGGGAGAAATTGAAGCACCTGAAGAACAAAGCCCACCGGGCTTGACGGGAATTAAGGCTAATTTAACTGCCAGTAACTCGCAGTTCCCAACGCCATAGTTTCTCTCCGCCGGGGACAGTTTCTTGGAAAAGAAAGCACAAGGGGGAACCTTGTTGTCCTTTATAGCTCGCTGCGACAACACTGCACCCACTCCCAGGTCCGTAAAAAAAACAAAACCATAAAACTTCATGTGATACAGGATATTTATTTAGAGGCTGACAATATTTGGATCACTGAGCCTTAACAGCCAAACTCATGATAGACAAACATTTCTTTGGAGGATAATTTAAGTTTGAAGCAAACGTTTCCTGTTCACCCAGTGATCTTAATACTCATCTCCCTCTTCCTCTCCCTCACCCTCAACAGAGTCGACTCCAACCTCCTCATAATCCTTCTCCAGAGCTGCCATGTCCTCTCTGGCCTCAGAGAACTCTCCCTCCTCCATACCCTCACCCACATACCAGTGAACAAAGGCACGCTTGGCGTACATCAGATCAAACTTGTGGTCAAGTCGAGCCCAGGCCTCTGCAATAGCAGTGGTGTTGCTCAGCATGCACACTGCCCTCTGGACCTTGGCCAGGTCTCCACCAGGAACTACAGTGGGGGGCTGGTAGTTGATGCCCACCTTGAAACCAGTGGGGCACCAATCCACAAACTGGATGGAGCGCTTGGTTTTAATGTGCGCAATGGCAGAATTCACATCTTTAGGAACCACATCACCACGGTACAAAAGGCAGCAAGCCATGTATTTGCCGTGACGAGGGTCACATTTTACCAACTGATTGGCTGGTTCAAAGCAAGCGTTGGTGATTTCTGACACCGTTATTTGCTCATGGTAAGCCTTCTCAGCAGAAACGACAGGGGCATAGGTGGCCAGAGGGAAGTGGATACGGGGATATGGCACCAAGTTGGTCTGGAACTCAGTCAGATCAACATTGAGGGCACCATCGAAACGAAGGGAGGCAGTGATGGAGGACACAATCTGACTGATCAACCTGTTCAGGTTGGTGTAAGAAGGACGCTCAATATCGAGGTTCCTACGGCAGATATCATAGATGGCCTCGTTGTCCACCATGAAGGCACAGTCAGAGTGATCTAGGGTGGTATGGGTGGTCAGGATGGAGTTGTAGGGCTCCACCACAGCGGTGGACACCTGGGGAGCTGGGTAGATTGAGAACTCCAGCTTGGACTTCTTGCCGTAGTCGACGGACAGACGCTCCATCAGCAGGGACGTGAAACCAGAGCCGGTGCCACCTCCGAAGCTGTGGAAAACCAGGAAGCCCTGAAGGCCGGTGCACTGGTCGGACTGAGGACAGAGAGGGGGAGACACTGCTCACATATATGACATACAGTTATGTTGTTTAAATTTGACATTTTGAATGAATTAGTAATCGGTCACTCTTGAAAACGATACCCACCAGTTTGCGGATCCTGTCCAGCACCAGTTCAATTAGTTCTTTACCGATGGTGTAGTGTCCACGGGCGTAGTTGTTGGCAGCATCCTCCTTGCCAGTGATCAGCTGCTCAGGATGAAACAGCTGGCGGTAGGTCCCAGTGCGTATCTCATCTGAAGAGACAAAAACATTGAAACAGCAGTTGTTCACAGTTTACCTGAATGAACATTCAGCCGGAGGTGATGACACTTACCGATCACAGTGGGCTCCAGGTCAACAAAAACAGCTCTGGGGACGTGTTTCCCAGCTCCAGTCTCCATGAAGAAGGTGTTGTAGGAATCGTCTCCTCCTCCAGTGGTCTTGTCACTGGGCATCTGTCCGTCCGGCTGGATCCCATGTTCCAGGCAGTAAAGCTCCCAGCAAGCATTGCCAATCTGGACACCGGCCTGACCGACGTGGATGGAGATACACTCACGCTGGAAGAAAATGGCAATTCATAACATTTACCATTAAATAATGCCAGGCATCTATACACCCCAATTCCAATGAAGTTGGGACATTTTGTAAAACGTACACTGGAGTTCGAAACAAACAAAAGTATAAATTGTTGATTTATTCTTAAATACAATTTTTTTTGTGTCAAGAAATTGAATAGGAATTTGCTAGGAAGTGTAGAGGCCCTTGCTTTGAATGACTTCAGCACATCTGCACCCACAGGACATCACTTGTTTCTCACATTGCTCTGGTTTGATCTATTCCACAGTTCAGTAACTGTAGTGGGTTTCTTAAGGCCCCTACACATGATACGCTTGCCGTTCTATTCATTTCCTATGGAAGAGGTGATAGCCTCCAAGGCAGCAGCACACACAGCTCAGAATTGCCTCTCTGCCGCTGCGCTCAAAGTTCAAATCAGTTGAACTTTGACCTAGTTGCCGCTGACCTTTCAAAAGCGCAACCAATGAGAAAGAAGCTTTGAGTGAGATTTACCTTTCCGAGGCAACCATCTGGACTGGTCATTTCATTGTTTCAATATTTTTAACTCAAGGAACTGCGTATCCCATTTTGCAGTGTGACAGGGGGCCTTGTCTTGTATGAAAATTGCAGCTGATTGGGAGACAATTGCAGTGAAGGTATTGCATGTTGCCTAAGGATGGTCATTTAAACATTTGCATTAACCCTGCCGTTGGAGCTGTACAAGAGGCCTCCTGCTGCAGAAAACATCCCCCCAAACCTTGACATGACAACTCAATTGAATTTTATTTACAGTGCCAAATCTTAACAAAAGTTACCACACTATGACTTATTTACGATTTACATAGAACGAAAAATTCCCCCATTGAGTACGGTGGCAACAAAAACCTTCCCTATAACAGGCAGGAACGTCGGACAGACCCAGTTCGGTGCAGTTCTCTGTCTGCACCGGTTGGGGAGGAAGAAAAGAAGAGAGAAAAGACGGACAGATGGACAGAGAGAGACAAAGACAGAAGGACAGCGACACACTTCCAGAGATGCGAGCAACCACAAAAGAAACAGTGCCTATAGTGATAGCTAAAGTAATGTGAATATGACTTACATGTTATGGCAGTTAATACAGCAGAAGAGCAAGAAACAGGCACAGCCAGGGGGGCAGAACATGACAATGATAATTACGGTGGCAAACATGAAGTTGAATTAGTAACATGCATGACATGAATGATACAGACAGACAGGATAAAAGCTCAGAGTATCAGCAACAGGAGTATCCCCCGGCAGACTAGGCCTATAGCAGCATCATTAAGCAGAACAAAATCAGCTTAATGCAGGCTCTAAGATAAAATGAATGCCAATAACAACATTGCTAAGGGCTCGTAAGTCCTAGCTGTAAGCTTTATCAAAAAGGAAAGTTTTAAGTTTACTCTTAAATATGGGGACAGTATCTGCCTCCCGAATAACACTTGGGAGTTTGTTCCACAGGAGAGGAGCTTGGTGGCTGAAGGCTCTGCCTCCCATTCTACTTTTGGAGACTCTAGGAACTAAAGTAGCCCTGCATTCTCAGAGCGCAGCAATCTAGTCTTGTAATACCCCGGGTCACAGAACCACCACAGGGAGGCAAGTTTAATTTTGGCCCTGGAGCCCAATTGTCCAGGGAGACCTTATTCACACATCACCAGTTAGATCCCACTGAGTTAAAGAAGTTCTCTAAAAAGTTGCGCCCCTAGTGCGATTCGGCGTCAAAACTTCCCTGTTTTTTCGTCTCCGGTGTAATCAGAGGCAACCACGGGCCCGATGGTTAAAAGCTTCGGTCCATGTTTTGAAAAAATAAATACAATGTGATTGATTTATTTGATTTAAGCTAGAGTGATTCCAAATATAAAAAAGAGAAACTATGTTAAAAACATTTTTTTCCGGAGCCGAAGTGGCAGGAAATCTAGCGACATTGCTAAAGTTCAATTTATTTGGGTCTGATGTGAAACATTATGTTTGGTGTTGGACTGGTAAAGACTGAACCCAAAGTGTAAAAAGAAGTCAATTAAATTTGGAGGAGGAAGTTTCAGAGTCTAGGTCTAAACCCTAGAGGGAATCTCATGGAAAAGCTTGGGCAACAAAGTAATGGCTAAGAAACCCACTACAGTTACCAAACTGTAGAAAAGAGTGCGAGCAGAATGGACGAAGATCAAACCAGAGCAGAGTGAGAAACCAGTGATGTCCTTTGGCTGCATCATGAAGCGCAAAATACGTCAGCGGAGACCCCAGACTGTCGAGCAACTGTAATCGTACATCAAGCAAGGATGGGAAAGAATTCCATCTTCAAAGCTTCAGCAATTAGTGTCCTCAGTTCCCAACAGTTACTGAGTCGTGTTTAAAGGAAAGGTTATGTAACGCAGCAGTAAACATGTCCCTGTCCCAGCTTTTTTGGAACGTGTTGCAGGAATCAAAATCAAAACGAGTGAATATTTGCAAAAAAACCCCAATAAGGTTTATCAGTTTGAACATTAAATATCTTGTCTTTGTAGTGTATTCAATCTAATATAGGTTGAAAAGGGATTTGCAAATAATTGTATTCTGTTTTCATTTACGTTTTACACAACGTCCCAACATCATTGGAATCGGAGTTTATATATATATATGCTTTAACCCATGTCTAATCAGATGCTTGGGATCATCATCATCACAAGGTCCAAAGGGAGGAAAATCAATAAAAAGGGGCTCTTTGTAAAGAACCAGATACCACAACATCATGACACGTCACCTGACACATGCGGCACTTTTATTTATGGTCCTGATTCACTTCATCCAGACACAAATAGCAGATTATCCATGCATGAAATGAAAAAGGAAGAATTTAATGCTGAGAAATTATATATAATATATATATTTTTTTAAATCAATTGGACATATGGCAATTAGTTATTCTACCCAAACCATTTCCATACACATTGTGCATTTAAAAGCATCAGTAAAATAGATTACAGATTTAGTGTCTAATTTATTTTATTGGGTTTGCAGCCAGGTCCTTTCAGACAGGCGGTAAAGCAGAATAATGTGACAAGACTACTTATATAGACCAACTGGGTCAGTCAGTCTGCGCTATGCACTGACAGGAAAGGCTGTTAAGTACTGACTAACATTTCATTTAAATGCTCTTCCTTTTTCCATTAGAAAGAAAACACTGATAACTTTAACTACACTTCATATCTAAGAAAAAATAAAAACAAACAAAAGGTAACATTGTCATCAACTCCCCATTCTTCCATACTCACCATGTTTCCTGACGCTGTGTCTAAAGAGGCTGAAATAAGGATGAAGGGATTGACTGAACTCTCACAGAGCAGATTCTACACTGTAAATGCAAACAATGTCCTGACTTAAGAATAAATAGTGCATTTAACTTAATACATGCTAGTTTTTAAAGTTTACTTTCTTACACCGAGTTTTCTGCACTTTTTAACTGCATACTTGTTTCATTAAGTAATATGAACTGGACTTTTCTGAGTGAGTAGCATGGTTTGTGGTATGAGACGTCAGTTACACCCAGTGCGCATGTCCATTTCCGGTTAGCGCGCATCTACTACTGTCGGTAAACTCAAGCAAGCGGTCAAAGCCAGCCATGCACACGGCCCCGGTGCTCTCACGGAACGTTGGCTCTTACGGTGGTTTCGGTAAGTGTAAAGCTTTTGTTCGTAATCTTGTCAATATGATTTAATGTTTGGAATGAGAGTTGTTGGACTAAAGCCCATTCTTCGACTTCTTGTTGGCATGTTAGCCTATGTGTGTGTCTGCCCGCGCGTTCACAGAGCAGACGTTAGTAGCAGCTCAACATGAGCGAATCTGAATAAAAGTACTTTTACTCGGCCTTGAGCCCCAGTGTAGTGCTAATATGTAACATGTCTCCGCCGAGTCCTGTCTGTTAGCTGCTGTTGTTTGTGAGTTAGCTAATTAGCTTAGCTTAACGGGCTGTGGTGGGAGAGAAGCGTTATGTGGGTGGGGGGGGGGGGCACATTCAAATTAAATTATGGACACGGATATGTTGAATACACCTAGATAAAACATAGTTTGACTCTCATTGAATAACTACATTGTTTTTGATTAATGGTGTCACTTGGCACTGACTAGTGATTTTACCCAGTTTTGTTTATTTCATGCAGGTGGTATGAGACCCTGATACATACTAAAACCAACAAACCAACACAGAAGAAAAGGAGACAAGGTGGGCACCGCTTTCATAAAGAAATTCAAAATGCAGGTCAGATTAATAATGCTTAAGTAATACATTTTGTTGGAAGGAGTTTTTCATAGTACCTGTCATCTGTTTTAATACACAACATTGTAAACATTATTAAAATAATATTAATCTGTTCATCATTTAATCTTGCTTAGATATGAAGGATATGTGAATACACATGGCTGTTAAAAATGACTTTTTAAAATTGTACTATTTAATACATTTTTTTACATTTATTTTTTTCTCTCCATATAGTGTACCTTAGGTGGTGTCTCTGGCAGTGAAGTTGTTGACAGTTAGAAAAAAGGTTCCCTCAGTCACCAAGACTGTGTTGGCCACCAGGGTACCAGATAACCATCTTACCCATCTTTCAAGTGTCTACTGGAAGAGGGATGCAGTGGACGTGTAAGTTCTGCACTTTTGTCACTCCAAAAAGAGGCCAGCTATTAAAGCATTATAGATTAAAGCATGGTGGCTTCACAAGAACCTCCCCAATACCATGTCTTTATCAGCAGTGTATTTGCACTTTCAAATCATTTAATGCCCTGAAGGTTCATGTATCCAGATTTCACTCACAGGTGGTCAGTGAAAAAGATTATGTGCAAACATTTAATTGTCAAGTGTGTGAGTTTAACGAACCTTGCAGTGAAAATGAATTTTTTACTCATTTACGCAAGCATCTGAAGTTGATGCAGAAAGTGCAGTGCCCCTATCTGGACTGTGACTTTGAGACAAATGTCTACTCTACTTTTAATACACACAAAAATAGGAATCATGACCCGAAGTATTCTGCATCTAGTCTTCAGTTCAAACCAGGAATAGCTGTGCAGCTCTGTGACACTGAGGAGAGCACCTCTGTCCCAGCTGAACCAGTCCCAGCTGAAGATGTCACTAGTTTAGAAGAAGAGGATCTGACAGATGTTGGTGTTGATGTCAATGACCTCAACTCTCAACTTGAGCATAATTTAGCCTCACTTTTCCTGAAAATGCAGACAATACTGAACATATCTGAAAGTGCTCTCCAAGAAATCATCCAGCAAATACGACAGGTTTTTCAACTTTCAGAACCCCTGATGTTTTCTGTGGTTGAGGAGATACTCAGACGCCATTATCCTGATATTGATAATGCTGTTGTTAAGGAGGTAGTCTGTGCATTGACTGACACAAATGTATTTTTGAAACACACATCAGCTGGAGGCTCACTTTCAACTTCCAATAGGAGAGCAACTTACATAGCGAAAGAATTTCTTGTCGTGGAACCTGTGGAGTTTGTCACTGACAAGCAGGGTCAAAATATAGTTTACATTCCATTGATTAAAATGCTTCAGGCACTGTTGAGCAAAGACGATGTTTTAGACAAGGTTCTCACCACCAGCAGCTCTAAAGGAAGTGGATATAGTAACTATAGGGATGGTTCTCACTTTAGTGAAAATGCCATTTTATCAGAAGACGAATTCAGAATCACTCTGGGGTTGTATATTGATGACTTTGAGGTTGCAAACCCACTCGGAACATCTAAGAAGAAGCATAAATTGTGCACAGTATATTGGGTTCTTGCCAATCTACACCCAAAGTACCGATCATCCCTTCATGCCATACAGTTGGCTGTTTTATGCAAGGTAAACACCGTTAAGGAGAAGGGGTATTATGAAGTCCTACGTCCACTTATTGAAGACCTAGCATCACTTGAGGAGAATGGAGTTTATGTTGAAAAGTTGGGAGCAAGCATTAAGGGGACTGTGCTGTATGTTGCAGCAGATAACTTGGCTGCCCATGCATTGGCGGGATTTCAAGAGAGCTTTGTTGTGCAGCGAATGTGCAGGTTTTGTATGGCCACACGAGAAGAAATCCAAACAAAAAATGTCAACTCAGGTTATTACATGCTGAGAACCAAAGATGCCCATGACAGACAGGTTCAGGAAGTCAAGCAGGACCCATCTAAAGTAGCACATTATGGAGTCAAAGGTGGATGTGTGCTTGGTGAAAACTTGAAATATTTTCATGCTGTAGATGGATTTCCTCCAGATATTCTTCATGATTTTTTGGAGGGAGTGGTCCCATTTGAATTGCACTTGTGCATTCAAGATCTGATAAAAAAGAAATACATCTCTCTTGAGACACTAAATCAGGCCATCAAAGAATTCCCATATTTCTTTTCTGACAAAACGGACAAACCTCAACCAGTTCCAAAGACATTTGCCTCAAGGAAGACAATAGGAGGGAATGGCCATGAAAACTGGTGTCTAATCAGACTGCTTCCCTTAATGATTGGGCATCTTGTTCCTGAGGGAGATGAGACATGGGAGGTGCTCATGGTCTTAAAAGATGTGCTTGAATTGGTTGTGTCTCCAAGATTCACAGATGAGTCTTTGTTCTATTTAGAGTCTAAATTGTCAGAGCACAGAGAGTTACTACTGAATGCTTTTCCAGCTTGCAGACTCCGTCCAAAGCATCACTATATCGAGCATTATCCCCACTTGACAAAAGTCTTTGGCCCTCTCATAGACATGTGGACAATGAGATTCGAAGGGAAGCACAAGTTCTTCAAAAAAGTCATCCATGAAACTCAGAACTTCAAAAATGTTCCCCTAACTTTGACAAGGCGACATCAAAAGATGATGGCGTACCATTTGGACTGTGCTTCATTTTTTAAACCAGCACTCCAAGCAAACAAAGTCAAGAGCATAATGATTTCTTCCCTCCCAGGGAACATTCAAGACATTTTGCACCAAAGATGTGGTCTCCAAAACACAGTCCTGTCAGCTGTGTCTGTCAATATTGATGGAATGAACTATGCTGCAGATATGGTGGTTTCTGTAGGTTCATGTGGAGGGCTTCCAGAATTCAGACAGATTAAGCAAGTGCTAGTGATTAATACAGACATTGTTTTCTTGTGCAAACCAATGATTGCATGGTATCATGAGCATCTTCGTGCCTATGAATTGACACAAAGCAGCGCAGGCTTGGTTGCCTCTCAGTTGACTGAGTTCAATGATGTTTTTCCTTTGTCGGCATACCGAGTCAGAGGCACGTTGTTTGTTTCTTTGAAACATTACATATTATGCTAGCCGCACCAACTTTTATGGCTCTCTTCTTTGTAGGACTATGGAACAGAAGTGGCCAATCAGAGTCATCGTCACTGATTGTGACATTAGAAGAATCAGTCTTGATCAGAAACCAGACAACCTTGAGTCTCTTTTGGAACACTTGAAAGTTAAACTGGCACTACCATATGATTTCAAACTACAGTTTGAAGACCCACTGTTTAACAACGCCCTCTGCAATCTGACAGATGTGTCAGAACTGCCAGATCGAGCCACGCTGAAAATTATAAGTCTTGAGTCCCTCTCTTTAGTCTCTAGCATACTGTCTTCACCGAGCACATCTGATACAGAGATACTGTATACAAGTGAAGAAAAATCTCAGTTGATGAGGCCGGATCCTTGGCCGTCTGCATTTGATATTCCAGAATTCTCTGTGGATGTAAATTTCCGACTGAGACAGGGAGACCTTGCCTACATGAAGGATGGAACTCGGATGGATGTTTCTCGGGACATGAAACATGTGATCTTAGAAAGACTTGCAGAGACAATGTACAAATACACAGCATACCCCACAGAGGAAAACTGTCAAGAAGTGGCCTCTGCACTGATTGCAAAACATCCCTGTCTGAAAGAAGCTGGATCACCCACTGGATACTGTGGATGGAAAAATAGCATTAAGTTTAAGATGGGGAATTTCCGTACAAAAATGAGGAGATCTGGAATGGCCGATGTCACGGTGAATGGCAACAAGAGGAATAGGGATTTCCCTGAAGGAGCGCCATCATGTAGTAACATAAAAAGAGCAAAAAGAAGTGAGACAAATTTCTTGCCAAATTTTCCTGATGGTGAAAATGCAGATACTCTTGAGTCTGTTAGAAGACAGCTTGAAAGTGAAGCAATCAAAAGGCTTCCGGACTCAGCTGATGTGAAGAAAATGATGGACCAGACATTTTCTTTGCGACGTAAAGAAATCATGGAAGAACAGCCTCCAGTTAAAAGGATGATGGAACGCTGGCCTGCGCTGTTCACAGAAAGTCAGGTATGTCCCACTGACACTGCACTACACTGAACCACACCACAAGTAATAATTATTTTCATTGTAGATTACTCTGTTTCATTATTTGAATGATTAATTGATTTATCATTGAGTAAATCTGGTCATTACTTTTTGAGAAATGTATTGTATATGACATCCAAAGGACCTTATTTAGCTACCTAACCCTATTTGACTGTGTTTTATTGTTTCTTAAGGTGTTTGCCGAGTTCTACAGAGTCGCTAGTAAGAACCTCAAGAAAGACTTCTACGAAGCTCTAGACCACCATACCACTCGTCTCATTGACCTCTTCAAATCCAAAAAAGGAGTTGTCGGTCAATCACTTGATCGCCTCCTCCAGCCAATCAATACACAAGTAAGTGTTGTTTCAGTTTCTTTATCATTACCACCTTATGGTAGAGTGCTTGCAAGCTTCAACTAGGCCTACAGCTGCTACTACAGTACAAGTAATTCTTTAAAATTTAACATTGTAACTTGAGCACATATTCATCCACAGACATTTTTTCACAAATAAGTTTGCTTTCATATAGTCTTCTGCTTATTGTTTTTTGTCATTTTTTCCATGAGACGAGTGACATCACCACAACACGCACTGCTGTCCTGCAATGTCTGCCCCTGTTTCTTGGTGATAAGTCAGGCGAATTCTTCCTCAGTTGCCGAGTAAGTACATTTATGATGGTAATGATATGATCATCGTACAGTGCACATTTTAGGACGTCATCAGACCTTTGGTTCGGTTCATTTCAGAAAAAACAGCATTCTATATAGCAATATCCCCCAAACTGAGATCAAGTTAGGTATTATAGCCTGTACTCACACTTTGCAAACAAAACATATTTAAATGGGGATGTCACAACATTTAACAAGTGACATATTTTTAATCAGTTGGGAGTTACAAACAAATTTGATGACTCACGTGATGCTCAAGGAAAGCAATTTTCCATCTTAGTCTATGGTGAAAATGTTTTATTTCCATTTCTCCTGATATAAAATTTGGTTTAGAGGGTTATATCACTAAATTGCAACTACACATTTATGTTTAAAATGATTTTCAATGCATGCAAAGTTTGAGCCAAATCTGTTTTTTTAATGCTTTTTGTGCAGGTTTAGTACTGAAATGCAGCCATTTCTACCTGCTCATAATCTAAAGAGCTCTCTAAGACAGTATTCCAGAGTTGTGGTTTGTTCTATGTGATTTTGTGCAGACACTTTAATCATCAAAGTGAACACACTATAACTGTGAGTCTTAGCATCCTACCTGAATTTATTTGTGTTCTTTTATTTTTAATGAAGGATTCGAACACTACAGATGACTTCACCCAGGTGCCTGTTGGGGTTCTTAGAGTCATGACTGAGGACACGCCACCAGTGATTAACAGCATTGCAATCATCCTTGAAGGAAACATCATCATGGATGAGATTCCCACAACCTCTCAAGCACTTTGTCTTCTGTTCGGCTTCATATATGCACTCCATCTGGATTACCCCAAAGGTATGAAGAACACATTTGAGTTCATCCAGAAGATATTGTTGAACCTCGGACCTCAAAAGCTCAGCCCAAGACTGCAAACATTAAAAAATGCTCTTTCGGGCTAGATGTTGTGGCTAGGGATAGCTATACTAGTTGTCTACATAAGTGTGGTGTGTGAATGAGTGTTGGTTTGATGGGGCTGAAACAAAACATTATTGAATACTTCGTACTTTTATTTTTATTGTACTGAATATTATGTTTCACTTGCATTTTTTTTAATGTTTTGATAATGAAACCGTGAAAGCCTCTTTTTGTGGAGCTGCAGAGGTATCAGTGTTGTTTTTTTAAAGAAATAACAAAAGATGTTTAATACACAACACAGTGTTCCCTCTAACAAAAATGTATAATCGTCACAGTAACTGTCAAAAGAATGGCAGTGTTTTGATTTTGTTTGGTTTTTTGGTTCAGCCTCATTTCATTCCGTACTGATCTGGTTCAGTATTATGTTATGGGTGTTAAGTTACTGCTACCTCATAATTTCAGAAAGGGAGCAGGTACTTGGGGAGCCCACAGTATAAAAAAAAGGTTAATAGAGACCAAAAGTAAACCTGTAAGTATCTGTTGAGATACCTGCTTGTTGTATTTGTTTGCTGTTTTGTTTAAAGGCAGCAGAAGACATCCTTATGCAGATCACATGACCCTGCCATCAGTGCAGGTGTTATGTAATTTCCAGTGAGTTAAAACTGTTATATAGGGCGTACATTTTGTGATGTTTAGTATTAAAATGTAGTGTGCCTCTGTAACACAGGTTGAATATATCAAAGTTGTTAAAGAGCTGACTTAATTAAGCTGCTTTGAAGATGTGTGTATAAGTGCAGTTCTATGTAATACAGTTTTAATTATCGGGTTTTACTCAGGTTTTAAACTTTTACAGACTAAATGTTGCCAAGTCTGTTTGTTGTTGTGAGACATTCAGGAAAGTGTCCATTGTGAATCAAGAGCCTTCTGTTAGCTTACATCCAGACCAATCATTACACCTCACTCACACTCATTCTCACTCTTAAGTCTCACTCATTCTGTCATACATCACATACTGATTTTCACTCATACTGACATACGCTTTCTGTCTCACTCACACACACACTCACTCGCACACATGCATGCTCTTATACTCAGTCTCTCTCACAAACACATAATATTGAAGAAATAATTTAGAGAAAGACATAATTTAGCAGGAATTATTCAGCAAACTGCAAAGAAGGATTAGCCTCTAACTGGTTAGCATCATTTATTCTCCGTTTTCTCTCCCCTGCATTGACTGGCCTGGTTTTCTGCTAACAGAAGGGTTTGGACTAAGGCTCAACAATTAATCGCAGTATTAGCAAAAATCGCCATATGTAATTACAGTACAGTATATGTAATGTTTTGATAAAGGTCAAATTAGGTAAACCCCATTTAAAAAGTTTAAAGTGTATGTGGTGCTAAAGCGATGGTCTGACTTTCCATCTATCACCTGTAAATTGTTCAGCCAAACTTGACGTTTGAATGGTCTCTGTCTAGAGAAGTTTCAGAATGAACAGCATGTTGATTGTTCTTATTGTTGTTTACAAATACTGAAATTAAAAAAAAACATTTTCATAATGCCATTTTGTGAATCCTTATTTTAAAGTTGGCTTAACTAAGGTATGTTAAGTGCATTTATTTAAATTTAAGTACTGTCCACTTAATATGGCACAGTAATATTAACTTAATGTGACTCATCTTTATTGAGTTCCTGTCAACTTTATTGAAGTGGATTACACTAAGATACCTCAAGTAAAGTGTAGTACAAATTTCAAGTGATGCCCACTTGTTTTGGCAGAATATACTAAGTTAATATGACTCAAAGTATTTGAGTTGTAACAGCTTGATTTGAATTTAACTATAGTAAGATACATTAAGTTCTCACAACTTCAAAACAAAGTAAAGCTCACTTAAATATAATAATTTTACAGTACTTCAAGCAATTAAGTTTGTTTACTTACTTTTCCCAAGGTAATCGGTTTCCTAAATTTCTTTAAGTAAACTCAACTTGTTAAAATTTACAGTGTAGGAATGCTGTGTAAGAAGCTACCAGACTGTCACTAGGCTAATCATTTTATACCCGTGGTAAGAGGTGGAAACAGCAGCTGATTGATCGAGAGTCACACAAGCTCCTTTCCTATTGGTTGAAACATTCATCCTTCATCCCAGGTGTCACATTAACCAATGGCAGTAACGGTCAGCCATGACAGTTTGACAGTTGTTCTCTATAACTTTATTGATCTTTCAAGTTGAAACAAACAATAAAGCAGAGATCACAATCAAAAGCCACAATGTGAGAAGCAGAACATAATAGAAAATTATGAATTACCAACAAAAAATTATGACAAAAAAAAGATAAATGAATCAGTCATTCCGCATATTTTGTTTCCATGCCAATTATATAATATATTATTATTATAATATAATAAAAGTGTATCACACTATGATATAAAGAAGGTGAACATTCAGTTATTTTACTAACTTAAAGTAACAATACCAAAGTGTAATAAATGCACTGTTACAAGCGAAAGTTCTGCATTCTTAAGTAAAAGTGCAAAAGTGTTATATATGTAATATATATTTAAAGTAATCATTATGCAGAATGACCAATTTTAGAATAATAGACTATAATATTGTATTTTAATTAGTGATGCATTAATTTGTTCATCACTTTAATGTTGCAGCTGGTAAAGACGGGGCTCATTTTAAGTGCTTAATTGGTAGCTTATTAAGCTATCGGCTAATAATACATCATAATGTATTGATTTATTTATAATTTGCAATGTAACTAGAACCTAGAGTTGCCCCGCAAAAATCTGAAGTTAAAAATTGACCTCCAAAATTTAGTGGAGTAGAAGTATAAAATAGCATTAAATGGAAATACTTTAGTGAGGTAAAAGTACTTCAACGTACTTACTTTACTCTACTTGAGTAAATGTAATTAAATTCCACCACTGGTTGTTATACAAAAACCCTTCAAGATAAATCCAGATTTGAAATGTTTGAGGGGCATTTGAGAACGAGAAGGTTTACCTTTAAGAGCCAATAATGAAAGTTCTTGCAAAAGTGCAACAGATTATATATAAAACATTGATGCCTGTAAATAAAGGAATAAAAAATCATAATCTGTTCAGTGAGTCTGACATATTTTAACCATTTACAGTAAGTGTCAATAACACATTCATTGATTTAAGTGCATTCAAACCCTCTTTGATCGACCAAATAATATCCAGTTTTCTTCAATAATAGCGTGCACAAAGTCAGGACCCTGAAACTGAAGTTTATAATAAACTTTATTATTTTAAACTCGTGTTTTTCCTTCATGAACAGCTCAAAATGTCTTCTGAGAGCAACAGCTATTTGCCATTACAATCACTGCTTGTAGTATGAACCCACCTGTGGTAACAAACCTCCTTTTTACCTGGTTTTAACCATTTTTTTTCTCACCCAACACGACCACCAGAGGTCTCTATATAATTTAAAATGGTTCATTTGTAGTTCAATCATTACACTTCAACACACACTGTTTTAAACTGTATATCTCTCTCATTCTGAATCACAGATTAAAAGACTCTGAAAAAAGTAGCAGAACAAACATGACCTTTGTGTTTCTTACTGAATTAAACCAAACCGGATCCCTGGTAGTCTATATGTCTTCAGACGAGGTGCTTTGTTGATCATTGGTTCCTCCAAATTCATAGATTGAATTTTCTCAGTTGATCTTTATTGAGTGTCTTCCCTCACTCTTTTTAATCATGAAGGGTTTTCTACGTTAATGTGATTTGTCTGTTTAGTTAGTCTGAATTTCACAAGAAGAGTTTATGTGAATAAAATTGCACACAGTGGATTGTCACGTAGTCATCAAAACATTAAAATATAATTTAACAAAGGCTGTGATCGTGTTGTTTCACATTAATGTGTGTTTGGCAGTCACAGCACTGGCTCTCACTGAGCTGCAACAAGTGAAATGACAAGTCCTCACAAATGTTACTGCAATACAAAAAACAAAACAAAGAGTCGTGTCATTTTTCACAGATTTATTTGAATCATTCAAATAACTGTTCACAACTACAGTGATACATTTATAATGTTAAGGAGGAATGACAGTTTCAAGTTACATGAACTTTTTGTAATGGGGGCCCTTCACCCAGTGAACTTAATACTCCTCTCCCTCTTCCTCTCCCTCACCCTCAACAGAGTCGACTCCAACCTCCTCATAATCCTTCTCCAGAGCTGCCATGTCCTCTCTGGCCTCAGAGAACTCTCCCTCCTCCATACCCTCACCCACATACCAGTGAACAAAGGCACGCTTGGCGTACATCAGATCAAACTTGTGGTCAAGTCGAGCCCAGGCCTCTGCAATAGCAGTGGTGTTGCTCAGCATGCACACGGCCCTCTGGACCTTGGCCAGGTCTCCACCAGGAACTACAGTGGGGGGCTGGTAGTTGATGCCCACCTTGAAACCAGTGGGGCACCAGTCCACAAACTGGATGGAGCGCTTGGTTTTAATGGTTGCAATGGCAGCATTCACATCTTTGGGCACCACATCACCACGGTACAAAAGGCAGCAAGCCATGTATTTGCCGTGGCGAGGGTCACATTTGACCAACTGATTGGCTGGTTCAAAGCAGGCGTTGGTGATTTCTGACACTGTTATTTGCTCATGGTAAGCCTTCTCAGCAGAAACCACAGGGGCATATGTGGCCAGAGGGAAGTGGATACGGGGATATGGCACCAAGTTTGTCTGGAACTCAGTCAGATCAACATTGAGGGCACCATCGAAACGAAGGGAGGCAGTGATGGAGGACACAATCTGACTGATCAACCTGTTCAGGTTGGTGTAAGAAGGACGCTCAATATCGAGGTTCCTACGGCAGATATCGTAGATGGCCTCGTTGTCCACCATGAAGGCACAGTCAGAGTGCTCCAGGGTGGTGTGGGTGGTCAGGATGGAGTTGTAGGGCTCCACCACAGCAGTGGACACCTGGGGAGCTGGGTAGATGGAGAACTCCAGCTTGGACTTCTTGCCATAGTCGACAGACAGACGCTCCATCAGCAGGGAGGTGAAACCAGAGCCGGTGCCACCTCCGAAGCTGTGGAAAACCAGGAAGCCCTGAAGACCAGTGCACTGGTCGGACTGAGGACAGAGAGGGGGAAGACAAATATATGAGACTAAATACTATGATTAAATTTGATTCTTTGAATAGAATTAGGAATAAATCTCTCCTGATGTAAAGTCACCCACCAGTTTGCGGATCCTGTCCAAGACCAGATCGATGATCTCTTTACCGATGGTGTAGTGTCCACGGGCGTAGTTGTTGGCAGCATCCTCCTTGCCAGTGATCAGCTGCTCAGGATGAAACAGTTGGCGGTAGGTCCCAGTGCGCACCTCATCTGAAGAGACAAAAACGTTGAATCAGTAGTTGTTCACAGTTTACCTGAATGAACATTCAGCCAGAGGTGATGACACTTACCGATCACAGTGGGCTCCAGGTCTACAAAAACAGCTCTGGGGACGTGTTTTCCAGCTCCAGTCTCACTGAAGAAGGTGTTGAAGGAATCATCTCCTCCTCCGATGGTCTTGTCACTGGGCATCTGTCCGTCCGGCTGGATCCCATGTTCCAGGCAGTAAAGCTCCCAGCAGGCATTGCCAATCTGGACACCGGCCTGACCGACGTGGATGGAGATACACTCACGCTGGGGTTGAGAGAAAGAAGATTTGGATTACAGACTGTATTGATCTATTTTAAACAGTGTGCACCTGCACATTTAAAAGCATATTTTTTTTAATAAAGAAATAATTTTGAAAACAACTGCTTTCACTGAAGAGCTAAACACACATATTTAATAGAGTCTTTGTCAGATAGCTTTGCCTGAACTGCACAATGTCAGTGCATCACTGACCCCACCCTTCATGAAAAGCCTTTGCTATTCTTTTTTTTTTTTTTAGCAGGTCTGTTTGAGGTTCAGTCCTTTATTTCACAGGGACACATGTATTTTCTGCTGCTCTCTGCTGCCATGTAAGACAGTCCGTTGCATGCAGAATTAGTGGAGACAAAGGATTATCTGGGTCAGACATGTTGCGCCACACTGTCTCTTTAAAAACAGCCACATCCCCATCCTCCACTGGGAATAGAAGTCTCTCATTGATATTTCCATAAAATCATCAGAACAAGGTGCTCTGAATAATATTCATGTAAAGGCTACAAAAGGGTCTTAAAATCTGGATGACAAATCAGGAACAGTGTGGAGTGAAGTCAAGCTGATTTAATGTGCGCGGGGAGGATTAGGCGTCGGCCGGCAGTGCAGGAATACATTAGGCCACTTTTTTTACGCATGGAAATCAACTATGATTTCATTTGTCTAACAGCAGCCATACAACCATATTGGCATTAAACAATATACAGCCATGATTCACTGCAGAGAGGAAAGGGTGACGTCAGAGAAATATCACACAAAGCTACCTCATTTATTCCCCTTCTCTTAGACTCTCAATGCAATAAAATAAAATAAAAATATAAAACATCCAAAATGTTACTTACCATGTTTGCTCGTCGATATTATGCAATGTAATGAGACGAGCGGGGACTGGTCTTGTCTGAGGGGTGCAGTGTCTGAGCGGATCTGCTGATGCGCCACACTTACATACTGTGCCTCCAGAGGAGAACAAGTGAAGTGCACAAATCATGAAAAACTCCTCCTCCTCCTTCTGCCGCAGTAACTGTTTCACATTCAGAACCAGAGTCAACCGGGATGCTGTAATTGAGACAGCCAGGAGGAATGAGTCTTTGAGCATGCGTGCATGATTGAATCCACACCTTATATTGTTAAAAACACTTGTACCTAATTATCCACTTTATATCTGTTACATATATATGTATAGTGGATTTGATATATATATGGATATATATGGATTTGATATATATATATATATATATATATATAGATATTCTGCCTAGAGATGTCAACGTAGGCTATTATTATTGTACTTTTCCTCCGGGTTGTGACATGGCATAAAGACAGTGTATTGTGAATGTACTTAGGGTAATTTGAACAATATAATGTATGGACCAAATCCCATGCCAAAATCTTAAACACCTGCTCATCGTCTAAGGAGGAGGAGGCGTTTTTCATGATTTGTGCACTTCACTTGTTCTCCTCTGGAGGCACAGTATGTAAGTGTGGCGCATCAGCAGATCCGCTCAGACACTGCACCCCTCAGACAAGACCAGTCCCCGCTCGTCTCATTACATTGCATAATATCGACGAGCAAACATGGTAAGTAACATTTTGGATGTTTTATATTTTTATTTTATTTTATTGCATTGAGAGTCTAAGAGAAGGGGAATAAATGAGGTAGCTTTGTGTGATATTTCTCTGACGTCACCCTTTCCTCTCTGCAGTGAATCATGGCTGTATATTGTTTAATGCCAATATGGTTGTATGGCTGCTGTTAGACAAATGAAATCATTGTTGATTTCCATGCGTAAAAAAAGTGGCCTAATGTATTCCTGCACTGCCGGCCGACGCCTAATCCTCCCCGCGCACATTAAATCAGCTTGACTTCACTCCACACTGTTCCTGATTTGTCATCCTGATTTTAAGACCCTTTTGTAGCCTTTACATGAATATTATTCAGAGCACCTTGTTCTGATGATTTTATGGAAATATCAATGAGAGGATGGGGATGTGGCTGTTTTTAAAGAGACAGTGTGGCGCAACATGTCTGACCCAGATAATCCTTTGTCTCCACTAATTCTGCATTCAACGGACTGTCTTACATGGCAGCGGAGAGCAGCAGAAAATACATGTGTCCCTGTGAAATAAAGGACTGAACCTCAAACAGACCTGCTAAAAAAAAAGAAAAAGAATAAAAGGCTTTTCATGAAGGGTGGGGTCAGTGATGCACTGACATTGTGCAGTTCAGGCAAAGCTATCTGACAAAGACTCTTTATTTAAAAAAAATGTGCAGGTGTACACTGTTTAAGAGAGATCAATACAGTCTGTAATCCAAATCTTCTTTCTCTGCACCCCAGCGTGAGTGTATCTCCATCCACGTCGGTCAGGCCGGTGTCCAGATTGGCAATGCCTGCTGGGAGCTTTATTGCCTGGAACATGGGATCCAGCCGGACGGACAGATGCCCAGTGACAAGACCATCGGGGGAGGGGACGATTCCTTTAACACCTTCTTCAGTGAGACTGGATCTGGAAAACACGTCCCCAGAGCTGTTTTTGTAGACCTGGAGCCCACTGTGATCGGTAAGTGTCATCACCTCTGGCTGAATGTTCATTCAGGTAAACTGTGAACAACTACTGATTCAATGTTTTTGTCTCTTCAGATGAGGTACGCACTGGGACCTACCGCCAGCTGTTTCATCCTGAGCAGCTGATCACTGGCAAGGAGGATGCTGCCAACAACTACGCCCGTGGACACTACACCATCGGTAAAGAGATCATCGATCTGGTCTTGGACAGGATCCGCAAACTGGTGGGTGACTTTACATCAGGAGAGATGAAGTCCTTACTTTGATTAAAAGTATAAAATTAAATCATTCTATTTTGTTTCATATATTTGTCTTCCTCTTCTTTGTTCTCAGTCCGATCAGTGCACCGGCCTTCAGGGCTTCCTGGTTTTCCACAGCTTCGGAGGGGGCACCGGCTCTGGTTTCACCTCCCTGCTGATGGAGCGTCTGTCTGTCGACTACGGCAAGAAGTCCAAGCTGGAGTTCTCCATCTACCCAGCTCCCCAGGTGTCCACCGCTGTGGTGGAGCCCTACAACTCCATCCTGACCACCCACACCACCCTGGAGCACTCTGACTGTGCCTTCATGGTGGACAACGAGGCCATCTACGATATCTGCCGTAGGAACCTCGATATTGAGCGTCCTTCTTACACCAACCTGAACAGGTTGATCAGTCAGATTGTGTCCTCCATCACTGCCTCCCTTCGTTTCGATGGTGCCCTCAATGTTGATCTGACTGAGTTCCAGACCAACTTGGTGCCATATCCCCGTATCCACTTCCCTCTGGCCACATATGCCCCTGTCGTTTCTGCTGAGAAGGCTTACCACGAGCAAATTACGGTGGCTGAAATCACCAACGCTTGCTTTGAACCAGCCAATCAGTTGGTCAAATGTGACCCTCGCCACGGCAAATACATGGCTTGCTGCCTTTTGTACCGTGGTGATGTGGTGCCCAAAGATGTGAACGCTGCCATTGCCACCATTAAAACCAAGCGCTCCATCCAGTTTGTGGATTGGTGCCCCACTGGTTTCAAGGTGGGCATCAACTACCAGCCCCCCACTGTAGTTCCTGGTGGAGATCTGGCCAAGGTCCAGAGGGCCGTGTGCATGCTGAGCAACACCACTGCTATTGCAGAGGCCTGGGCTCGACTTGACCACAAGTTTGATCTGATGTACGCCAAGCGTGCCTTTGTTCACTGGTATGTGGGTGAGGGTATGGAGGAGGGAGAGTTCTCTGAGGCCAGAGAGGACATGGCAGCTCTGGAGAAGGATTATGAGGAGGTTGGAGTCGACTCTGTTGAGGGTGAGGGAGAGGAAGAGGGAGAGGAGTATTAAGTTCACTGGGTGTAGGGCCTTCTTACTAAAAAGTACATCTAACTTGAAACTGTCATTCCTCCTGAACAAAATACTGTATCACTGTAGTTGTGGAAGGTTATTTGAATGGTTCAAATAAATCTGTGAAAAATGACTGAACTTCTTGTTTTGTTTTTCATACTGCAGTCACATTTGTGAGGACTTGTCATTTCACTTGTAGCTCCATTCTTCAGTTCACTTAAAGTTATTCCTCTGATTTACCTCAATTAAACCACAAATATTTCCCTGGCGTGTTCAGATTATAGAAAGCCAAACAACTGCCAAACACACATGTTAATATAGAACAACATGGTCATAGTCTTTGTTAAATTATATTTTAATGTCTTGATGACTGGGTGACAATCCAGTGTGTGCAATCTAATTCACATTAACTCTTTATATGAAGTTGAGACTAACTCAGTCAAGTCACTTAACATAAAACTAAAACCCTTCTTGAATAAGGTTTTCTCTTTTGCTTCAAAACAGAGTGAGGGAAGACACTGAATGAAGATTAACTGAGAATATTCAATATGAATTTGGAGGAACCAATGACCAACAAAGCACTTCGTCTGAAGACATATAGACTACCAGGGATCCTATTTGGAAGAAGAAACACAAAGGTCATGTTTTTTCTGCCATATATTTCAGAGTCTTTTAATCTGTGATTTAGAATTAGAGAGATAAACAGTTTAAAACATTGTGTGCTGAAGTGCAGTGATTGAACTACAAATTAACCATTTCCAATGATATGGAGACATCTGGTGGACATTTCTGGTGAGAAAAAAAAGGAGAAAGACAACACCAAAAGGAGTTTTGTGACCACAACTGGGTTCATATGACAAGCAGTGGTCATAATGGCAATAAGCTGTTGTTATCAGAAGACTCATGACATAAACTTAAGTTTCAGGCTCATGGCAGTGTGCATTCCATTATAGTCCAGTCATGTCAAACCAAAATAGGGGTTAATGTTGAACAAAGAATGCAGAAGACAAAATAGCTAAAATAATTTATATGTTTATTGTGTAATTTTGTATCTTGTGCAGGATACATTGATAGTTCTCAGTCAGCTAAAGAAGCCAAATTCATCCAGCAGTGACCCAAGTCGCTGGTTTAAAGAACTACATTAAACAAATTAGGGACTTGAGATAATTGGCTTTCAAAAAAAAAAAGACACAAGGGAAATACAAAAAAGAGACAAGGAACTGAGAGTAACATTGAGGAAAGCAAAGGAGGCACACAACAAACACCTGGAGGAAGCATTCAAGGCTTGCAATCGATGCAAAACATGGGACAGGTATGCCAGGTAAACTCAGGAAAACTTTTGTGACTAATAATGAGCTGGCGTCTGCTACTGAGTCACACCTTCTTTAGCTGGGAGTAAGGAGAGATGCAGGGAGGTGCTGGAGTCAGTTACAGTGGGCTCTGAGGATAGAGTGATAATCACAGTGGGTCAGGTGGCTAACATCTTTAGTCAGCTTAATTCAAGGAAGACTGTCGGCCCAGACAACATCAGTGCCTCTATCTTGAAAACCTACAGTAAGGAACTAGCCCCGGTGTGGCAACCCATTTGCCAACAGTCCATAGACAAACACACTGTCCCCAACGGCCTGGAAAATCATTCCCCTCCCAAAGAAATCCAGCCCCAAGGAGTGCAATGAATTCCGACCCGTAGCACTAACATCTGTATTAATGAAGTAATTGGAGAAAATCATATCCCATCTGCTCTCTCAGTCTGTACAGGACAAACTTGAACCCTTCCAGTTTGCATACAGGCAACAGTGCAGCACCGAAGAAGCTTTTGCAACTCTCATGCATCTGGTCACCAAACATCTGGATGCTTCGAAGATAGAACCGTATGCCAGGGTACTGTTCATCAACTTCTTTTCTGCATTCTGCATCATCAATAAAACCGGACATACTGCTTTCCAAAATGATTCATATAGGCATGAATCCACATCTCATCCACTGGTACTGCTCCTTCCTTATTAACAGGAAACAGCTGGTCCGGGTCAATAACACCTACTCCCCCATGGTCACAACCAGCTGCGGCGCCCCGCAAGGATATGTTAGCTCTTCTCTGCCTCTCAAACCGTACACCAATGACTGTGTTACCACTGCACCCAACCACCACATCGTCAAGTTTTCTGATGACACTGCACTGGTAGCAATGATGAAGGAGGGGGAGGGGGCTGACCTCTATCTGGAAATAGTGGATGACATGGTTAAGTGGTGTGACCAAAACGCCCTCATTCTTAATAACCACATCATTTTTGGCACCTCCCATGATTGCCACACTACACCAATTACCATTCACAACCAAACCATAAAACTTCCTTCTTACACCAACTTGAACAGGTTGATCAGTCAGATTATGTCCTCCATCACTGCCTCCCTTCGTTTCGAAGGTGCCCTCAATGTTCATCAGACTGAGTTCCAGACCAACATGTGCATGCTTAGCAACACCAATGCTCATACACTTTCTACAGGGTAGAAGTACTGTAGTATATCTCACAGAGCAGGCAGTGGCGGCTGCTGGTCTTTCAAGGATGGGAAGCTCATTTTTCCGTAAATCATAAATGTTTTTGTTTATTTATATGTAAATTCTACCCTTTGTTCCTTTTCAAGAAAATTATCTGTTGTACCAACTAGGCGTCTTTTCCAGGGACTTGACCAGTGTCCTCTCAATGGCAGGAGAGCTAGGCTGCTTAAACGGCCTTGGCCCAGCTGGAGCTGCTGCGCCAGGCTACTGTGAAGTGTGACCGATCGTGAAGGGGGGAGAAGCTCCACAGCTGCTCCTACTCGTTGGGGAAAGAAACCACAGAGTGACAGAACGGAGTCACCAACACAACGCTAGTCATTTTTAACAAAGACAAAGTCTCTGGGGATCAGTAAAGTCTCCGGATCAGTTCAGAACGACGGAATAAAAAACTTGGAAAATGCTCCGCTGGATGTTTATTCTTCAAGATCGCTGATTCGCTCATTTAGCTGTCAATCAAAAAAGGATTCCAGGGGGACAATGCCCAGTATTTATTCAATGAGCGTCCAGTTTCGCTGCAGTGGAACAAGCCGCTCTACGATTCCCCATTGAAGTCAGTAGAAGATGAGCGTCCGACTCTGAAGTGCTGTGGCACTGTGGGGATGAAGGAGAAGGAAGTTGTGCCTGTTACCTGTGATAAGAAGCTGATTCTGAACAAAAGATGAAGGCTTTCTAGTGCGCATTTAGTCAATGAAATGTACACACAGCAGTACATATTTCATCACTTTTATTTTTTTGGTGACATTTGAGCTTCCCCTTGCAATCTCGGAGAAATTGCCACTAAGAGCAGGGCAGATTGTTTTTATTTAAAGAATAAGAACAAGGCACCTGTAATTTCTAGCTCCACCTCAACCAGATGAATCAGTATTATATTTGCCTCTGAAGTGTAGTGGAGTAGAAGTATAACGTATGTCAGAACTTGAGCATATGTACCTAGTTACTTTACACTAATGCTGATTATCTCTTCTTTTAAAAAAACAACCAAAATGAACGCTTCAGTTAACGCACACGACACGGCGAATCTGAAAAACTGTATTTAGTGGAATCCAAGCAGTGGTGTATAAAGTACTGACATTATTTCTTGCGTAACGGTAAAGATATCTCACTTTAAAATGATAACTGTTCTTATGGGTAAAAGTTACCCATTAGAAAATTACTTGAATAAAAGTTTTAAAGTAGCTAACATCAAATGTACTTGAGTATCTTCTCTTGTGAGTACTTTCACACAGAACGTGATTATTACATGGCAAAACAGAATACATTTCTTTTCTTTGGGTTCCCGGGTGTTAACAGTGAATTTTACACAATGAATTTTGCATCGGACTAATAATTTGGAGCAAGTGGAAAATACATTAGTTTAACTTTATACATTGATTTTGGTATATTGAATTTTTTTACCTTGAATTTTTGATACTGAATTTGTGAACATTGGAAAATAAAGGTGAAAATAAGTTGTTGAAAATTGGAAGAGTCAAATTCAGAGGCAAAAAAATGCAGATACATAATTTCAATGCAAACATATTCGGTGCCAGAAATTCAATGGCTTTTTAATTTCAAAATCCAATGACAGATTTACTTCCATACTCCTTCAACCTGGAGACAGGCTCAACTTCTTCCCTTTTTCTCTCTCACAATAAAGGCTGTACACACACTCCGAATAAATTGTTTACCAGAGGAAACTAAAATTAATTCAGAGCATTTCAATAAAAAATCTCACAGTCGCTCACTGTTTGCTTTTCCTGCTTCGGCTTCCTCACTATGGTCAGAAATCACAGCAGGAGACTCTTTCATTTTGTAGCGAGTAACGAGAGTGTCCTATGATAATGTAGAGGAGTAAAAGTATGTATTTTTGTTACAGTGTTACTTTTAGTATGATACTGCCAAAAATGATGCACTCTGTTGTAATGTAGTTGTTTGTCAGCAAAATGTTTACCCACAAAAATAAAATGCTAAACTCATCCCCCAATTTTATTTTCTTCTTACATGAATTTAAAATATGAGTAAAGTAATGTAAGAAAAACACAAAAATTGTATGATATTCCATAACACTTCCTCACTGTGTCAACTAACTGAAATTAAACTGTATTTCCTATTGTAGGTAAAAATTATTTATTTTTATGTCTTCTATTGATATAAAAATTATGTTCAGAATGTATTACCAAAAGCACTTCCTTTCTAATCAATTCTCAATCCTGTATTACAAAATGTTTATCTTGGATTATAATGCTGTTGTGCCATTTGGCAAATGCTTTGTACCATCCATGCAATGTATGAATCGAATTGTTGGCAAATGTATTTTTGTACATTTTCAATAAAATAAAAAACAAAATGTATTTTTTTTTTTGTAAAGGAGTTAAATAAAAATTGAAATAAATATAAAAACTCAAGTTTTCACTTGTATTTGTACTTTGTTATTTACACCAGTGATTTAAAAAAAGCGAGGGATAAATAAAGAGTTGTAATCATTTCCGGTTCGAAGGTTACTGTCAGTTATCTGCGTATGTTCCATTTTGATGCAGAGCTCGTGGCGTATGTGACCGTTCAATTTTAACCAATAGGAAGCGGGCTCATGTGACGTCTGACCAATCGGATTTGGCTGCGGTTTTCCGCCAGCGAAGAGACTATAAGTAACCCCGCCTAGAAACTAGGCGTCAGTTATTTCTTACACTGGTCTCCTAAGCGCCAACTGTGAGAGCTAACTTCGCCTTTCCCCCCATTTTAATCCAAACGTAAGCAGATTTCCGGAAACATGGTGAGTATAAAAACACTACATACATTTTTTTTTCTGTTCTTATCGTGTTTTTAATTAAATTGCGACATCACGAGGCAACTGCGTTTAGCCAACGCTCTGTTCGCTGTTACCAGTTTAGGGCAGTTTAGGTGTAGGTACAGATGAGTTAAGCTAACCAAACGTTTTGTTCAGTGGGTCGTTTTAACTGTAATGTAATGTTCGTAAATACGGTATAACTTGACGGGACACATTCCACATTCAAACCCAGTCATAGATGCCAGTTTCCGGCTTTCCTGTCTGCACATTGACCCAGATGGCGTAATGTTAGGTCAATGCGCTTTCAGCCTGAAACAAGAGGCCAGGCCTTTGTGGAAATGCAACTCCAGGCTTTTCAAACAAAACCTATTCACTCAAAGCCTATTGGGAGTTGTATATGTAATCTTTAACGTGCTTCTTCTTTTGTATGAAAATATGGAACAGTTTGGTTTGTTCAAACAGTTCCACAGAACTTTGAGGGGAAAATGTCATCCACACTATTCCCCAGGGATGGTCGATGTGGTTTGTTTTCAGCCGATACGGATGACCGACAATTACCTGCCTCTCATAGCCGATACCATTAACATTAGGCATGGGACAATATTTCAAATTTAATGTCACAATAATTTCCAGATAAAAATCAAAATGTACTTTATAGGCTGAATATGGAGAATGAGCTGGACACCGCCGTCTAGTGTCTCAAGATTGAGTCGCAACAACAAAAAATAATTGCCTGTGACTTCCAACAACCAATAGGACCAGCAGGCTCCGCTGGTCAAGTCACTTACAAACTATCCTGACTCTCGCCAGAGGAATTTCGTTCCACCTTGCTGAGTGGAGCTAGGCGAAGTCAAGGCGGAACGAAAGTCATCTGGCGAGAGTCAGGTTACTTACAAACTGTCAGCTAATCGAAATGGTAATGGAACCAGAAAAATTGACTGAGGGTCGAGCAAGATATACAAATAATAGGGAGAGGGAGCCCCGTTATCCAGAACAGAGCAGTGAATCAGGGAAATAAAACCGTATTTTTGTCACCACTAGAAATGCAGCTGTAGCAAGACTAGCATATCTTACCTTATTTATCATCTTTTATAAAGCTACAAATTATAATCGGATACGGAAAAAAAGCCTGCAAAGTTAGAACGGAAACTTCGATGCTATGGAGATGTTACACTCATCTCATTGGTGTTGCTGGCAGGTTTCAGAACTTTGCAGACCTGCACATTGCATGTAGTTGCACGTCTCATTGCGGATCTTTAGTCTGAATGGACGTTGACTTACCTGTCAACATCACAGACAAATATGCAAATTAATTCAACTGAAAAAGAACCAGAAGAACCGGATAAAAAACAAAGGACATTTGTAAATTTGGGGGTCTTTTGTCACTTATTCATTATTTGGCTGAGGCATCACTTCAAAGTATCTTAGTTACTAAAAATAAAAGGGGAAAATAGAGCTAAACAGCTAACAGTGATTGTTAGCCAAATGGTGGCTGGTAAAATGCGCTAACTAGTTGCAGATCTAATTGCAAACCAACTTAACAGCAAAGCCACCTGCTGTATTGGAGTGTGTAGATGCTGTGCCCCTCAAGTCAATGAAAGCTATTCTGGCTTTTTATTATAGGATAATAATTTATCTGCTATAATTTCATCATTCTAATAATGCACGATATAAATTTCCCATCTTAGCCAGTAATTTATCAGTACCAATATATATTGTGCATCTTTACCACTTCTTTGTTTCTTTGGAACACTTTATTTCTGAAAAGGTAAATGACTGCATCATGTGATTTGAGCAATGGTTAGCTAATCATTAGCTAGCTCGAGAGCAGTTTTTAACATGTGATGAGTGGCCTTCAGCATCTAATTTGTTAGAATGAGCACAAGAAACAGCCACCTGTAAATCTATATAAGCCTAGTGTCCTTAAAACTTTTTTTTCTCCCTTTCCTCCAGCGTGAGTGTATCTCCATCCACGTCGGCCAGGCCGGTGTCCAGATTGGCAATGCCTGCTGGGAGCTTTACTGCCTGGAACATGGGATCCAGCCGGACGGACAGATGCCCAGTAACAAGACCATCGGAGGAGGGGACGATTCCTACAACACCTTCTTCATGGAGACTGGAGCTGGGAAACACGTCCCCAGAGCTGTTTTTGTTGACCTGGAGCCCACTGTGATCGGTAAGTGTCATCACCTCTGGCTGAATGTTCATACAGGTAAACTGAACAACTACTGATTCAATGTTTTTGTCTCTCAGATGAGATACGCACTGGGACCTACCGCCAGCTGTTCCACCCCGAGCAGTTGATCACTGGCAAGGAGGATGCTGCCAACAACTACGCCCGTGGACACTACACCATCGGCAAAGAGGTCATCGACACTGTGCTGGATAGGATCCGCAAACTGGTGGGTAAATTCAGAGCAAAGATTAATATCAAATTAGAAATTAGTAAGAGAAAAAACAAGTATTGAAAAGTTTACAATAAATGTAATGTTTTTAAAATAAAAAGAGCTGTAATGTTTGAATTGAAGAAGATTGAATGTTCAGAAGTTTACAATATAAAGTATGTACAAAGGTAATCCAAAATATGTGTTTAAATGCAGTATCTCATGTGACCAGTGTCTCTCCCTCTCTGTTCTCAGTCCGACCAGTGCACGGGTCTTCAGGGCTTCCTGATTTTCCACAGCTTCGGAGGTGGCACCGGCTCTGGTTTCACCTCCCTGCTGATGGAGCGTCTGTCTGTCGACTACGGCAAGAAGTCCAAGCTGGAGTTCTCAGTCTACCCAGCTCCCCAGGTGTCCACCGCTGTGGTGGAGCCCTACAATGCCATCCTGACCACCCACACCACCCTGGAGCACTCTGACTGTGCCTTCATGGTGGACAACGAGGCCATCTACGATATCTGCCGTAGGAACCTTGATGTTGAGCGTCCTTCTTACACCAACCTGAACAGGTTGATCAGTCAGATTGTGTCCTCCATCACTGCCTCCCTTCGTTTCGATGGTGCCCTCAATGTTGATCTGACTGAGTTCCAGACCAACTTGGTGCCATATCCCCGTATCCACTTTCCTCTAGCCACCTATGCCCCAGTCATCTCTGCTGAGAAGGCTTACCATGAGCAAATTACGGTGGCTGAAATCACAAACGCCTGCTTTGAACCAGCCAATCAGTTGGTCAAATGTGACCCTCGCCACGGCAAATACATGGCTTGCTGCCTTTTGTACCGTGGTGATGTGGTGCCCAAAGATGTGAACGCTGCCATAGCCAACATTAAAACCAAGCGCTCCATCCAGTTTGTGGACTGGTGCCCCACTGGTTTCAAGGTGGGCATCAACTACCAGCCCCCCACGGTAGTTCCTGGTGGAGACCTGGCCAAGGTCCAGAGGGCAGTGTGCATGCTGAGCAACACCACTGCTATTGCAGAGGCCTGGGCTCGACTTGATCACAAGTTTGATCTGATGTACGCCAAGCGTGCCTTTGTTCACTGGTATGTGGGTGAGGGTATGGAGGAGGGAGAGTTCTCTGAGGCCAGAGAGGACATGGCAGCTCTGGAGAAGGATTATGAGGAGGTTGGAGCTGATAGTCTGGGAGAGGAGGATGATGAAGGAGAAGAGTATTAAACAAGCATACATTCCACAGTTCCCTCTGATCTGTGCCTTTTCATTATGAATGTGAAAAAATAAAGTTTGCACATCAACTGAACTCATTGTTTGCTCTCTTTTAATAAAGTCACTGTTTAAAACCGCTGTCTGTCTAAGATGGATTTTTTAATTTGGTGGTCACGTGTAATCTAAAATGATTAGACTAGAGGTGCTCTTGCTCACTTTAGTCACGTGGGGCAGGGGTGTTCAACAGATGTTGTTTAACTACTAAATTTACTTTACAGCTTCAGATGTTAGATCTCACATTTACTAATTTACTGTGTGCTTTACATACGAAGAACAGAGGTCTAACTGGTCTTTGTCATTTTGATATTCAAAATCAGCAATGATATTTGATTTCATTAAAGGTAGTACAACAGACAAAACAAGATGGCTTCCACAATGAGTTTGAGTGCCCTTAATGCATTTTGTAGATTAAGGATAAACTCGAATGTATTAAAAATACCAGATTGATTTTTTTGCATAAAAACAATGCACACTTATCGTCAAAACCCACCGACGTCATGTTTCTGGTCTAAAACAAACACCGATGAAGGAAATAGTATCCTCATTGTATTACCCATGTACGGTAAAGTAGTGTAGTAATACTACAACTCCCGTATATGCAGCTCTCAATTCTCCGAAGACCGGTTCAACAGTTTCGGCAAAAGGGCCCCGTCTAATATCTGGATATGCCCCATCTATTACCTGGACTGTACCCTCTCTCCCGCTCCACACAGCAGCACCCTGATGTGCCGAACATGGAGTTGATCATGTGAGTATCGAACCATAAATAAAGTTATGCTATACATTAGTGACTTATTAGACTATATTTAATGTTATCTAAGTGGGGTGTGCTAACAGCTAGCTCCAGTGATTTGTAGCTAAGCTAACATGAGTGTAATGTACACTGTGATGTGGTGTGTCTTGAGCAAACGTTGATTTGGCCCGGTAATCACCGTTAACGTTGCCTACTGTAAAGTATGTACGATAACATTAGATTAGTGGGTTACGGTACTTCGTTTAGTCCGTGTTTGCTTTGTGTTGTTTATTTACGTTAGCAGGCTGTGTATTAACACTACGGTCACGCCAGCCCCCGCTGGTTGCGCATCTATTCCTGAACTTACAGTACGGGTGCCCGAAGTTACCATAATTGTGTTGAAAGCAGTTTTTATACCCGATGCAATGGTTAAACATGATCAAAATGATAGGTTTCTTTGTTCACAGTGATCCTGACTAGCATTATGGAAAATAACAAGACTTAAACTGTATGGTTTTATAATAAATTCATTTCAAAATCCCTCCCAGTGACAAAGTGCATACTGGTGAATGGATCATTTCCTGCTTTTCTAAGTTGATTAAAATGATTTTATAAGATGTTTGCTAATATTTACTATGGGTTTTTGTTTACAGTGATCCTGACTATCATTATGGAAAATATCAAGACCTTTTACGATATGGTTTTATAATAAATTCATTTCAAAATCCCTCCCAGTGTCAAAGTGCATACTGGTGATTAAAAAGTTGATTAAAATAATTTTATAAGATGTTTGCTAATATTTACTATGGATTTTTGTTTACAGTGATCCTGACTATCATTATGGAAAATATTCAATTTCAATTCAATTCAAAATCCCTCCCAGTTATGGTTGCTCATCCACGTAGAGAAAACCTAAAACAGTCATAATAACGTTTTGATGTAAAAAAAAAACATTCTGAAGATTTTTTTGTATGTCTTCATGTTTATTTTAATATGAAAATAACAGAGGAACCTTAAAATCAAATTATCAACCAATCATCTGTCTGTAGACACCACATTGTCAAGTCTGGCATTTCAGAAGTTATTCAAATGTGTTTTTCGTAGCTGGCAATGCAACACCTGGCTTCTTTAATTCAATTAAATCAGTTTTATTTATAGTACCAAAAAAGTAGGTTTGGACTTTGTTAGCTGTTTGCTGTAAGAAAAAAAGTAGAGCAAGAGAACAAATGTAGTTCTCAGAAAGGGCTGCACCTACTGTTCCAGTCCTGAAACCATATTTAAAGGCGTGAATTTGGGGAATAAAGAGCAAGTCAACAGTGACCAACTCCAAAAATGGAGGACAGGATGTTGACCTGAGGAGAGAAATACACAAAGTTAGGGATAAAATCCACATATTATACCTGATAAAGACTTAAAGTGTGTCACAGTAAACATACAGAATTGTTGAAATGCACAAAGCAACAAACCATACAAACTAACAGAATACAGACGAGTGAGATCGGGTGAAGCCATCAATGCACTAAAAAAGGCACGAACCTTGGACATAATATACCGTAAAAGAGACATTGATAGTGCATGAAAACATTTATTACTTTGTTTAAGTCACTTTATGATAAAAACTGTCCAATCAAAGAATCTAACAGAAAACCAATACATACTAAATGTCGATGGATTACAAAGGGATTACAAAATGCCTGCAAAAGAGAGATTTCACAAGAAAGAACTAACGATTCAGAAAATAAATACAAGAACTACAAAAATAAGTTAACTTATTATATGAGCAAGCAGGAAAGATTATTATAAGAATGTATTAGATGATAACAAAAACAATATAAAAAGAATATGGGGTATACTTCATGGTATTATCAGAAATAGCCCAGGGAAAACAAACTGCCCTAAATATTTTATTGTTAAGGACAAAGACAATTCTAATATGGAGGATTTATCTGACAGCTTTAATCATTTTTGTGTGTGTTGGACCAGACCTGGGTAAACAAATCCCTGATCCAGGGGCATCTGGAGAAACTCCTGAGAATGTACTGGAGACAAATCCCTAACATCATTATTATGATACTATTATTATAAACAGAGTCAGTAATCTTTCAGTGTACTCGCGAGTGTGTTTAGAAAATTGAAAATGTTGCAGTGAAGCTCAAAGACAATGATAGCCCACAGGAACCTCTTAAGGAAGGATTTTGAATTAATGTTTGAAAATCAGGAAATGATGCATCCATAGTATGCACTTTGACACTGGGAGGGATTTTTTAAATGAATTTATGATAAAAACGATACAGTAAAATGTCTTGATATTTTCCATAATGATAGTCAGGATCACTGTAGAATCCATTGAAATATTTTCAAACCTATAATTTCCCTTGTGTTTTACCGTTGCACCGGGTATAAAAACTGCTTTCCCATCCATTTTGGCCAAGTCGGGCACCCGTACCGTACAACAGACACTAAGCGGCGGCTGGCTTGAGGGGGCTTTTCCAAGAAGAAGAAAAAGAAGAATTCCTTTTATTTATCCTGCAAGGGAAATTCATTTTTTTCTATCTGTTATTATTATTATACACACATGCACAAACAGGACCTCTATACATGCAATTAATGGAGAGATGTTGGAGCGAGGGGGCCAATGGCTCAGTGCCCCGAGCAGTTGGGGGTTCGGTGTCTTGCACAACAGCACCTCTCAGCCACCACTGAAACCAGCAACCCTCCGGTTCCCAGTCGAGTCACCTATGGGCTGAGCTACTGCCGCCTAATCGGTGGCTGACGTTACCGCAGTTTGATTAACCACCTAGATGACATTGTCAGAACTAAATCTGGCCAACATAGTGAGATTAATTATGGGCGGCTGTGGCTTGGTGGCAGAGTGGGTCGTCCTCTGTTCGAGAGATTGGTGATTCGATCCCCATCTCCCCCCGGTCCACATGTCGAAGTGTCCTTGGGCAAGACACTGAACCCCGAATTGCTCCCCGTGCTGCGCATGGGTGTGTAAATGTGGTGTGAATGGTTAGACCAGATTAGATGGTCTGTAGATGTCCACTGCCATCAGTGTGAATGTCTGTGTGGATGGGTGAATGTGACAGACACTGTGAAGCGCCTTGAGTAGTCAGATGACTAGAAAGGCGCTATATAAGTACAAGTCCATTTACCATTTACCATTAATTTCAGAATAATCTTTCACCCGCACAGATTATCAGTATGCCTGCACCGACACCCGGCAGCAACATCACTCCATCACGCGCCGTGAGACTGATGCCAGACAGATGCAGCCCTGTGGAGCAGCTGTCCGGAGAAGAAAAGGAACCAAGGTACAAAGCTAATAATGCTTTTGAGCAACCTATGTGATTGGTGACATTGTTAAATACAATAGCAACGGTGTCTAATGTTCTGTCTGTTATGTGGTGTAGGCTATTTACCTGCTCATTAGCTCTGTGTGTGTCATATATCACGTTTGTGTACATTTCTTTGAATGCAGACTTGCTCCACAGCCCTTATTGTGAATAGTAGTTCAATGCTTTTCATTGTTGTAATGTAATATACTAGTGAAGTTTGTATTTTTATAATCTAAAATGTAAACACTGTATATAAATATCATTATTATAGATATTGTAACATGTTGCAGCTCATGAAGGAATTGTTGGGTCTCTGTAAATCATAAATATGTCATAGTGTTGTCTAGGCTTTCACTATATATGTATAAGTGTCTTGAGATAACTTATGGTAGAATTTGGCACTATAAATTAATTGAACTGAATTGATTTAAGCCTCACTTTTTTCATTTGTATGTGTTTATGCAGACATGATAAAATGGGTATTCATTCATTCATTCATCTTCAACTGCTTGTCCCCGTCTGGGTCGTGGGGGGGGGGGGGGCCTGGAGCCTATCCCAGCTGACATCGGACGTGAGGCGGGGTACACCCTGGACAGGACGCCAGTCTATCACAGGGCACATAGAGACGAACAGAGACAGACAACCATTCACACCTACGGGCGATTTTAGAATCATCAATTAACCGAACACCTGCACGTCTTTGGACTGTGGGAGGAAACCGGAGAACCCGGAGAAAACCTGTGCGCACGGGGAGAACATGCAAACTCCACACAGAAGGGCCCCAGTCAGGATGCAAACCTGGAACCTTGTTGCTGTGAGGCGACAGTGCTAACCACTACACAGTATGTTTTTTATAAATACTCAATTTCATATTTAAATGGGTTTTGCAAAAGCCTTCTCTTAAATTTTGTGTCTGTATGCCCTTGTTTTTAATCTTGGTTTAATCTGGATCACTGTGGGGTTACTTTCTCAATGAAAAGTGCTTTAATAATAAAAGGTATTATTATTATCATTATGAGCCAGTTGAATGCAGTATCAATTCACGTAGAATGTCATACATTGGACTAATACTTAGGCTGCTCTCCTCACACCTGCCCATGGCCTAGAGAAGGTGTTATGATTGTACAGGGATATGATATGCAACGACACACGCTGAGATAAGAAAAAGAAATCTCATAGAATATATATGAGGCTGGATACAGTCAGAATCTGAACCCTGCTTAATCTTCGGTACTTCCCCCATAAAAGGGTTCATTAGACTGATTACAAGGTTTTTTTATATGAAGACAAATTTAATATGATAAAGTGTTAAAACTTTACAGGAAATATTTCAGTCCCAACTAACTGAGTAATAGTTAACCATTGCAGAAAAAATTGTATATAAGATTTGAGTGAAATAAGAGTATTTGTTATAAGATAAGCCTTTATTGATCCTCAGAGGGGAAATTCAAGTGCTGCAGCAGAAGAAAGGCACAAATAAGTCCAGATGAAGGGGTGTGTACTAGGTAAACTGACACATATGATGAATAGAAGCAGGACTAGTATACACTGTATGTAAACGGTGTACACCAGGATAATGTGGGCTATACTGTGATTGAGTAATGATACTTAGTGTGGTCAGTGTTAATATAGCAACATGGAAATACATGATATGATGTGATAAGACAATATCTGACCAACAAACTCTGTAGTAGTGAAAAAGGTGACAACATACAAAACTAACACCCTCTTCATTCACTTCTACTGCCCTGGTTGACATGAAAATGTGACTGTAGCCAAAAGGTGACCAGTTTGCACGTGTGCAATATAACAATATAGTATAGTATGAGGCATAAAAGGCACTGTTAATGTAGTAATATTATACTATAAGTGTAACAATATAGTACAGCAGCAGCATATAATATTAAATGTTATATGGTATGGTTCAGTATTGTATGTATATAATATAGTATAATTTGATATATAATAATAGAGTAGGTCTATGGTGTAGAATGTTTGATATGGAGTGGTACAGTATGGTATAAAACAAATAGTAAATCAAGTATAATATAAATAAATATATCAAATATAAAAATATCAGAGGGGAAGAGATGAGTCACTGGTGTGTTCACCTGACAACAGAAGTTTTCTGCCTGTCAGCTTCATCTGGCTCTCTCCACAGAAACACCTGCAAGTTCAATATATGATTCAACTTGTCAGTGAGCACTAAACTCACTATATGCACCCGTTAAAGACCGTTTCACAGTTGTACGGTAGTCCTCATGACCCTGCATCTGCATTTCATACAGTTTGTTTATAATTCTGATTTTGCAATAAATGGGGACCTCTGGTGGTAGCAAAGGGCACATGTACATGTACTCTTCATGGAGGGAGTGGTGCAACGCATATGTGAGTCTTTAGCTGTTTTCCAAAGCCTTATGGCAGAGGGGCAGAAACTGTCCTTGTGCCAGAAAGAAGATGTGAGAGAAAGTAAAACCACCAGGTGCTGAAGTATATTGGATGCCAAATGTAATAAAGTAATATTGGCTATCACAGAGGTTTTTCTCTTAAATGTAATAGAAATTGCATGATTAGAGTTAACAAGAAACCTCACAAATAAGAACAAGGCATCTCTTTAAGTAAAGTAGTGGGAACTAGCTCCACCTCAACCAGATGAGTCAGCGTTATATTTGCCTCTGAACTGCAGTGTAGAAGTCTAAAGTTATGGAGTTATGTATAAAAAATAAATGCATATATGAATGTATAAATAAATAAAAGAATAAATGAATGAATTACATTTTTTTCTACATGTTCGTTCACCTACATTAATTTATTTCTGTTTCCATGGGTTAATTAAGTAGGAGGTTCCATTTATTTGTGCATTTATTCCTGTATTTATAGATGTATTTATTGAGACTTAAGTCATGTTTAGTCCATATAAGTATCTCATAACTTGACTTGAGTAAATGTACGTAGTTACTTTACACCACTGCTGAGTATCTATTCCATCAGTTTGTTGGGCAAAAAAGGACAAAAATAAACGTTTTATCTAACACACACCAAAAGGCGAATCTGAAATAAACTGCATTTAGTCGGATATGTTAAGAAACTCATGTAAATAGCAAAACAAACGTGTTATAATAAATCAAAAGTCATGAATAAAAAGGTTTTTCAGTTACTGTCAGTTATCTGCGTATGTTTCATTTTGCTTAGAGCTCGTCGCGTATATGAGGTTTCAATTTCAACCAATAGGAAGCGGGCTCATGTGACGTCCGACCAATCGGAATCGGCAGCGGTTTCCCGCGTGGTAAGAGAGTATAAATAACCCCGCCGAGGGGAAACTCATCAGTTGCTTCTCACACTGGTTTCCTTAACGCCAACAGTGAGAGCTAACGTGGCTTTTTCCTCCTCTTAATCCAAACGTAACACACTTCAGGAAACATGGTGAGTAGGGAACATTAACAGTTAAATGTCGTGTTTTTCTGTACTTATCATATTTTTATTTAAATTGCGTCATCACGAGGCAGCCACCCAGTTAAACCAACGTTAAATTCGCTGTTATCAGTTTAGGGCCGTTAAGTGTAGGACGGTTAAGATAACCACACTTGTTGTTAAGTGGGTCGTTTAAACCATAATGTAATGTTGGTAAGTTAGGTTTAACTCGATAGGACACAATACATATTCAAGCTAACGTTAAGTCCTAACTTAGCTGCCGGTTTCCGGCTTTCCTGCAAGGCCATTGAAAGGAGGCGGAGTCACCAAAAACAAAGGTCTGGGCTTTGGCCTGCAACGCATGCGCAATAGAACTTGAGCTGCGCTGATGGAGGGTTCCTTTGGTTTCACTCGATCTAGATTTATTTATAGTTATTTTCGAATACAACATACTCCGACCCGAGGAAGACTGCGGACACCTCCAGTGAAATTAATTAATCATCCCCATGTTCAATGTTTTTTTTTTTCTCTCAAATGTTTATTGAAGCTATACACATCTACACTACTTTTATAACATGTTTTAGAGTGAATACACAGTGCAGAAAGTGTATTTCTAAATTTAGAAATAATAATAATAACATAAAGAACAATTAGAGATGCGCCGGTCCAGTTTTTTTCCTGATCCAATCTGATACCGAGGCTGGGTGTATTGGCCGATCCTACTGTTGAATGACTGAAGCCTACACCTGTCCATTTGAGTGAAGGCATCAGGCTTGACATAAATATCAAGTCTTGTTAAAAAAAAGGTAACAAACAAACACAGATATAAAAGTACTTGATATTATTTATTAACAAATAGTGTACATTAGCAGCAAAAAAATAACACTTCCATGTAAAGTGCACTGTAAACAGATATTTTAAAATGGAATATAAATCCTAACCAGTTTTGCAAACATAGAATTACGTGTCTAAAACGCTGTAACTGCATAACTTTGTATGATACTAATACAAAAGAAATGACTGGATCAGCCTCCTTCATACGATATCTGATGCGCGTATTGGATCGGTGCAGCTCTAATTAAGCATAGAAAAATTAACGAATAATAACAAATTAATTCTCCTTCTATGGTAGCACGCCAGCAGACCTGGCATTACTGCGCATGTGTCCTACCCCAAATCTCATGGACGTATGTTTTTGTTTTTTTTGGTGACCCAGCCTTCTTCCATAGACTTGGTTTCCTGTCTGCACATTGACCCAGATGGTGTCATGTTGGCTCAATGTGCTTTCATCCGGAAACATCTGTTGCACCACCTCTTTGAAGAGGCCAGGCCCTCATGAAAATGTAACCGCAGGATTTTCAAACAAAACCTATTCACTAAGAGTTGGTTTATATTTAATCTTTCATGTGCTACTTTTGTATGAAAACATGGACAGCAAAACGTGCACACAAAAATTACATTTCAGTGTTTGTTGAATTATTTACATAAATTTTGCTATGAGTCAAACTAGCTGACTCTAGCGCAGTTCTCCACATGTGATGAGTGGCCTTCAGCATCTAATTTGTTAAGATGAGCACAAGAATCAGCCACCTGTAAATCTATATAGGCCTAGTGTCTTAAATGTTTTTTTTTCCACCCCATCTCCAGCGTGAGTGTATCTCCATCCACGTCGGCCAGGCCGGTGTCCAGATTGGCAATACCTGCTGGGAGCTCTACTGCCTGGAACATGGGATCCAGCCGGACGGACAGATGCCCAGTGACAAGACCACCGGAGGAGGGGACGATTCCTACAACACCTTCTTCAGTGAGACTGGATCTGGAAAACACGTCCCCAGAGCTATTTTTGTTGACCTGGAGCCCACTGTGATCGGTAAGTGTCATCACCTCTGGCTGAATGTTCATTCAGGTAAACTGTGAACAACTACTGATTCAACGTTTTTGTCTCTTCAGATGAGGTGCGCACTGGGACCTACCGCCAGCTGTTCCACCCTGAGCAGATGATCACTGGCAAGGAGGATGCTGCCAACAACTACGCACGTGGACACTACACCATCGGCAAAGAGGTCATCGACACTGTGCTGGATAGGATCCGCAAACTGGTGGGTAAATTCAGAGCAGATGCTAATATCAGATAAATTGGTTAATCACCAAATAGGTTTTCACATTAAAGGAATTAGCCTAGGTATTATGGTGAATAACATAGTACGCAGTTTATCCCCCAGGTTTACATTGGTGGTGGGGTTGACAAAAAAGGAAAGTAATCATGGTTTTCATGTGTTACCAACACACTGTAGCAGATTGCCTGAATGTTCTTTTGTTAGCGTGCCAGTCTGTATTATCAAACAATTTAATGTTTAGGTTGGTATTGAAAGGCCAATCCCCACATGGATAAATGAGTGTTAAAAGGTGTTATAAATCACCAAACAGAAGGATCACAATTATACAAGCAACAATCAGAGCCACATTACTAATATAATGGCAGGAAAAACAAGTACTGCAAACGTTTACAGTAAGTTATACATAATGTTTTTAAGATAGAGCTGTAATGTTTGAATTGAAGAGGACGGAATGTGTGGAATTTTACAATATAAAGTATGAGCAATGTACAGAGGTAATCCAATATCTGTGTTTAAATGCAGTATCTCATGTGAGCAGTGTCTCTCCCTCTCTGTCCTCAGTCCGACCAGTGCACGGGTCTTCAGGGCTTCCTGATTTTCCACAGCTTCGGAGGTGGCACCGGCTCTGGTTTCACCTCCCTGCTGATGGAGCGTCTGTCTGTCGACTACGGCAAGAAGTCCAAGCTGGAGTTCTCCGTCTACCCAGCTCCGCAGGTGTCCACTGCTGTGGTGGAGCCCTACAACTCCATCCTGACCACCCACACCACCCTGGAGCACTCTGACTGTGCCTTCATGGTAGACAACGAGGCCATCTACGATATCTGCCGTAGGAACCTTGATGTTGAGCGTCCTTCTTACACCAACCTGAACAGGTTGATCAGTCAGATTGTGTCCTCCATCACTGCCTCCCTTCGTTTCGATGGTGCCCTCAATGTTGATCTGACTGAGTTCCAGACCAACTTGGTGCCATATCCCCGTATCCACTTTCCTCTAGCCACCTATGCCCCAGTCATCTCTGCTGAGAAGGCTTACCATGAGCAAATTACGGTGGCTGAAATCACAAACGCTTGCTTTGAACCAGCCAATCAGTTGGTCAAATGTGACCCTCGCCACGGCAAATACATGGCTTGCTGCCTTTTGTACCGTGGTGATGTGGTGCCCAAAGATGTGAACGCTGCCATAGCCAACATTAAAACCAAGCGCTCCATCCAGTTTGTGGACTGGTGTCCCACTGGTTTCAAGGTGGGCATCAACTACCAGCCCCCCACTGTAGTTCCTGGTGGAGACCTGGCCAAGGTCCAGAGGGCTTTGTGCATGCTGAGCAACACCACTGCTATTGCAGAGGCCTGGGCTCGACTTGACCACAAGTTTGATCTGATGTACGCCAAGCGTGCCTTTGTTCACTGGTATGTGGGTGAGGGTATGGAGGAGGGAGAGTTCTCTGAGGCCAGAGAGGACATGGCAGCTCTGGAGAAGGATTATGAGGAGGTTGGAGCTGATAGTCTGGGAGAGGAGGATGATGAAGGAGAAGAGTATTAAACAAGCATACATTCCACAGTTCCCTCTGATCTGTGCCTTTTCATTATGAATGTGAAAAAATAAAGTTTGCACAAACTGAACTCATTGTTTGCGCGCTTTGATACAGTCATTGTTTGACACAGTTCTTTCTAAAATGGATTACTCAGTTGGTCACGTTTGATCTAAAATGATTAGACTATAGAGGTTCTCTTGCTTACTTCCTAGTCCCTTGGGGGCAGTGGTGTTCAACAGATGTTCAGCAGATCTGGCAGTGGCCAACAATTTTAAATGGCTGCAGGTAGATGAATTACTAAATTTCCTTTTACAGCTTCAGATGTTACAGATCTCAAATTTACTCCTGTAAGGTGTGATTAGTGCTTTACATATGAAGGACAGAGGTCTAACTCTTAACTGTGGCCCAATGAAGGGTCAGGGGGTCTCATGCTGGCAGACAGGTGGCGTTTAAAATGGTTAGTTCTGCTGTTACTAAAGTAGATAATGACTGATACTGTATGAAAATTATGGAATCAACAAGTTAAGCCACAATCAACAGAGGCAAAACGAGGTGAACACAATCACAAGTGTTGTAAAAGATTTTATTTAATTTCAGCTTTGTAATTTTGATGTTCCAATTGAACAATATTTGATTTCATTAAATGCACAAAAACAGACAAAACAAAGTGGCTTCTACATTACACTGACCTACATGAATACAGTTTGATTGCACTTGCATTGAGATTGAGTGCCCTCTTAATAAAATACAATGCATACAATGCACAATTATTGTTAAAAATATGTGCCCCCCAAATAAGTTTAGGGTTGCACATTTGCCTCTGAAAAATCCTACAGCAGAGTAGTTTGAATGCTGAAAAGATGTGCACTCTAAAACATTGGTCCTTGCGTACACAGGCTGAAGTCGTACTTGTCTCTAAAGCAAAACAGGCCCTAATTATAATGCAGCTCTGTTGTAAGTTTGGTGGAGGGAACTGAAGTTGTTACATACATACAGGAAGAGGTTGGAGCTGGGAGTTTGGGAGATGAGGAATAAACTGATCCGTGCTCTCATTAACTTCAAGATTAAATTGTTAATTGACTGAACTATTGTCTTTTATTGCTCTCTGTAATGCAATTCCCACAGGGCAGAAGTACTGTAGTATCTTTAATAGAGCAGGGCAGATTGTGTTTCTTTGTCTGCAGTATCAAACTGGTTTGTACAGTTACTCTGCTCACACCATACTCAAAGCCACATGCCTAACAGTGGGCTAAAAATTACAATTTTATCATTCTGACTTTGCAATAAATGGGGACCTCTGGTGGTAGCAGAGGGCACAAAGCATCTTCATGTTCACCAGAAAGAAGATGTGAGAGAAAGTAAAACCACCAGGTGCTGACGTATATTGGTACCAAATGTAATAAAGTAATATTGGCTATCACAGATGTTTTTCTCTTAAATGTAATAGAAATTGCATGATTAGAGTTAACAAGAAACCTCAAAAATAAGAACAAGGCATCTCTTTAAGTAAAGTAGTGGGAACTAGCTCCACCTCAACCAGATGAGTCAGCGTTATATTTGCCTCTGAACTGCAGTGTAGAAGTCTAAAGTTATGGAGGACTAAACATGACTCAAGTTTCAATAAATGCATGAATAAATAAAATAAATGAATGCTTTACATTTTTTCTATATGTTTGTTCACCTACATTTCTTTCTTTCTGTATTTCTGTTTCCAAATGTTAATGAGGTAGGAGGTTCCATTCATTTCAGCATTTATGTATTCTTTTTTATTTATTTCTGCATGTATTTATTCATTCCTGTATTTATACATGTATTTATCGACTTAAGTCTAAAGTCATGTTTAGTCCATATAAGTATCTCAGAACTTGACTTGAGTAAATGTACGTAGTTACTTTACACCACTGCTGAGTATTTATTCCATCAAAAAAGGACAAAAATAAACATTTTATCTAACACACACCAAAAAGCGAATCTGAATACACTGAATTTAGTCGGATATGTTACGACACTTATGTAAATAGCAGAAAAACGAGTAATAATAAATAAAAAGTCATGAATAAAAAGGTTTTTCAGTTACCGTCGGTTACCTGCAGATGTTCCATTTGTTTTCCAAAAACCTTTATTGAAAGTGACCAGCAGATACAAATGAAAATACCACACCTTTTGTTTTACTACTTCACCTTTTTTAACATGTAGGAAGCAGGCCAGAAAGCAAATACCCTTCTTTGACGCTCAACTGCTAAGTGGAGACATGGGAATTCTGTGGGACGATGAGCTTTTAAAGCATTCACAGACTTTGGCAGAACATTTTATTTTTTTCAGTGTCTGTCGGAGGTCAGAAAAGGTCAGGTGTCCCCCTTCACTTTGTAAACCTGCTTTAAAAAAATCTGTCCCCTTACACATTTTCCACAGAGACGGTTCTGTTCATCGGCTCCGGGTCAGTGTTAGCGGTTCACAACTGAAAACATTCCTCCAAATGAACGGACAGTATGCTGAGAGACTTCAACACTGAGCCAGTGAAAGACGAGCTGTGGCAAACCAAATGTGTGTAAGTCCAGTTGTGTGTTAAGAGGTTTACTGGTGTAAACATCAACACAACACCGAAAGAGAACAAAACATTAACAGAGATGAGAGGTGAAGAGGAAAAAAAGAAGAAGAAAGGGGAGCGAGAGAGAAAAATGAAAATAATATTAGCAGCAGTAAAAGTAAATAAATAGTAATAAAATAAAGGGGTGCGAGAAGAAGAGATCAGATGACGTAAATACCTTAAAAGTGCAGCACACACTCAAAGTTTGGATGGCTTTTTTGTTCCGTGAGGGGGAAACTGTTGAAATCTACTGTTCCTCCATTTCTTTCATAAACACAGTGAAGTTTGTTTTTTTGATTGTGAATTTACATTTGTGAATGGGAAATTTAGCTAACAGTAAAATCAAATGAATAAGAAAAAAAGCATCCTCATTTTTACAACTGTGTTCAAAACAACCAAATAAAGCATTTTATAGTAAAAGACAAGGTCTGGGAAAATACAGGCAACTGTAAATCTACTGGATGGGATTGCATCAAAGGTTAGTTACAGGTAAATTAGAGCGGGCGAGAAATTCAGAGTAACTGTACAAGAGTCCCCTACAATTGAAAAATGGACTCACTAAAAGAATACCATTGTTGAACCATTTATCATAAAATAGTGACTTATTCTTGTACAAGATATTACAGTTATTCCAAATATAGCATTTCTGTGGGGAAAAATGATGTTTGTAAATGAGCGCGCATGCTAAACGTACCTGCTGATGAAAGTTGGACAGTTTAAGTGGGATTTGAATTGAATCTTATAATTACAGAGCAGAATGAACTTTAGGCCACCTTAATGGGAAAAGACATGGTGAGAGATAAAGTTCCAGATAGAGCTTGGATTTTTTTAGATATTGTTTAATCCAGTTTATCTTAAATGTATTATTAAGAGAGCTGAAGTCTATA